>NW_006408541.1:789203-797481 GCF_000296735.1 Chrysochloris asiatica | reverse complement strand
TTTCCTTTGGTTCTTTCTTTCAGCTTGAAATGCTGAACATGTTCTTCCTTTTGGTTTCTAACCTGAGGTCTTTGCACATTTCATTATATTACTTGACTTTGTCTTCTGGAGCTGTCCTTTGAAACTTTTTGTTCAATTATTTTACCTCCTCATGTCTCCATGGATTTAGCATCTCTACTCTGGAGTACAAGTTCCAGAGTGTCTTCTGACATCCATTTTGGTCTTTTCTTTCTTTCCTGTCCCTTTGCTTTTTTTTTTTTTTTTCTTGTTTGATATTCTTGATGTCTCATTCCACAGTTCTGGTCTTTGGTGATTAGTGTCTAACACATCAAATGGGTTCTTGAGATGGTCTCTAAATTGAAGTGGAATATGTTCAAGGTCATATTTGGGCTCTTCTGGACTTTCTTCAGCTTCAGCCTGAATTTACATATGAGCAATTGATGGTCTGTTTCACATTCTGCCCTTGACCTTGGTGATTTTGAGATGAGCTTTTCCTCCAGTTCTTCCCATCAATGTAGTCAATATTAAATCATGTGAGATCCATTTGTATAGTCATCTTCTATGTTGTTTAAAAAAGATATTTGCAATGAAGAAGTCATTGGTCCTGCAAAATTCTATCATGCAATCTTTAGCATGGTATTTAGGCCGTATTTCCAACTATTCTTCCTTCTTTTTTGTTTCTAACTAATCTTTGCATTCTAATCACCAGTAGTGATCAATACATCTTGATTGTATGTTTGATCAGTCTCAGACTGAGGTAATTGGTAGAATTCTTCAATTACATCATCACTGTCTTTATTGGTTGGTGCATAAGTTTGAATAATAAATAATGCTATCAACTGGTCTTCATTGTAGGGGCATGAATATTACCCTGTCTCAGACAGTATAATAGTTCAAGCTAGATCTAAAAATGTTCTTTTTGATGATGAATGTGACATGATTCTTCTTCAATTTGTTGTTCCGGCATAGTAAGACTGTCCGATTCAAAATGGCTCACACCAGTGCATTCAGCTCATTAATGCCTAGGATATCGATCTTGGTGTGTTCCTTTTCATTTTTTGACAACTTCCAACCTTCCTAGATTCATATTTCATACATTCCTTGTTCTGATTATTAATGGATGTTTATAGCTATTTGTCCTATATTTTGAGTTGTGCTCCATTAACAAATGAACATCCCAAGGCTTTACTCCATTTACATCATCATGGTCAACTCTATTTTGAGGAGGCAGCTCTTCCCCAGTCCTATTTTGAGTGCCTTCCAAACTGAGGGGCTCACCTTCCATCACTATATTTAACAATATTTTGGTGCTCCTCATCCTATTTCAATATTCAATATCTGGTGCTATCTGACAGCATTCCACTGCTATTCCTAAGGTTTCCAGTGTTTAAACATTCAGAAA
The DNA here is from genome assembly GCF_000296735.1 of Chrysochloris asiatica. NCBI lineage: Eukaryota > Metazoa > Chordata > Mammalia > Afrosoricida > Chrysochloridae > Chrysochloris > Chrysochloris asiatica. The sequence goes on along the minus strand of NW_006408541.1, from coordinate 796,079 downwards.
CAGTCTGTCTGTCCTTCTTCCTAATTTGTTTTAGTCTGGAAGCTCAGTTTTAACCTACCCACCACCATCACAGGTGATGCATGTTGTTGTTGTCGTTGTTGTGTGCCGTGGAGTCGGTTCCGACTCATAGCAACCCTGTGCAGGGTTTCCGAGGCTGTAAATCTTTGCAGGAGCAGAACGCCTCCTCTTTCTCCCATGCTGCTGGTGTTTAAAATATCTGTACCATAGCTTCCAGGATCATAGCAACAAGAAAGCCGCTAGAGTATGACAAACTGACACACAAGTGGTAGTCTGTGGGAAGAGACAGTAAAAAAACTCAGTGTCTACAACCAGAACAAGGCAGGGCCAGACTGTGGAACGAAGTCCATCAATTGCTCATATGCAAGTTCAGGCTGAAGCTGAAAAAAAATCAAAAAAGTCCACGAGAGCGCAAATATGACCTTGAACATACTCCATTTGAATTTAGAGACCATCTCAAGAACCCATTTGATAAATTAGACACTACCAAAGACCAGACGAACTGTGGAATGACATCAAGAACATCAAACAGGACAAAAAGCAAAAAGGTCATTAAAAAGACAGGAAAGGAAGAAAAGACCAAAATGGATGCCAGAAAAGACTCTGGAACTTATACTCCAGCATAGAAATGCTAAAGCAAATGGAAGGCATGAGGAAGTAAAATAGTTGAAATCTTTACTGGAGCAGAAAGCCTCGTCTTTCTCCCATGGGTGACTGGTGTTTCAAACTACTGACCTTGCAGTTAGCAGCCCAACTTCTAACCACTATGCTGTCAAGACTCCTTAGAAGAAGATGCAGAACAAGAGATGGCATTGCTGACATCAGAGAATTCCATAAAGATGTTTACTGTGCTTTATTGACTATGCAAATGTTTTCTGTTGTGTGGATCATGACAAGCGATGGATAGCACTGCAGAGAATGAGTATTCCAGGGCACTTAATTGTGCTCATGAAGAACCTGTGCCAAGACCAAGAGGCAATAGTTCAAATAAAACAAGTGGATAGTAAACGTTTTAAAATCAGGAAAGGTGTGTGCCAGGGTTGTATTCTTCCCACACACACACACACACACTAGTTCAAATAAAACAAGTGGATAGTAAACGTTTTAAAATCAGGAAAGGTGTGTGCCAGGGTTGTATTCTTCCCCCGTACTTATTCATTGTGTATGCTGGATAAATAATCTGAAAAGTTGGGTTATAGGAAGTAGACTATGTCATCAGGATTTCAGAAAGAGCCAACCTGCAATATGGAGATGATACAGCCTTGCTTTCTGAAAGCACAGAGGACTTAAAATACTGATGCAGATCAAAGACCACAACACTCAGTATGGATTGATCCTCATTGTAAAGAAAAAAAAAAAAATCCTCATGACTAGACTAATAAAAGATATCATGGTAAATGGAGAGAAAGAGTGAAGTCATCAAAGACTTCGTTGTGCTCAGGTCTACAATCAGCACTCATGGAAGCAGCAGTAAAGGAATGAAACGATATATTACACTATGCAAATCTACTGCAAAAAACTTCCTTAAAAGTGTTCAAGAGCAAACATGTCAAGTTTGAGGACCAAGGAGTGCCTGACCCAAGGTATGATATTTTCAATAGCCTCATATTCATTTGAAAGTTGCCCAGTGAATAAGGAAGACCATAGAAGAACTGATGTATTTGAGTTATGGTGTTGGAGGAGAAAATTGAAAGTACCATGGACTGTCAAAAGAACAAACAGATCTGTGTTGGAAGAAGTACAACCAGAGTGCTCCTTAGAAGCCAGGATGGCCAAATTTCATCTTTCATACTTTGGACATATTGTCAGGAGAGACCAGTCACTGGAGAAGGATATCATGTTTGGTAAAGTGGAGGGTCAGAGTAAAAGAGGAAGACTCTCCAATGAGATGGATTGGTACAATGGCAACATTAACGGACTCAAGTGTAGCTACAGTTGTGAAGTTGGCCCAGGGCTGGACAGTTTTCCATTCTGTTGTGTATGGGGTCGTTATGAGTCTGTACCAACTCAATGGCACCTAACAACAACAAGAAAAACAGCAACAACAAAAATTCAGAAACAGAGGGTACACATGATTATACAACTCAAAGAATGTAATCAGTGCCACTCATTGTACATGTAGAAACCAAAGTTGAATTGGTCTATGTTTTGCTGTGTGCATTCTGAACAACAGCAATATATATATATATATATATATATATTTAAACTGCACCAAGTTGGAGGTGGGTAGAGGGGAGTGTCTTTTAAGTGATTTTATTGTAGAACAAAGGAAACCCATTTCACTGAACATACTCTGAAAGTTTTCATATGGAGGAAGTGGGTTTTCTTGTTCTTGTTTGTTTAGTTCAGCCTTTTCCAGCCTCACCTTGGAGTTTCCACAGATGATTTAGCAAGACCAACGTGGGCCCCAACAACTAGGGATTTTCAAGCTCCTGTGGACACAGGGCATATTTCTTCTTGGCTTCCAATTTTGCCGTTCCATAAATTTGAGGAGTCACCAGGCAGTCATCTGTGTAGTTAGATAAGGAAGAAAATGATGATTTCTCTATTATTTTGCTTAGAAGAATGAGAAACTAGATTAATCAATGTCTGCTGGAAATGTGCCTTTATAGAAAAGACTGACGTCTTTCATCAAAGTCATGATTTGTGTCTCATATGCAAACACACTAGATAGATTTCCAGGGACTGGAAGCAGACGGGCAAGGTTTGAATTTTAAGTCTGTCATTATGTGATGTTAGGTACATCTTTATTCAGCTCCTTCAATTTGGGTAGGTGGGTGATGGGATAGCACGCCTGTCTTCAGATGCATAAGGAAACAGTTGTAATTGCTCTAAAATTTGGACAGGTCCTTTGGTGTGTGCCACAGTGTTTGGGTGCAAGGGACTAAAGTGGTCATTTGTTTGCTGAAGCAATGACATGTCCAGGGGTAGGTCAGGCTGAATATGGGGGCCCAAGCAATACCACCAGGACCTTGTGGTCCCTCATCATATCTGAGTCTGTTCCCCTCTGGGTTGTCTTCATCCCGGAGCTTGGGGTGGTACCTAAAGGCTCCTGGCTCACACCCCACCCACTTTTTATTTTTGGTGAAACTTGCACACAGTCCAAGGTACACCGATTTCTGCACATACAATTCGGTGACAGGAATTACCTTCCTCAAGTGGTGTCAGCACTCTTGTCTTCCTTTTCCAAGTGAGTCCGCCACCATTTCTGAAACTCCCTGCCCCCCAAGCTTCCTTTCCAACTTTCCCTGTAGTCATTTTTCATTTGATCTCATATAGTTTCTTCTTCTTAATATTTCTGATAAAAATCTTGGGGTAGAGAGTTACTTGGTAAAGTTGGGGTCATATCCCTAACCCAGAACCTTCTAGCTGGCCAGGTGACTAGAACATGCCTATTACGATGATGGGAAGTGGAGGTTGTAGGTCAGCCAGTTTCTGTTGGGAAGGGATGCTCCCTGAAGGAGAACTCGGCTGGAGGGTGGTTGCCTAATGTCCAACAGCAGATGGATGCCACCATTTACCCTTGGTTCCTAGGTAGATATGACCAAAGAGTGGTTCAGGGTCAATAAGTTGTCTTCTGTATGTTGTATGGTATGAGGTAACACATTATATTCTGTATGTTACATGGATGGTAAATTGCATTCTATACATTGTGTGCTACAAGAGAACAAATTATATTCTGTATGTTTCATGCTACAAGGTGACAGTTGGCTGGCTCAGAGCAGTAAGTTACATTCTATACATTGTGTGCTACAAGGGAACAAATATATTCTATATGTTACGTGCTACCAGGTGACTGTTGACTAGCTCAGAGTAGTAAATTACATTCTGTATGTTGTATGCTATAGCAAATTATATTCTGGATGTTACATGCTACAAGGTGACTGTTGACTAGCTCAGAGTAGTAAATTACATTCTGTATATTGTTTGCTACAAGGTAACAAATTATATTCTGTATGTTATGTGCTACAAGGTGACTGTTGCAGCAGAGGCTGACTCAGGATCGTAAGTTATTCTATACATTGTGTGCTACAAGGTAACAAATCCTATTCTATATGTTGTGTGCTAGAAGGTAACAAATCCTATTCTATATGTTGTGTGCTACAAGGCGATTGTTGTAACACAGGCTGCTGGTGCTTGACCCAGACCCTCTTCACCAGACCAGGCCTGGTTCAGCCTGCTTCCTAGCTGTTGTAGTTGTTGAGTGCATTGAGAGTTAATTTCAACTCTTACCTGTCTTTTCTCTGAAGCACTACCCTTGGCTGATGGTACTGCTTTGTCCTCTTCCTCCTAAACACACACACACACACACACACACACACACTGGGGTGTGATCTTCAGTCACCAATTAATGATTGATGACTACTGCTTCTGGGTGGAGGCAGATTGTGTAGTGCAGTTAACACTTCTGAGCTCCCTGTGGACTAGACAGCTCAGAAACCTCTTCTTTATGGATCTTCTTCCTGCTTCTCTTGCTCGTATTTTCCCCAGGAGCACTTCCTCAATAAATCACCATAACAGGAGCCCAAGAGAGCAGTTAGCTTTAAACCGTAACTGGGTGGTTTGTGATTGGCTACCAGTCTAAAGGTGGGTGGTGCTCAGTAAAGATTGTTATTGTTGGTGCTAAGGCTATTTCCACTCATAGCAACCCCATGTGACAAAGTAGAACTGCTACATGGGTTTTCAAAGTCACTGATTTAAACCCACCAGAAGCTCCACAGAAGAAAGATATGGCAGTCTGTTTTCACAAAGATTACAGCCTTGGGGACCCTATGAGTTCAGTTCCACTGTGCTGTAAGGTTGCTATGAGTTGGAATCAACTCAACAGTCTGGATTTTGTTTTGTTGATCTCTACAGGATCAAAGGAGGCCTGGTTTAGTGCAGGGGCAGCTTGAACCACAAGATTGGTGGTTCAAACTCACCAGCTGCTCCTCAGAAACCCTGTATAGGGTCACTATGGGTGGGAACAGACTTGACAACACACACAACAACAACAACAAGGGAGGAGCAACACACCAAGTCTTTCTCCTACAGAACCATTGAGTGGGTTCAAGCCGTTGCTTTACCAGGGGTCCTTTCTGTATTGATAATAACTAGGAAATCAGTTATACTCTATAACACACGTGCTGCTAAGGGTCGGAATTGACTCAAGGCAATGGGTTTGGTTTGTTCTGTTTTTTTTTTTTTTTTTTTTTTAATCGTGTTTGTATATATATACACATTAACATGAAGAACAGAAAAGCTTTGGGAGCCAACCTGAAAGATTGCATATAAAGATATAGCTGAAGTAGACACATTTCCACTTGCACTACTTAAATTTGTAAATCTAGTTGCAAATAGGTATTTGCATCATATAAGACATGAAATATTAATTAGTTTGGTGACGTTGTGTTTTCTGCTTACGTCTCATAAAGCAGTTTTATCTGAACTTGGAGCACACATCTCGGATATTTGCGTCTCTGCCATCACGCTAAGTGATCCGTTAGATCTTGGACGCCTCTTTATTTTCACTCAGCTCTTGGAGGTTTAGTACTTTCAGACTCCAAGCACAGTACCATCATGACCGTTTATCCGCTGCATAAACACCCATTCACATCACAGTACAGCAACCAATTTCATTTCTCCTGTAGGTGCTTATTTGTAATTTCCACAAAATAAGCATGTCTTATTGCTTTTTAAGGCAATCTTTAGAAGACGTGTTTGCAACAACAGCCAATGCTTATGATAAGAATCTCTTATGCCCAGGGATAATGAATGTTGTTGTGAAGTGCTGTCGAGTTGGTTCAGGGATAATGAATAGATCTGTGCTAATTCCCTCCTTCCCTCATAACCTTGTGAAGGACCCCCAGTAGCACAATGGCTAAATACTCAATTGCTAATCAAAAGATTGCCAGTCCCAACTCACCCAATGGGTTCCATGAAAGAATGACCAGCTTCCGTAAAGATTACAGGCAATGAGTGAAATTAGACAGTCAAAAGAGGACAAATATTGTATGAGGCTACTATTGTGAAAACTCAAAAAAAGGTTTTCATGCTCAAAGAAACATCCTTTAACAGTAACCAGAGATGGGAGGGAAGGGAGAGTAATTTGCTGGCTAGAAGGTAGATACATATTAACTCAGGTGACAGGGATGGCAGTATACAAGAAGCGGGAGGTTGGCACGAGAAAGATGAAGACAGGTGAAGACACAAGGAGGTATGCAGGGGCTAATGGGGACAGAGGTAAATAGTGTTACATACACAACCTTGGAATCTTGGTGTGGCACTGTAGGGTAAGCACTTGACCATAAGGTGGGTTTGAGATGCAAGGTCGGTGGTTTTACCTCACTAGCCACTCCTTGAAAACCCTATACAGGGTCACTATGACTCAGAACTGACTCGATGGCACTTCACAACAACAATACAGAATCTGGGACCAGCAGTACTGTATGAATCGTCACTTGGACAGGTACCCAGTCTGAAAGGGTATTGGAGGAAAAGTGGGAGTATACCCACAAATACACAAAAGTTGGAAAGAGGATATTTATGCATTGGGGTGGCGCTGCAGGATAATGCACTGGACTGCAGGGTTGCCTTGAACTGCAAGGTTGCTGGTTCAAACTCATCAGCTGCTCCTAGGAAACCCTACACAGGCTTGCTATGAGTTGGAACTGACTTGAACTAACAACAATAACATTTACCTTTGTTGCAAGCACACCTGTGAAGGTGGTGGACCATTTGTTGTTGTTGTTGTTGTTGTTAGGTGCCATTGAGTCAGTACCAACCCATAGTGACCTTATACACACCAGAATGAAACACTGCCATATCCTGGGCCAACCTCACTATTGTTGCCACGCTTGAGTCCATTGATGCTGCCAC
>NW_006408541.1:787495-789103 GCF_000296735.1 Chrysochloris asiatica | reverse complement strand
CTGAGTCAGTTCCGACCCATAGTGACCCTGTATAGGGTTTCTGAGGAGTGGCTGGTGAGCTTGAGCCACCGACCTTGTGGTTCAAACCAGCTTTGCTGTCCAGCACATTAACCTACAGCGTCATACCAGGATTCCATATTAGGCATTAGTGAGCTGAAATGGATTGATTTTGACCAATTTGAATCAGACGATCCTATGGTTAACTATGCTAGCAACCACACATTGAAGAGAAATGGCAGAGTATTCATGGTCAAAAAGAACATCAATGCTGTCTGTGATAGGATAATACCCAGAAGCCTACAAGGAAGACCAGTTAGTACCGCTATTATTCAAATGTACACACCAACCACTAAAGCCAGTGATGATGAAATTGAAAAATTCTACCAGCTCCTTCAGTCTGAAATTGATCAAACATGTAATAAAAGATGTATTGATACTTACTGTGTATTGGAATGCAAAGATCGGAAACAAAGAGGAAGGATCTGTAGTTGGAAAATATGGCTCTGGTGTAGAAATGATGCTGGAGATCACAAGATAGCATTTTGCAAGACCAATGACTTATTCATTGCAAATAAAAAATTTAAATTTACATGTGGATATCATCAGATGAAATACACAGGAATCAAATTGACTACATCTGTGGTAAGTTGTTGTTGTTAGGTGGTGTTGAGTCAGTTCCAGCTCATAGCAACCCTGTGCCCAACCGAAGGAGACACTGCCTGGTACTATGCCCTCCGCAAAACTGTTGTTACCTTTGAGCACAATGCTGCTGCCACTATGTTAATCCATCTCATTGGGAGTCTTTTGCTTTTTTCACTGACTCTCCACTTTACCAAGCATGATGTCCTTCTCCAGGGACTGGTCCCTCATGATAATATGTCCGAAGTATGAGAGATGAAGTTTCCACACCCATCCTGGCTTCTAAGCAGCATTCAGCTGTACTTCTTCCAACACACATTTGTTTGTTTTTCTGGCAGTCTGTGGTACTTCCAGTATTCTCCTCCAACACCATAACTCAGATGCATGAATTCTTCTATGGTCTTCTTATTCATTGTCCCACTTTCTCATGCATGAGAGGCTATTGAAAATACCATGGTTTGGGTCAGGCACACCTTAGTCCTCAAACTGACATCTTTGCTCTTGAACCTTTTAAAGAGGTCTTATGCAGCAGATTTACTGATGCAATGCATTATTTGATTTCTTGACTGCTGCTTTCATGAATGTTGATAGTGGATCCAAGCAAAATGAAGTCTTTGACAACTTCAATCTTTACATCATCTATCATGATGTTATTAATTGGTCCAGTGGTAAGGATTTTTGTTTTCTTTATATTCAGATGCAACACATATCAAAGGTTGAGGTATTTGACCTTCATCACTAAGTATTTTAAGTCCTCTTCACTTTCAGCAAGCAAAGTTGTATCGTCTGCATATGGCAAATTGTTGATGAGTCTTCCTCCAATCCTGATATCATATTCTTCTTTATATAATCCAGCGTCTTAGATTATTTGCTCAGCATACAGGTTGAATAAGTATGGGAAAAGAATACAGCCCATCCATACACCTTCCCTGATTTAAAACCATTCAGTGCCCCCTTGTTCTGTTTGAA
>NW_006408541.1:786201-787395 GCF_000296735.1 Chrysochloris asiatica | reverse complement strand
TTTAAAGAGGTCTTATGCAGCAGATTTACTGATGCAATGCATTATTTGATTTCTTGACTGCTGCTTTCATGAATGTTGATAGTGGATCCAAGCAAAATGAAGTCTTTGACAACTTCAATCTTTACATCATCTATCATGATGTTATTAATTGGTCCAGTGGTAAGGATTTTTGTTTTCTTTATATTCAGATGCAACACATATCAAAGGTTGAGGTATTTGACCTTCATCACTAAGTATTTTAAGTCCTCTTCACTTTCAGCAAGCAAAGTTGTATCGTCTGCATATGGCAAATTGTTGATGAGTCTTCCTCCAATCCTGATATCATATTCTTCTTTATATAATCCAGCGTCTTAGATTATTTGCTCAGCATACAGGTTGAATAAGTATGGGAAAAGAATACAGCCCATCCATACACCTTCCCTGATTTAAAACCATTCAGTGCCCCCTTGTTCTGTTTGAACAACTGCCTCTTAGTCTATGTACAGGCTCCTCATGAGCACAATTTAATGTTCTGTAATACCCATTCTTTGACATATGATCCATAATTTGATATGATCCACACAGTCAGAAGTCTTTGCATAGTCAAGTAAGCACAGGTAATATCATTTTGGTGTTCTGCTCTTTCAGTCAAGATCCACCTGATGTCAGCAATGATCCCTCATTCCATGTCTTCTTCTAAATTCAGTTTAAAACTTTGGAGGTTCCCTGTCGATATACTGTTGCAGCCATTTTTGAATTATCTTTAGTAAAATTTTACTTGCATGTGGTATTAATCATATTGTCTGATGATTTTCACAATGCGTTGGGCCACCTCTCTTTGGAATGGGCACAAATATGGGTCTCTTCCAGTCAGTTGGCCAGGTAGCTGTCTTCCAAGTTTCCTGGCAGAGATGAGCGAGTCCCTCCTGTGCTGTATCAGTTTGTTGAAAGATGAAAGGTTTCAATTTGTATTCCATCAATTCCTGGATCCATGTTCTTTGCCAAGGCCTTTAATGCACCTTGGACTTCTTCCTTCAGTATCGTTGTCTCTTGATCATCTGCTACCTCTTGAGATGGTTGCACATTGACCATGTCTTTTTGGTATACTGACTGTGGATTTCTTCCAGCTTCTTTTGATGTTTCCTGAATCATTCAGTATTTGGTCCGTAGAATCCTTTAATATTATAAGGTGGGACTTGATTTTTTTTTTTCTTC
>NW_006408541.1:780162-782916 GCF_000296735.1 Chrysochloris asiatica | reverse complement strand
ATGTTTTACTAGGTACTGTCTTAAAATAATCATTCCTTCTAACCTCCCTTATGATAAACATATTTTTTCTCAAGCTTCAGTTATCAGTCAATCACAGTACAATTTGTGTAGATGGTCTTGTATTATTGAATGAGGATTATAGTCGGAACAATCTGAGTTACATTGGTGGGGTGTTTCCAATGAACCAGCCACTATTTGGGCCTTTTACCATCTCCTTTGAATGCAGCGATGAGCTCTGTTATGAAGCCTATATGAAAGATAAGAAAGTGGGTCTGCAAAGATTAAGGTATTGACTACCAGTCTGGGCAGTCAGACTCCAGGGTTCTGGCTCTCAAATGCTGTGTTTACAATCATAGAGTACTTACCATTGTGATTTATGAACACATCCCTTAAAAGAAATTTAGTTATTAAAAAAACCTACAGTAAGTATAGATGTGGTAGTAGTGGTGGTGAGACCTTGAGTCTATTGAGCAGAATTGTCCCATAGGGTCTTCTAGGCTCTAGTCTTTAAAGCAAAAGATGGTTTTTGTCCCATGGAGTCACTGAGTGGATTTGAAAGGCTTTTCCATTAGTACTTAAGCACTTAACCATTTGTGTCACCAGGGTTCCTTGTATAAATACATATAGACATGTACATATATATGTATACATTTTAATCAAAGATAACTATATAAACTATGGATTGATTGTATTTTGAAGAATAGGAATATCAGAACACTTAATGGGGTGTGTGCAGGACTTGTGAATAGACCAAGAGACAGTCGTTCAAACGGAACAAGGGAATACGGAATGGTTTACAATCAGGAAAGGTGTACGTCAAGGCTGTATCCTTTCACTGTACTTATTCCATCTGTTTGATGAGCAAATCATCCAAGAAGCTGGACTATATAAAGAAGAGGAAGGGCCCTTACTGACCTGTGGTAATGAGATAACACAACCTTGTCTGCTAATGAAAGTGAAGAAGACTTGAAGCACTTGTGGAAGAAGATCATGAATACTTCGCCATTTCTTCTCAATTTGTTGTTACTGGCATAGTTAACCATGTGATTGATTCAAAATGGTCAGTATCAGTCCATTTCAGCTGAGTCCTGAGGTGGCGCTGTGGGTTAATGCACTGGACTACGAAGTCGGTTTGAATCGCAAAGTTGGTGGTTCGAGCTCACCAGTCGCTCCTCGGAAACCCTATACAGGATTGCTAATGGGTCAGAACCAACTTGACTGGGGTTAACAATAACAATAACTTAGGATAGACTGCCAACTACCCTTGTGGTAAAACTCATCTGATATTTTGCTCAGGATTGGAATTGGGTTTGGGGTCTGGTGGAGGAAAGCCCATAGAGGTGAAGTGCCGTTCCCATGACACGTATCAACATTACTCACGGCTGTTCATGTTGGCCTTGACCATCTGACTGGGGAGTCCTTGTCAGGTTTCTCCACACCACCCCACCCCATCACTGGACTTGTGGCCTCAGGAATCCCCCTTTTCCCTCTGAAGCGCCCAGTGCTTGCATCTGTCCCCTGTGTTTCCAGAGGTTTCCTTAAGCTTCACACTCTGCCCTGGGGCTCTCCTCACTCTCCTACCTCTGTGTGAGGCATGGTCTAATGGATGTTTCTAGAACAAAGTCAGCCCAGGCCTTCCTCAGAGCTGCGACGTGAGACCAAGTACACCCCAGCCTTCATGCAAACCCAAACATTATTGAACAGTAAATTATGTTTGTGCTCCTTGAGAATATATGCCCAGAACCTGTAATCAGAGGAGAGATGGAGCCTATAAAAAACGAAAGAACCATAGGGTACGTTTCCTCAGTGAAACCTATTTAAAATTTTATTATTTACCCTATACCATTTCATCGACTCCATCTCCTCTCCCTGTATTTATTAGCAGGTGGGCCTAGCTCTCTCTCCCATAGAGTTTTCATAATAACAGTGCACACAGTAGCCTCTTCCAGGGCAGGGGGAAGCTCAGTGTGGGGAAATGGATAGCTTTGGGCCCTCACATATAGGGAGACATATTTCAGAGGTAAATAGACTAATAATTTTTTTTTTTTTTTTTAAATAGAGTTTGTGAAGGTTGTGTTTGCATAGTGACATTAAAAATGTCTTGAGCTGACAGGAAGGATATCGAATCCTGATTTTTTTTTCCTGACCATCTGTCAACTCCTTACCTTGTGTCTGAGTACTGTGGTCTCCGGAGTCTCTTGTAAATTCATCCCTCCTTCCGGCCTGTCAGGAGGTTTTCATGAGATGGCTGCACTTTGCACACAACGAATACAAAGCAAGTGTCTGCCCCTCGTACAGCCAACTGGCCCTCGGACCAAACTTTCCTCTTCATCTTTTTTCTCAGACCTCTGCCAGATACAGAAGGAGAAACAAATGTTTCAAGGCTCTTTCTAGTTGGTTCAGTTTGTGACTTCAAGGAGCTCTTTCCATGGGGGCTGGTGCCTCACCTCTAGACAGCACCATTTTCTTAGGAACATTTTGCCTGCAGGCCAGTGGGAAAGAGATGCTTCTGATGGGAAAAAAACCCCACTTCTCCTTTTCTGGAATTCATCCCATATTAAAGTTTGTCAACAAAAGTTAAGCAAGGTTTACTTTGTTTTTCCTACAGTCCCAATTAAAAAAGAGGAGACACAGGGTCTAATCTAATTTTTCTCTCTCTCCTTAAAAAAATTTGTTGTTGGTGTTGTTGTTAGGTGCCATTGAGTTGATACCAACTCATAACGACCCTATGCACAATAGAATGAAACACTGCCC
>NW_006408541.1:777856-779327 GCF_000296735.1 Chrysochloris asiatica | reverse complement strand
TGTCATGATCCACACAATCAAAAGCCTTTGCATAGTCAATAAAGCACAGGTAAACATCGTTCTGGTATTTTCTGCTTTCATCCGTGATCCATCTGACATTAGCAATGATGTCCCTCATTCCACGTCCTTATCTTAATCCAGCTTGTACCTTTAGCAGTTCTCTGTAAATGTGCATTTGCAACCATTTTTGGATTTCTTTACCAACATTTTACTTGTGTGAGGTATTAGTGATATTGTCCAATGACTTCTGCATTCCGTTGGGTCACCTCATTTGGAATGGGCACAATCATGGATCTCTTCCAATCAGTTAGGTAGGTAGCTTTCTTCCAAATTTCTTGGCATAGATGATGAGTGCCTCCAGTGCTGCATCAGTTTATTGAAAGATTTCAGTTTGTAATCCATCAATTCCTGGAGACTTGTTTTTTGCCAATACCTTCGATGTGCCTTGGACTTCTTCCTTCAGTATCATTGGCTCTTGATCATACGCTACCTGTTGAAATGGTTGAACACCAACCGTTTCTTTTTGGTAGAGTGACTCTGTGAGGGAGAAGTTAGGAGTGGAACAGAAGTCATTTAGAGAATACTTTCAGTCCTTGCATCATTGAACTGAGGCATGCTGGTTCAAAATGGCGAGATATGTTTCTCCACAAAACCCATTTTAGGTATCTTCTTTCATCTCACACCATTGTGTATGGGTTTTTTTTAGCATTACTCAATTTTCTTGAACTTTACATAATATATACATGAATGATTTGATCTGAAATCATTGTTAAATGCTTTGAATAAAAATTAGAAAATGCAAGAGCTTTTAAAGAAAAAACGAATTCACGTATAGTATATGTTTTTCGAATCTTTAAGGAAAGTATGTGCATATTCTGTATGTAATTTTTAAAAGGTTTTTATTATGGATTGAGTGAAAGTTTACAGGGCACATCATCAGTTTTATATTCAACAAATCGTACACTTTGTTTCATTACAATGATTATATTCCCCTCCGTGTACCATCAGTTAACAGTATTTCTCTCTAGTCACTAGCTTTTTTTTTTTTTTTTAAACACTCAGGCATATATAATAATTTACACCACCAAAGGGCACATTCTGCAAGTCTGCCTCCTGGCCACCATCTCTTAGTCCCTCTCTTCCCATGAATCTAGAGTCCTCAGCTGCTCCCTTTTTCCATGTTCCCACCTCTGCTTCTATCTCTGGTGTTGCTCCTTCTCTAGATAAGGGCTTGCATTCCTCTTGTGCTCTTCTCCCTTGATGGTCCTAGGATCCTATGTTTCTGAAATGTAAGATTAACTACTCCCCTATTTTTGTTAACAAAACTTCTGCCTTTACAGTTGTGACAGTCGCAATTAGACATGATAACAATTAGTCACTATTGAATCATAAGAATCTTATACCCATCTTTTTTTAACCAGACCCATCTAGACAAGATGAAAACTATCCAGTGGGGACTCTTTTTTCCCCA
>NW_006408541.1:765787-777026 GCF_000296735.1 Chrysochloris asiatica | reverse complement strand
GGGAGTAGAAAGCCTCATCTTTCTCCCGCGGAGCAGCTGGTAGTTTCGAACTGCTGACCTTGCGGTTCACAGCCCGAGTCGTAACCACTACGCTACCAGAGCTCCTCTGTCCTTGCTAGTGGTCTTGATTTAGATAAAGTCTTGTATTCCACTTGTGTATTACACTTATGAATGTCTACCTCATAAGGTTTTGGATGGGACTCAGGATTCCACCTAACGTTCTATACGCTGCAAAGGTTTTGCAAGAAGCCTATTTCACTGGGCAAGTTCTAGAACCCCTTTTAGATATTCCAATCAGTTATAGGCTGAAGATGGGCTTACAAGCTTTCTGTAATCATGTTTCCCAACATTCCTTTCTATCCCACTCTAGTGTCTATTTCACAATAGTAGGCAAGGGAAACTAATATTCGTAAGACAGTCAAGCATCTTAGCATTATTTCCCCTCTTCAGACTATGCCTTGATCCCTGTATCACAGAGCCCTGTTGTTCCAAGTTTCTTCCTTTCCTTTTAATTAGATATTCGGAGTTCCTGGGTAGAGCACACGGTGAGCATGCTCACTGCTAGCCAAAAGGTTAGAGCGTTGAGTCTGCCCAGAGGTGTCTCAGAAAAAAAGCCTAGTGAACTGCTTCCCCAAACTCAGCCATCGAGAACCCACACTGGAGAGCACACACGGACATACCTGACATACACACAGGGCCACCATGCGTCAAAAGAGGCTCCACAGCAAAGCCTTAGAAAGGCCTACCACAGGAAACAACCACCCTGATCATGAACTATACTTGGTCTCCTTTCCATGTGAGCATGAACTTGGGGAAGGAGTCCTGGAAATGCAGTGGTGAAAGCACTTAGCTGCTAACTGAAAGGTCTGTGGTTTGAACACACCAACCACTCCTAGAAGAAGGATGGGGCAGTCGGTTTCCATAAAGACTGCACCTTGGGAGCCCCATGGGGCAGCTTGCCTCTGCCCTTCAGGGTTTCTGTGAACAGGAATGGATTTAGTGGCTAATGGGACCATTCAGGAAAGAGAACAGCTAGCTCTGGGAGTGAGAGGAATATTTTTAAGATGTAATACACTAATAATTTTTCAAAATAGACATTTCAAAAAAGAAAGGTAAGGAAGAAAAAAAGGAAAAGAGTGAGAAAAGAAAAAAAAAAAAAAGATTTGGAAATGGATTGTGGAGATGGTTATATAACATGGGGCCTGTAGTTGGTGTGGCTGGGTTGGACACAGAAAAATGGCTGCTATGGCAAATAAATGAAATGATTAGAGCAGTGCCTGAAACAGATGTTAGTTATTAGTATTAAATAATAACTAGCTGTGACAGACTTCTGGTGTGCACGGTGATGTAGGATGAGCGAAAAGGTCAGTGGTTCAAACCCATCTGTTGCTCCATGAACCTTTATACAGAGTTGCTATCATTTGGAATCCACTCAGTGCCACTTAACAACAATGACAAGCTGTGTGAAGAGAAGAAAATCAAAGACTTTCTGAAGGTTATTTGTGGTGGGTGGTGTCAAAAACGTCTTGAAAGCTATAGCAAGGTTATGAAATGCTGGCTCTCTCTTGCTGAAGATTGCTCACGGCCTGGCCTTTGCTTCCTGAATCTCTTTGGAACATCCGTAGGTTATTTCTCCAGCAAAAGGCTTTGGGGCTGTGTCCGCACTTGGGACATTTGTGAGGTGTCCAAGTGTGGCATGAAGACACAGACTCCCCTTCCACTGAAGAGGATGAATTTATGATAATAAGGACTCATTCCATTTCAACCCAGAACCCCACCTCCATCCTGGGTTTACAGCAGTGAGCCTCTAGACCAGGTGGTCTGAGAAGGTGGCTTGCTCCTCCCAAAATCCTGATAAGGACTTTTCTAAGTACAGTCAGCCCCCAAACCAGTTTTCCCCTCCCTATCACCCTAAAGCCAGGCCAGTTCTAGTGTAGAAAGATACAGAAGGTCCAGTTAAAGTTGGAGTTCAGATGTTGTTGTTTTTTTAGCATAAGTATATCCCAAATACTATATGGAATATACTTTTTTTTTTTTTTTTTTTTTTTTTTTTTTTTTTTTTTTTTACTTTTTATTGTGAATTGAGTGAAGGTTTACAGAGCAGATCATCAGTTTTACATCCAACAAATCACATGCTTTGCTTCATTACAATGATTGTAATCCCCTCCATGCTCCTACAGTTAACAGTATTAACCTCTATTCTCTCTAACTCGTGCATTCCTCCCCGTGCCTTCTGCTACCTTCATCTTTCCTTTGCCAACCTCCCTCTTGTTGTATATTGACTTCCCTGCCACTTCATAGAATGTCTCTTTTATCAAGAAAATATTTTATTTTTTGTCCTGCACACTCTTAAACTAAGCTCCCTCTTGGAAACTTTTACTAAAAAAAAAAACAAACTTGTTATTTACCTGAAATTGGAATGTCATCAGAATCCTGCATTTTGTCTGGCAACCAACCCTTCCCCCTAAGGCAATGTAGCTGAGGCCTTAGACCTTCCACTCTGGTACATCTTGGAAATCCTCAACTTTCCTTCACACCTGATTTCTCCTCTTACTCCAGGTCATTTTGGGAGTTCTCATTCGTCCCTGTGGAGTCTGTATAGGACCTTTCTTTCAGCTGGGCTAATTTCTGGACAGTTGTTTTTCAAACTAATTGATGGCCTCTTCTAAGGAGTAAAAACCTGGCCCCTGTCCGTGTGGACATCCAGACCCCCCAGCTTCCCCGGGAATCAGCCCATTTTGATCTCTCTCTTTACTTCTTGAAGTGTCTCAACCAGCCCCTTTCCCTGGAGAGACAGGACCCCACCTTTCCTCAGAGGAGACTAGATGGGCCTCCTCTCAAGCCTTCTCCAATCATGTAAGGCCGCACTCTTTGTGAAGCTAAAAAATGGAGGGAAAGAGATGAATTTTCTTTTCTCTTTGAAATTCGTGAGGGAGAAAGTATCAAAGTCCACACCACTCTGTCTTAGAAAATACTCTCAGAAGCTATAATCGGCAGAGAGACGTGATCGTATACACAGGGTACATTATGGCACTAAAACCTATTCTAAATTTTATTATCTTTCTCATGCTATTTCGTCTCCTCTCCTTCTCTCCCCCATGTATTTATTCGAGGCTGGGTATGGATAGCTTTCCTTGAGAGAACTTTCATAATAATCAAGTATTCTTGACCGTTGTCCACAGTGAATACAAGATGGAAGATAGATATTCTGCAAGGAAAATGGATAGCTTTGTTTTCCTCTGTGTGAGAGAAATATTTGAGGCAAAATAGACTAATCATTTCTCAAAATAGAAGTTTCGAAGCTTGCTTTTGCATAGAGAAGTTGAAAACTCCATGAAGTGATAGAAAGTGTGAGGGGTAGTCTAATTATTACTTCATCCCCTGCCTGGCTGCACACAGCATTCTTTTAGGGTTCACGTCTCCTCACAGTTTTCTTCTGTTTTCTCCACAATGACTACTTTTTGGATTTTCATGAGGTGTCTCACTAAGAAAACCAACCAGGACCTGCTCTCAGCCCCACCAGCTCTCCTTCTGTGATAGACGTTCATTCAATTTTCTCATTACTTTTCGGCCAGCATTCATAGAAACAGCGTAAACTGCTTTATTTCCAGACCATTCAGTTAGTTTCCTTGATGATCACTTAAGCGTGTGTGGTGTTTTTTTTTTTTTTTTCTGGTTTGAATTTAATAATCACATATTTTTAAAAGCTACGTCAAGAAGATTTCCTGAATACATTTTGGGGTACACTGCTTAAATTGCAGTCCGCCCCTCCTCTTCTTGAATCTCTTTTCATTTGACCTGAGTTTTCCGTACTTCATTTCATTATCATATCTTCCTGTAAGTTTTGTAAGTAGATGCTGTGAGTAGCGTAACAGAACTTCTCAGAGTTTTGGCTGGCTTTGTCTTTCATTCAAGAAAAGAAGAAACTTTCCAAGATCATCTTCCAAGGTGGGATTTAAGTCATTGCTTAAAGAGGGCAACATTGCTAAAGAGTATCTTCTCGTCCCTCTTGTAACGTTTGCATTTAAAAAAAAAAAATCCTGTCCTTTCCAAAACTCTCTCAATGTCTGCATGTTGTTTCTGCAGAGTTGAGTGTCTGGCTCAACATCCATTGGTTTTCCAGATGGAATTTTTCTGGGCATACGATGTTACTTATTTTCTACTCCGGACAAGAGTGCGAGATCACCTCCCATTTTCTGTTAGATGATTGATTTATTTTCCATACGGCTTCAGAATTGCAGAATGGATCCGCACTGTGGATGATGGCACACTCGAGATCTTCAGGAGAAGTGGAAAGATATTCCAAACGTCTCAAGGGGTGGACTTTCTAGACAGTTCTAAATATGTCATTTGGTGTAAGCTATAGCATAGTGGTTATGAATCAGGCTGTGAACTGCAAGGTCAGCAGTTCAAAACTACCAGCTGTTCCGCAGGAGAAAGATGAGGCTTTCTGCTCCCATAAAGATTTATAGCCTCGGAAACGCTGTGCAGGGTCGCTGTGAGTCGGAACCGACTCCATGGTACTTAAGAACAACAACAACACTAATGCACTTGCCTGTTAACCAAAAAGTTGGAAATACAAACCCAGAGGCACCTTGGAAGAAAGGTCTGGCTATCTGCTTCTGACAGCGCAGGCATTAAAAATGCGTATGGAGCATGGGGTCATAGAAGTCAGAGTCAAATAAATCTGTAACAACCGTTTTTTGTTTAGTTTTTAAAAATGTTAGTTGCTGTTCCTAAGATATCATTCTGGAGCTCACATTTACTGGTAGGTTTAAAAATATTTCTAAAGCAGTAGTCTTAATTTTAAATTCTCTCTTCCCTTAATTTTGTGTTATAATTCTTTTTTTAAAAACTGCATTGAATAAGTTACTTTATTATTTTTTTGTTTTCTTAAGGTTTTTACTGTGGATTGAGTGGAAGTTTACAGGGCACATCATCAGTTTTACATTCAACAAATCATACACCTTGTTTCATTACAATGATTATATTCCCCTCCATGTACCATCAGTTAACAATATTTCTTTCTATTCACTTTAGCTCTTTTTTTTTTTTTAATTCTTAGGCATATGTACTAATTTACACCACTAAAGGCACGTTCTGCAAGCCTACCTCCTGTCCTCCAGCTCTTAGTCCCTCTCTTCCCATGAGTCTAGAGTCCTCAGCCGCTCCCTCTTTCCATGTCCCCATCTCTGCCTCCATCTCTGGTGTTGCTGCTTCTCTGGATAAGGTCTCGCATTCTGCTTGTGCTCTTCTCCTCAATGGTTCTAGGGTCCTTTGTTTCTGGACTGTAAGATTAACTACTCCTCTGTTTTTGTTACAAAACTTCTACCTTTACATGTGTTATAAGTCTTATCTATATTTTCAGGTAAGCTTTTGATTTTGAACTTTTACATTTTCAGTGCATTATGAGCAGACTGATTAAATTTACAGGTGCTGTAGGATGAGCACTGGGTCACAAGGTCAGTTTGAACCACAAGGTCAGTGGGTCAAACCCACCAGTCGCTCCTTGGAAACCATGTACAGAGTCATTGTGAGTTGGAACTGACTCAAAGGCACATTTGTGATTCACTTGCTAAGAGAGTTTCTGAAGTTAAAAACAAAAAAAACAACAACAAAAAATCCCATAATTCAAGTTTCACATCTTAAAAGGTAGCACTTCTAAAGCTAGTGTGAGGACAGGAAAAAAAAAAAAAAAGCAGAAAAAAAGACTCCATTGTTTGGGATAAGAATTTGGTCCATCTCTACTTATTATCATTTGTTCCACCTTCATTGCTCATGTCTGGCCATGTCTGATTTCCATGTTACATGTGACCATGAAGTTCAAGTCTCCTCAGTCTCCTCATAGCTAACTCTTAACGTCTCATCACCAGCTCTGGCCTAAAGGAATTCATGACCACCCCCTTAATTTTCAGTCAGAATCCATAGAAACCATGGAGAGACTTTTGCCCCAAAGCCCAAACAAACACAAATGTTACTTGAATTGCATTCTACAGGATGGCAAAGACAGAAGTACTCCTTATTTTGAGGTGGAAATCTTGAGTAAAGATGAAGCCGGCTTGAAAGTATTCCAATTACGGCCTAGCCCACCCAGTCATTCTGTCAATATAAAGAAACCCACACTTAAAGAATAAGTCAGAAAGCTTATATCCTCTAGGAAATTCTGGTAGGAAAGTTCTAGAGGAGTATTTGGGAGCAGCTTTGATTTTTTTCCCCTTTTTTTCTCAGTCCCATATTAAGAAATACTGTCCAATACTGTGGCACTGTAGGATAAGCACTGGACTGCTAACCACAAAGTTGGGCAGTTTCAACCCACAAGTCCCTCCTTGGAAATCTCTCATACTTCAGACATAGTCTCAGAAGGCACCAGTGTCTGGAGAAGGATCTCACAGTTGTTAAGTTGACGAGCCAACGAGATGGATTGATTGGCACGGTGGCAGCATCAGTGGGTCCATCAATGGGCTCAAGAACGAGGCTGGTTTCTTTCTGTTGTGCGCAGGATCACTATGAGTTGGTACTAATTCAATGTCACCTAACAACAACAACAACAACAACAACTTGGGTTGAAACTGACGCAATGGCACCTAAAAACAACAGTCTCCAATGCTGTACATGAACAAGATTTTACATTGCTGATACATTAAACTGGCTCTCTGTAAATATTGTGTAGAAGTGTCTGAGTGGATGAACATTTGCCATGTTCTAAGCACTTGCCTTTCATCTACAATGTCAAAAAAGCAAAAGGGACTGCAAGGACAGGTGTTCTGAATTAAGAAAAAAATATTACCCAAGTCCATATGAGCTAGAATATCCAGATACATTATGAAAGTAAAGTTTCTCCACATCCTCCTTTGCTGATTTTGTTGTCAAATTCAGTGTTACTCATGTGCAAATTAAGTTCTAGGAAAGAGATAAATACCCCCTCATCATTTCTCTCTTTTATTTGTTTTCCTAAGGTGATTGGAAAACCAAAATTGATGAGGCCAACTCCAATATTTTCTTTCTCGTCTCTGGTTTTAGTTTGACATCCCATTTTTTCCTCCTATCAAGATTAATGAAGGCGAAGAGGAAAGATCTTTCTTCCCACCTATTATCATGGAAAATGGGTCAATTTCTTCTTTTTACTGATGCAAATCTTGACGAAAAATGAGCTCTCTTGAAAATAATACCGCAATTATTTTTCAAGAAATGGACTGTCTTTTACAGACTCATTTAGTAATGAGAAACATTGAAAATAATAATTCAAAATGTAGCTGCTTTTGATTCAATCCTGGCAGTATAGATTTCAAATGGCATTTTCAATAATTGTATTGCTTTTTCTGTTCATCTGATTTCCCCATTTGCTCTCTAAATTTTAAGTACATGCAGTGGTCTGGGCACAAACTTTTAAGACGTGATCTTAAATGTGTCTTTCCATTAAGCATTTTTCAGGGAACAAAGAACAACAGAAACTAATCAAATCTCTAAGAGGGAAATCTTTTCAAATTGATTGCCTCTCATCCAAGAAATAGAGAGGCAACGAGAACCTCGAAGGAAAGAAGTTTCTGAAATGAAACATATGATTACTTAGAAGAGACAAACTTTCAGAAAATTGCAGGAGAGGAAGAAATACCCAAGGAAGTAGCTAGATTGTGATAAATACATTTTTCTGCTGCTCTGATAGGTTCTTAAGCCATGTCTCTCTGAGGAGTGAGTCTGCGGCTTCACTGTCCTACTGGTCCTCCCTGGACAGTTTTGTGAGGTGACATTTTAGTGCTTTTTCAGGCTGACCACTTCAGACTGGAACCTGAGTAGGTCTTCCCTGTGGGATGATTCTCCTTTGTGGCATTCAGCACAATACCAATCAATGTGTAATTACATCCTCATTTTCTTCTCTTCGTCTGTGCTGTACACTCACTACATCAGCGACATAGAATTGAGCTTCTTCAATTATTAACAATAAACCTGTATTTAATTCAAGAGCAAAGGGGAAGGGGGGGCTTTTATTCCTTCTCTTTGTCTGATTTACATCCCTTCTCACTCAAATCTCTTCTTTTGAATAATTCTGTACATGTCTAAGTTTTTAAGTGACTGAAATGTTTTAACTGGATTCTTTTTTCTTCTTCTTCTTTTCCACTAACAACATAGTTTAGGGAAAATTCCTCTGGGGATAAAGTTATCAGAGTAGCTGTCTTGCATTGAAGCAACAAAAAAAGTACAGAGAATTGCTCTGACAGGTACTTTCTGAGGCAAAAGATTTACCTAATTGTTGCTTAAGAGGTAGGATATCTAAATATTATGTGAGGATGGCAATATAATTTTCTGGAATTAGGTAGGTTTTTTTTTTTTCTTTTTAGCCTTTAAGTGTGGTCTGCCATGAGTGGACAGGGAGAGGGAGGTGTGGGGAGCAGACTTTTCCCAGGTGTCTCTCCTGCTTTGCTCTTTTGGTCACAAATTGCCTCAAAATGTTTTCCTGAGGAGAAACAACATGGCAGCCTGAACTCCCAAATCCCCTCACCTACCACCTCCCTCCCCACGTCTCTGTCTCGAGCTAATGGCTCGGTGCCATTATTTTTCCTGTCAGAATTAATCGGGAACTATTCCTTTCCTAAAGCCATTAGTTAAGTGATATTGCTTACAGAATTGCTGAAACAGGATACCACCTCCTTCTCCAGGGTGTAAATCTTAAGAAATGATGAGGCAATGGCTTAAACACATCAATTATATTCCAAAGCCTGAACTTTTCCTCTACAGTTTTAATTTAGCATCAAGAAAGTTTCAAAGTAATGATCCATAAAGTAGATTCTTTTTATTCAATTTTGGCACTAAAGAATTCAAATAATACTAACAATTTTTTTTTTTTTTTTTTTTTGTCATTTAATTTCCTTATTCCCTACCATTTGTCCTCTCTTTACTTTAGAACATTCTCTTATTGTCTGGGCATGATTAAACTTTTAACTTACTGAAAGATTTTAAGTATACTTCCCCACTAAATATGTTTTTCTGGAGAAAATGGCAATGAAGTGTCCTTAAACTGATTGCCTTTCATCAGAGAAAGAGAAGAGAAATAAGAACCGCAGAGAAAAGTGCTTTCTGAAAAAAAAAGAAAAAAAAGAGATTCAAAAATGATTACTTAGAAGAGGCAAAGTTTTTTAAAAAAAAATTAGGATAGTACAAAAATACTCTAGATATGGTTGCTGTTGCTCGGTACCATTGGGTCGATTTTTAACTCAGGAAGACCCCATGTGGCAGAGTAGAACTGCCCCATGGGGTTTTCTTAGTTTTAAGTCCTGGTGTGGTGCTGTGGGTTAATGTGCTAGACCACCAAGTCAGTCTGAAAAGCAAGATTGGCGGTTCAAACTCACCAGTCATTCCTTGGAACCCCTTATGCAGGGTTGCTGTGGGTCAGAACTGACTCAGTGTCACATAACAACAACAACAACTTATATGGGAGCAGATCACCATTCTTTTTGCTCCAGAGTCACTGGGTGTTATTTGAACTGCCAGCCTGCTTCACCGTTGTACCACCAGCTTTCCTGATGACATAGTTATTGTCGTTGTGAGGTGCCTTTGAGTCAGTTCTGACTCACAGTGACACGATGCACAATGGAACAAACCGCTGCGTGGTCCTGAGCCATCCTCAGCATTAGTGCTGTGTTTGAGCACCTTGTCATTCCATCTTACTAAGGGTCTTCCTCTTTTGTTTTTGATGAGCTTTTACTTCACCAAGCCTGGTTATGGTATTGTAAGAGATGGATATATATATGTATATATATATATATATTCTTCTTTTCATAAGTTTCTCAGTTACTATCTGCCTGAGAAACTAAATTTTAGCTCCTAGTGGATGAGGACTTGTCTTTCTCTATTAGTGGTCCTGGCCTGGGTGGTACTGTGGGTTAATGCACTGGACTGCAAGGTCAGTTTGAACCACAAGATTGGTGATTCAAGCTCACCAGCCACTCCTCAGAAACCCTATAAGGGTCACTATGAGTCAGAACCCACTCAACAACATTTGACAACAACAACATTACTGGTTTGGGAGTCCTGGTGTGGCATTGCAGGGTAATGCACTGGACCAGTAGTTCGGTTTGAACCAGAAGGTCAACAGTTCAAACCCACCAGCCACTCCTTCTAAACCCAGTACAAGGTTGCTATGAGTTGGAATGGACTGAAGACATTTAACAATATTTTTGATTCATGGAAGACAGATGTGGGGTATGAAGCCATAATAGTTACAGTCTCGGATACCTGTGTGGGTAGTTATACATTGCCCTGGTAGCGTAGTGGTTACGAATCGGGCTGCAAACCTTAAGGTCAGCAGTTTGAAACTACCGGTCGCTCCATGGGAGAAAGATGAGGCTTTCTGCTCCCGTAAAGATTCACAGCCTCAGAAACCCTGTACAGGGTCGCTATGGGTCGGAACCGACTCAACGGCACTTAACCACAACAATAGATGACTATGAGTTGGAATTGACTCAAGGACACAGGGTTTTTGGTTTTTATTAGCAGTCCACTCGGACTCCAGAGGTGGATCTAAGGTATGGCAGGTATGACCTGTTCCCTAGGTGCCACTTAAAGGGGACACCACTGAGCAGTTCAGTGAAACATCCTCATTTCCATCACCAGCTGTGAGAGCTCATTTAGCAAGTTAAACCTAGCACTTTAGTATTTGAGAGCCTCCATGGGTCAAAGCAGAGTCCTGGTGTGGTGCTGTTGGAAACACAAGGTTGGCAGTTCAAACCCACCAGTGCTCCTTGGAAACCCTATACAGGATCACTATGAGTTGGAATCAGCTCAACAGCACTTAAGGACACCAACATGGGTCAAGGCAGACATGCATGGTCTTACCCTGCTGAGTGTGGAAATCAAAGAAACTGAATTGAAGAAAAAGACTTCACGCACATCCTAGGCCAACTTTCATCAGTGAAAGCAAGGAAGTTGCAGTTGTGATTTTCATGTAGAACCATATGTGTTAAGCGAAAGATGAACCAATTTAGCTTGCATTTTGGGGCTGAGAAAGTGACCTAAGAGATGTGTCAGATGTTTGAACAGGAACTCAATACCAGTGCTTGCTGTAGACACTGTTTTCCGTAGCTTGCTGGTCTGACTCTGGTGACAACTTTCTGCTCACATTTGGTCACAATCTGAAGGTTCTCCTCAGGACTTTTCATCTGAATTTTAGAGCCAATATCATTATTTGCCTTTTTTTTTTTTTTTTGCCTCTTGCCAAAACTAATAAAGCAACGACAGGTTTATT
>NW_006408541.1:719636-765687 GCF_000296735.1 Chrysochloris asiatica | reverse complement strand
CCAAAACTAATAAAGCAACGACAGGTTTATTGAAACAAACGCATCCAAAGAAAACCTAACATCTCCCAACCCCTGTCGCCTGAGGCCACCAGAGTTAGGCTGAGGCGCATCCTTCCATATCTTCCACTGCATATGTACAAATATGAAAAGACAAACAGATCATATCTTCTGCGGTGTCATCTACCTTTTTCCTTCTTAATAAACCTTCTACATAACTCAAGACTGATGTAGAGGTGTTGTCTTATTGGTGGCTTAGGATGACTGTCCTAACAGTCCTTCTCTACTGATGGTGAGTTCTGCTGAGTCCACGTTCCCTGTGATGACCATTGCTATGCTAAACATTCCCTAAAGACTGATTGCTGAACCCATAGTTTATAGTCACATGGTTTCATAGTTTCATTTTCAGCTATGCTACCTGATAACTTTTCCATCAAAACTAGTTTTAATTAGTTAAAACAAAACACAACAACAACAACAAAAACCAGTTATCTGCTGTTGAGTTGGCTCTGACTCGTGGTGAGCCTATCTGTGTCACACTAGAACTGGGTTCCCTAGGGGTTTTGGTCATGGGCTTTTTGGAAGTAGGTCCCCAAATTTTTTTTCCAAGGTGCCTCTGGGTAGATTTAAACTTCCATCTTGAGATCAACAGCCAAGAACGTTGCCCATTTACACCACCCAAGATCTCCAAGAGCAGGTTCACACTTTGGTCAATCTTTCTCTTAGTGTTTGATTGATTTTTTAAAAAATACTTTTTTCTAAAGCTGCAATCTTTGTGGAAACAGACCAACATGTCTTTCTTAGATGGTTGTTGTTAAGTGTCATCGAGTCAGTTCCAACTCATAGTGATTCTGTATAGGGTCTCCGATGAGTGGCTGATGGGTTTGAACAGCCACTTTGCAGTTCAAATTGACTTCATGGTCCAGTGCTTATCCTACAGTGCCACACCAGAACTCCTTCCTTGGAGTTCTAGTGCCCAGAGTACCCTATGGGGCAGTTCTACTCTAGGACAATGGGCTTTCCTTGAGTCAGAAATATGCCTGATGGCACCTAACAACAATTTGGACTTAAATGTCATTATTGTTGTTGAGTCCTGTGGAGTTGGTTCTGACTCATAGTGACCCTGCACAAGGGTTCCAAGGCTGTAAATCTTTACGGAAGCACAACGCCTCATCTTTCTCCCACAGAACAGCTGGTAGTTTCGAACTGCTGACCTTGAGGTTAGCAGCCTGATTTGTAACCATTACACTACCAGAGGATAAGATCATTTATTTATTTATGTGCACACCTCGCTAGTGTTATTGTTTCCCTTGTTTGTTGTTGTTGTGGTTAGGTACCATCGATTCAGTCCCTAGTCAGATTGACCTTATGCACAACAGAACAAACACAGCCTGGTCCTTTACCACCCTCACAATTCTTATGCTTGAGCCCATCGCTGCTGCCACTGTGCCAATCCATTTCAATGGGGGTCTTCCTCTTTTCCTCCAACCCTCCACTTTACCAAGCATGATGTCCTTCTCCAGGGACTGGTCCTTCCTGACAACATGTCCAAAGGGTCTCCATCCTGACTTCTAAGGAGCATTCTCTGGCTGTACTTCTTTCAGCACAGATTTGTTTGTTCGTCGGGCAGTCCACAGTACTTTTATTATTCTCCTCCAACACCACAACTCAAATGTATCAGTTATTCCACTACGCTCTTCCTTATTCATTGCCCAACTTTCACATGCACATAAGGTTATTGGGTTATTGAAAATACTATGGCTTGGGTCAGGGGCCCCTTAGTCCTCAAACTGAAAATTGAGCCATGGGAATAAGTTCACTTCCAGATCTGAGAGGTGACCACGGGCCCTAATTTGGAGGGTTGTACCAGTCTTTGACCAGTAAGCCTGGTCTTCCTTATGATTTTGAGTTTTGTTCCATAATTTTTTCCCACTTTACATAAGATCTTTTAATGTGGTCCCTTTCTGAGCCATTGGGAGTGGTAACCAGGCACCATCTTGTTCTTTTGGTCTCAGTGTTTTAGAAACTGATGTTTGCATGGTCCATTCGTCCACAGGACTAAATGTTTCCACGTGTCATCCTTTCTCACTACTCTTCTTTCCTCTAGACACCGAGAGACCGATAGTGGTACCTTAGATGGTCATACACAAGCTTTTAAGACCCCAGTAGCTACATAGTAGGATATAGAACATTGTTTTTGTGGTTTATGTTATGCCAATTGATGATAATGTCCCACGAGACAGTGGTCCTGAGCCCCCAGGCACATTGACAAATTCCTTCTAGTGTTTGGTTATGTCTATGGAGTTTTTATAGCATTGCTCTCCTGTATGCACCACCATGTTCATGGATATCTTTGCAGCAAAGAGAAATACTACATACAAATATCCTCTGCCAGAAAGGCTGTGTGCTGGTGGTCAGGAGTGTGCCCTTTGGTTGTTTAAAGGATTATATATTCCTAAGTGTTCTTATGTACATCCACCCCCACACACACAAAAAAAAAAACCACAGAGGGAATAAAATATATATTTTCCATCAACCATATATATATTTGTGGGAATACTCCCATTCTCTTTCCCATTCCACCTGAGTCTCTATCCACTTGTAGATCACTGGCTACAAGTGTTTTATGACAGACATTTTGCAAACCCTAGGCGAAGCCTGTGATGTCCTTATCACACATTGTGCAATGAGCTTTTTAAATAGCAAGCAGTCGTCAACCGACCTTGGATCAGTGAAAACCAGGCCTCAGGTATGTTGGTTAGCACAGTGTGTGTGTGTTTGATTTAAAATGAATTCCTTGTCGGTGCATAAAAACACATAAAATCCTTATAAACAAAACCCTCGGTCCTTCCGGGCCAGAACTGGCTGATCTGAGAATCGGCTGTCCCCTTGAAACTGGCCATGTTGCCTCAACCACCTTGGTCTTCGCCTCCGTGGTCACTGCCCTCACTTAGGTTGTTTGCTGGGACCCTGACCCGGGTTTCTCATCCTCAGTGCTATTGATATTTGGGTCTAGAGCATCCTCTGACAAGGGTAGGGAGGCTGTCCCGTGCACTGGAGGATACTTAGCAACATCCCTGGCGTCTACCCACTAAGTGTCTGGAACCTTCCCACGAGAGGTGACAACTAAAAACTTTCTCCACACATTTCCCCTAGTTGAGAACCACTGGTTTAAACAAATCCACAAAACAAACTTTTCCAACTTGAAATCAACGTTTCAAAGACTGTTCCTGGGCAGTTTCCATGCCTTCTCTTTATGCTGTGGGCCTTTGTTTTTACGTGAGGAAGGGACTCTCTAGCCTCCTGTACACGACCAAGCTTAAAAGTTACCAAGATGCTTCAAACCAGCCCCAGTCACCCAGTCTGGAGAAAATATCTGAGAGGAGAAAGTGATCAAAATGCTTTTCTTTTATCTTAGGAAAAGAAATGTACAGAAGGGTATGATTACAGGTAGCTTCTAGACTAAAAGCTTTATCTAATTACACACACATAAAAGACACAATTTTAAAGATTGTACGAAGATGCTTGAATAAATCCCAGGAATAAAGGTAGACACCGCCTTTGTTCACAAGGGTGTTCTTCAGTAGTTTTCTTTTGTTAGTCCATTGTGGGGCCACGGGCCAGCTTACCTCTTTCTCCCCGTGACTCTCGCCTCTCCCTGTTTCCCCCCACACATTCTCCTCAGAATGTAGTTCTGAGGTGTCTGGGGGACAGGAAGGTGGGATGGCTCTCTCCAGGGTTCCTTTCTCTTTCTTTTCTGACAGGAGCTAATGACCTTCCTACATCTTTCCTCATCAGAATTAATAGAGAAGTATTCATTATTTCCCCAAAGCCATTAGTTAAACCATAGAGCCCAGAAATTGCTGAAACAGAATAATTTCTCCCTCATTTGAGGGTGTAAATCTTGAGGAAAGATGAGAAGCTGTTTCAGGCATATCAATTATGTCCCAAGAAAGAGACCTGCAGATACAATTTTTATTTAGCAATAAGGAACTTCTAAGATAATGCTGCCTAACTAAATTTCCCAGGTTCCATCTTAGCATTTTGCATTTCAAATATTTTTGTTCTGTTTCGTTTTTCTCCTTACCAAACTCTTTTTTCCCTTCCATGAGTTCTTAATCCTATTTTACCCTGTATTCCCAAGGCATGTACTTGTCGTGACAAGATTAAACTTTGAACTTAAAGCGAGATTTTAAATACCGCTTTGCACTAACCGTGGTTGAAGGTAAGACATTTTCTGTGGGGGGTGCATTCTTATCCTGATTGCCTTTCATCAAAGAAGTAGAAAAGGGATGGAAACCATGAAGGAAAGTGGTTTCTGATAGAAAAGATCCGTTTATGATTACTGAGAGGTAAACTTTCACAAATTGCGTTAGGACGGGACAGAAATACCGGAAACTGTGCTCAGAGTCTGATAAACAGGGTTTTGAGTTCTTGCCTATGGGGTTCAAGTCTGTTGCTATACCTACTGCTCACCAACCCCTGAACATGCTCTGATTGAAACCAGTGTCCAACATCTCATAGCCACTTTGCCCAAGAGGAATAATGAGCTTTTCTTCCATCATTTTTTTTTTTCCCACAAAGAGACTTCTAAACAAAACTTGTAACAGGATTGCAAAAGCAAATGAATTTACTGTCAAAAAAAACTGAGTGTACTACCCGTTGTGCATTAAAAACAAAGCCAAGCAAAGTCCACTGGCACGAGCCAATTCCTCTATAAGGTTTGTGAGACTGATAGGTTCGAACCTCTGACCTTGTGGTTAACAACCCAGTGCCTAACCCAGAGGCCACCAGGGCTCTTGGGGGATGCAGCATTGTTGTTAGGTGCCATCAAGATGGTTCTGACACATAGCAACGAAACCCTACCTGGTCTTGCACCATCCTCACAATTTTTCTTATACCGCAGTCCATTGCTGCTGCCACTGTGACAATCCATCTAACTAGGGGGATGGGGGGTTGGGGGGAGTCTTCCTCATTTTCACTGATCCGCCACTTTGCCAAGCAAGATGTTCTTCTCCAGGGGCTGGTCCCTCCTGATAAGAAGTCTGAAGTATGAGAGACAAAGTCTCACCAACCTCGCTTTTCAGGAGCATTCTGACTGTACTTCTCCAACACAGCTGTGTTTACTCTGACAGTACATGGCACTTTCAGTATTCTTCTCCAGCACCACAACTCAAATGAGTCAATTCTCTGGTCTTCCTTATTCATTGTCCAACTTTCACATCCATATGAGGTTATTGAAAATATCCTGGCTTGGGTCAGGCGTAATTCAGCCCTCAAACTGGTATCTTTGTATTCGAACTCTTTAAAGAGGTCTTGTGCAGTGGATTTGCCTAGCGCAATACATCGATTGATTTCTTGACTGTTGCTTCTTCAAGTGTTGATTGGGAATCCAAGCAAAATGAAGTTGTTGAACAATTTCAATCCCCCACACACACACTTATTATGATGTTATTTATTTCTCCAGTGATGAGTACTTTTGTTTTCTTTACATTGAAGCACAACATGCACTTGTAGGCTATGTTCTTTAACCTTCATCAGTAAATATTTCAAGTCCTCTTCACGGCCACAAGCAAGATTTTAGTATCTCCATATCGGAGGTTGTTAATGATACAATTGCTCTGTGTATATCTTCTATCTTCTTTTGATGTTTTCTGTATAATTCAATATTTTGCCCATAGAATCTTTCAATGCAAGTTGAAGCTTGATTTTTTTTTTTTTCTCCCTTCAGTTCTTTCAGCTTGAGAAGTACTGAGCATGTTCTTCCCTTTTGGTTTTCTAACACCAGGTCTTCACACATTGCATTCTAATATTTGATGTTGTCTTCTCAAGCTGCCATTTGAAATTTTCTGTTCAACTTTTACTTCCTCATTTCTTTTATTCACTTTAGCTTCTATCTATATATACTGCAAGGAGCTCTGGTAGCATAGTGGTTACGAATCGGACTGCGAACCGCAAGGTCAGCAGTTCGAAACTACCACCTGTTCCATGGGAGAAAGATGAGGCTTTCTGCTCCCGTAAAGATTTACAGCCTCGGAAACCCTGTACAGGGTCGTTATGGGTCGGAACCGACACCACGGCACATTACAACAACATGCACTGCAAAGCCAGTTTTAGAGTCACTTCTGACATCTATCTTGGTCTTTTCTGTCTTATCTGTCTTTTTAATGACCTTTTGTTTTCTTCCTGTATGATGTTCTTGATGTCATGCCACAGTTCTTCTGGTCTTCGGTCATTAGTGTCTAATACATGAAATCTGTTCTTGAAATGGTCTCTAAATTCAGGTGGAATATGTTCAAGGTCATGTTTTGGCTCTCATGGACTTGTTTTAATATTCTTCAGCTTCAGCCTGAACTTGCATATAAGCAATTGATGGTCTGTTCCACAGTCTTCCCCTGACCTAGTTTTGGCTGATGATACTGAGCTTTTCCACTATCTCTTTCTGCAGATGGAGTCAGTTTGATTCCTGTGTATTCCGTCTGGTGAGGTTCATGTGTGTAATCACCTTTTATGTTGTTTCCAAAAAGAATTTATAATGAAAAAGTCATTAATCTTGCAAAATTCTGTCATGCAATCTCTAACATCATTTCTATCACCAAGGCCAAAATGTCCAACTACTGGTCCTAACTCTTTGTTTCCAATCTTCACATTCCAATCACCAGTAATTAGCAATACATCTTGACTGCATGTTTGATTAATTTTAGAATGAAGAAGTTGGTAGAAATCTTCAATTGCATCATCACTGGCTTTGTTAGTCAGTGTGTAAATTTGAATAATAGTGATATTAACTGTTCTACCTTGTAGGCATATGGATATTATCCTTATCACAGGGTTTCACTTCACAATAGACTTTGAAATGTTCTTTTTGGTGAATGCTATGCCATTCCTCTTGTATTTGTCCCTCCTGGCATAGTATACCACAAGATTGTCTGATTCAAAATGGCCAATACCAGTCTGTTTCTGCTCACTAATGCCTAGGATATCCATCTTTATGTGTTCTGTTTCACTTTTGACAACCTGCAATCTTCTTAGATTCAGACTCTGTACAGTCCAAGTTCCAGTTGTCAGTGGATGGTTGCAGCTGTTTCTCCTCATTTTGAGTTGTACTCTGTCAGCAAATGAAAGTCTTGAAAGCTTTATTGCATTCACATCTCCAAAGCCAACTCGACTTTTAGGAAGCATTTCTTCCCCAGTCACACTGTGAGGACCTTCCAACCTGAGGGTCTCATCTTCTGGCATTATATCTGACAATGTTCCACCACTATTCATAAGGTTTTCATTGGCTAAACATTCAGAAGTGGGCTGCCTCTCCTTCCTAGTCTGTCTTAATCTGGAAACTCTCCTGAAGCCTGCCTACCACAAAGACCTTGCAGGTATTTAAAATACAGGTAGCATAGTTTCAAGCACCTCAGTAACAAGCAAACCCCCACAGACTGACAGACAGGGGTGGATACAGGGCATAGTTGTACTGTGTTCTATATGCAGAGGCCCCACCTCCGTTTTACTGCCTTTTAGCACTCTGAACTTTTCCATTCATAGTGTTTTCTACACTGGCTTGGGGATGTTGTGTGTGTGTGTGTGTATGTGTGTGAAACTTTCCCTACTGAATTTATCCCTGATTGGAATAGAAGTTCCATGAGGGCATGCCTGCCTCATACTTGGACAGATTCCTGTATTTAGTACTGCACCTGACATAATGTAAGTGCTTAATAAACCTTCAGATAAATGAGCAAGTAGCTGTCCACAAAGTGATGACTTTTAGAGTTCTGCTCTGTTTTACTTAAGTAATTACAAATCTGATGTGCAAATTTTTGGCTTTTTCTTTCTTCGTAATTTCTTTTTGTTGTTGAGAATGAATATACACAGCAGAATGAACCCACACCAACCCAACAGAGTCTACAGATACAACTCCGTGACATTGACTATTTTCTTCAACTTGTTCATTCTCACTTGCCTTTTCCAAATTGCTGTACTCCCGTTCATATGAACTCTCTGCCAACTAAGTTTCCTATTGAACTTTTCAGGTTGCTCTTGTCAGTCTGCTCTCACATAGATAGTGCTTTAAAAGAACAGTGCTCAAGGTCAACGGTCTTTATCAGCTAAATTCAACTATTGTTTGGTTTTAAGATAACTTCATGGGACATTTTTGGCTTGTGGTTTAACGATTAACGCAGTCCAATAGCTTTAGGTGCTCGTCACACCTCCATGACTCCAGAGAATCTGGATACCATGAGAATTTGGAATTCCATTCTACATTTTCTCCTTTTTGACCAGAATTTTTCTGTAGAAACTATGACCAAAATGTTCAGAAATGGTAGCTGGGCACCATGTAACTCTTCTGGTTTCATGGCAAATAAGGTGATCGTTCTTAGAGGCAATTAGTTATACATTCCATTTCTTCCTCTTATTTAATTTCATTGCAAACACATGTGTGTGTTCTCCAATGACAGTGCTGCTTCTAGATAATGTAATCTTGAATGGATGAATAGTCTAGGAGACCACTCCGACATTGCATTTACACTTGTGGCTGCTTAGTAGGCTAAGGTTGTAGACGCATATGGTGTTGTTGTTAAGTGCCATAGAATCGGTTCCAACCCATAGCAACCCTATATAGGGTTTCCAAGGAGCAGCTGGTGAGCTTGAACCTCCGACCTTGCAGTCCACCACATTAACCCACAGTGCCACACCAGAACTCCAGACACTTATAGCCCTTCCTTATAGTTCAGATTCTGTGAACTCCAAAGTAAAGAAACTTGGATTGAATTGGGGCATCCTGAAGAAAGGTATAAAATGAATTACATTTCCAGACAATGATATTTCAGTGACGCGTTGATTCGCATTTTAATATGACCCAGAGACTAATGATGGGGGTAGGACAAGACACTGGGAGGAATGCAATAGTCTAAGGGCAGAGGTAAATAATATCATTTACACAATCTCGCAATAATGATGTTCTGTGAGATGATGCATGGGTAGAAACACAAGCTGAACGTGTGTGGGAGAGAGAGCAGGAGTATCTGCATACATATATATATAGAGAGAGATTTGACAGAGGATATTTGTACATGGGAATTTATCTTTGCTGCCAGTATATTCATGAATGTGGTGGAGCATATAGGGGGCAAAGTTGGGAAAACTTCTTAGACATAACCAAACCTTAAGGGAATGAGTCAGAGTCATTGGGCTTGGAAAGGCAAGAATGTAATTTCAAGGGAACCCCAAGACCATTGCCATAACCGCAAAAACACTGTACTACATCCTACTTTGTTAAGTAGTGACTGGGGTCTTAAACACTTGTGAGTGACCCTCTGAGGAGCAACTATTGGTTTCTCCATGTCTGGAAGGAAGAAGAGTAGTAAGGAAGGAAGACACATGGGAACATTTAGTCCTGTGGACTAATGGACCACACAAACATTGCTTTCTAAAACCCTGAGACCAAAAGAACTAGATAGTGCCTGATTACCACTCCCAACTGCTCTGAAAGGCATCACATTAAAAGATCCTGGATAGAGTGGGAGAAAATGGGGAACAAAATTCAAAATCTTAAGAAAAAGCAGGCTTACTGGTCAGGTTGAGACTGGTACAACCCCAAAACTATGGTCCTTGGTCACCCTTCAGGTCTGGAAGTAAGCTCCCCTCCATGGCTCAAGTTTCAGTGAAACAATAGTCATGTCTATCTGGGAACAGTAACAATAAAAATAGTGAGGTCTGCACACCTGAGAATGATCAACCATTTAAGGTAAAATGGGCAGCACTTACTGAAAGGTAAAGTTCCGAAGGGTTAGTAAACAGGAAGAACAGGGAGGAAGTGGGATGAGTCAGGATGAATTGTGGAGCTTGCTATCAATGAGATGAAACACAGTGTGTGTGAATTGTTGAATGGAAAATGGATCCGCTCTGCAAATCTTCACCGAACTCACAATAAAACGTCAAAATCATACTAAAAATAAGACCTGGCCTATAAATGAGCCAGAAGAAGTTTAGGCGTCAGTGCTGTTGAAGGTTGTATTGTACATTTTACCATTTTGTTTCTTCACTTCATTTTCTCTGTATTTTACAGTTTCCTGTCGCCTTCTCAAACTGTCCATTCTTGAAATTGCTATAACACTTTAAACAGTCTCTTCCTAAGCGTGATCCAGCCACAATTTCTGAGGAAAATTATGAAAAGTCAGGAGAAGAACAGGAAGGCACTGAGAACTGAGTTGAGAGAGCGTTTGCCTAATAAGATTCACACAGTTGTATCAGGGTGGCTGAATTTCCCAAGATTGGATTAAGATGATGGGGTTCTGTAATTTCTGAAGATGTAGGAAGTGGTTCATGGAGTGTGATGTTCATGGGTAAACCGGAGCATCTTTTGTGCTTGACAATTTGACCTGGATGCTACTTAGCTCTGGGAGAGGGCCTTTCTTTTAAAACAAGTTAACCTCCTTCCTCAATAATCCAAATTGGTTTAACACACTACAGTGACATTACTTAGGCATTTTTCACAATTATTCAAGATAACTCACTTTTCTCTCTAGACTGGAAAGTCCAAAGCAAATTAAATACATGGATTTCCTTCCCTCACTTTCTCAGAATGAGTCAGAAGTTATTGTTCAAATGTGCATATAACTCTTGCTCACGTTGAACGTTCCAAACAACCTGTTGGGCAGACATTTGGCCAATCTGATTATTTTCTCTATACTAATTGATTTTCCTTCGTCATTGAATGGAATGAATTGCCTGGTTGTTTTGTTACTGTGGGGCAGAGCTTAATCTACTTAGAGGGAGATGCGTGTGCTTGCTAAGTTATGGGCTAAGTTATCCTTCTTACTATTTTGGAGTGAGTTTTCTTGGGTGAAAATGCAAAAAAAACAAAAAAAGGATACACACACACTGGACTACTAACCTCAAGGTCGGCAGTTCAAACCCACCAGTTGCTCTCAGAAACCCTATACAGTGTCACTATGAGTCAGAACCGATTCACTGGAACACAAAACATATGTGTGTGTGTGTGTGTGTGTCTTGAATCCATTTGTTTTCTCTATTTCTACCTCCTCTGCATTAGTCAAGCCACCCTCACTAGGCTCCTAGATTATCCCAGTGAACTCGTAACTGGTTTTCCCACCTCTGTTCCCCTCTCCCCAATTTAGTCTCCCGATAGTAGAAATGTAGGCCCCCTCCCCCCACTATTGAAAACTTCTCATTAATTTCTTCACAATGAGTGGAGAAAAAAATCTAGACTTCCCCCACACCCTATAATCTGGAATGATCATATTGTGACTTCATCATTTCTTCCAGTCATTTAGCGTCTCCACTTTCAAGAGCAAGTTTCAGAGTCTCTTCTGACATCCATTTTGGTCTTTCTTTCCTTTCTTTTTGTTTTCTTCATGTATGATGTTCTTGATGTCATCCCACAACTCATCTGACCTTTGGTCATTAGTGTTCAGTGAGTCAAATCTGTTAAGGTCTCTCAATTCAGGTGGGGTATAGTCAAGATAGTACTTTAAATTATGATTTTGGAAAAGAATATTGAAATTGGCATGGACCGCCTGAATAGCAAACAAATTTGCTTTGGAAGAAGCACAGCCAGAATTGTCCTTAGAAACAAGAGTGACAAGACTTCATTACGTGCACTTTGGCCATGTTATCAGGAGGGACCAGTCCCTGGAGAAGGACATTATGTGTTTGGTAAAGTGGACGATCCGTTAAAACAAATAAAAAGAGGAAGACCTTAAGCAACAGTGGACTCAAACATGGTGATTGTTGTGAGGACGGTACATGATGGGACAGTGTTTCTGTCTCTTGTCCCAGGATCGCTGGTAATCGGAACTGACTCAATGACACCTGACAACAACAGTCTGTTTACTTACCTTTGCTTCTCTTCTCCTATTAGAACTGAAGTTCTCTGAGGGCCAGGGTCACATATTTTTGTTGTTGTTGTTCTCTGATTCCCTGAGCCTGAACCTAGTGCCTGGTTCTTTACAGAAGTCCAGGACATATTTGTTGAGCTAATGATGAAATACCAAAATCCTGGCTCTGTGCCATGAGACAATCCATGACACACAGAGGATGGCTCCAATGAAGATTATGTCAAAGGAAAACCTAACTTGCTTTTGCAAACTTTGCACTTCCCTGTGCATTTTCACAGTTATCTGCTCAGTGTGTTTGGTAACCCAGTGAGGTCTCAACAGTATATCTGTTCTTTGTGTTCAAGATGGAGGACAGAACACCTGTATTTTCCTCTAAAACACAGAAGAAGCTAGCAATGGTATGTATCTGTAACGCACAAATCCGTAAGTCACAAAGACTTGGAAAAGAAGAGATGCCATAAATGGAGAAGTTGGAATGCAGAGATTGAGTAGCAGGCCCAAGATAATTTAATCCTGAGTTAGCAGTGGGGAGAGATGTACAAATCAGATCTCCATGGTACCTGATGGGGCTGAAAACAGTTCTCTCCGGACAGATGAGTGGCTTCCCAAAAATCCATGGAAAAAGGGGATTAAAAGATAATGGAATTTACCCACAAACTTTTTGAACCCCCCCTGTATAAGAAAGGAGTCTTAGAAATTAAAAACTTTATAGCAGAAATAGAAACTCAGGAGTTGAAATATAAAATTGAGGCCATTTCATAAAAAGTAAAGCAAAAAAACAAAGAAATGGAATATATGAGGATAAGTAAAAAAGTATTGCTATAAAATCATAGGAAATATTGTTAAACAAAAAATATCAAAATGTGAAGCCATTGTGTCTCAAGATAGCCTCCATCTAGGTCTATACATGTATGAAATGAAGGTGGCGTTTCCATGCCTCTAACTCTACCCCCCAAATTCTACACTCTTCGATTTATACCAGGTCCAAACCACAGTTTCTGCATCTTTGAGGGACTCGAATTGTGCACCTTTTAACAGGGAGCAAACAGAAGTCTGAAGGGGCAAGGTGAGCGCTATATTGTGGCTGGAGTAAGATTTTCCAAAGGAATTCCCGTATAACAATCCTTCCTGCCCTTGAAGGAGGGCAGGTGCATGGTTGTGATGGAAATAGATTCCTTAGTTCAACTTTCCTGGCTTTTTCTCATCAACACAGGTTTCCATTTTCTTAAAACTTCCTTCTTATAATCTCTCATGATCATCCTGTATCTTTCAAGAACATCGATCAAGATTGCCCCTTGGAAATCTCAATTACAGTTGCCATAGCCTTGTGAACTGACTTCTGTGTCTTAAATTTAACTGTCCTGACTTATTCCCTTGGAAGCCACTGTTTTGACTGGACCGTTTTTTGAAGGCACCCTAATGAAATGAAGACAAGTATATTACTTAGAAAAGTTTTGAGAGAGAAAAGACAAAATAGAAGTAAAAGAATCAATGACATCACTTGAGATATCTTTTTAGAACGGAAAGGTACGTGTTTCCAGATTTGGGCCCCCTGAACGTCCACAACAATGAATGGAAATCCATCCAAGACTGTATGGACTCTGGGAACAAAGAAGACTATCAAAGCTTCCAGCACACTTAACCCGCTGCGATCCAACTGATTCCCACTCTCAGTGGCCTGGTGTAGAGTCTGGGGACTGGAAATCTTTGTAGGGACAGACAGCCTCATCCTTCTCCTTTGGAGAAACTGTTAGGTTTGAACTACTGACCTACACACCATCAGCATGTTATTAAAACTAATGAAGAGAAATATTAAATATTAAACTTCCCAAGAGTGGTTGCCTCTGGGAAGTAGGAAAAGATGAGCAGGCAGACAGGGATTTCTGTTTTTCTCAGTAAGCAGAATAGGTTGACTTTAAAAAAAAAACAAAAAAACCCCTCTGTGCACATGTAACTTTAATCAAAATAAAAGCACATTTTCAAAGTGTGGCTGGTGTTTGTTCTCTGGAGATACAACCATTTTAGAGTGCTTTTCTGATCTCATCTCATGAAGGCACCCCCCCCCTACTCCCCTTGAAATTCTCTAGCCCTTGTGGTCTGTGTCTCAGTCTGATATTATAAGATGGAGACTAGAAGGTTAGTTCATCTAAGGGGCGTGGTGAGCCCAGAAACCTCAGTAGGCCAGCAGAGCCAGTTATGCACACGGACCTACACCAACAACAAGTGGGAAAGTTGTCTATGAGGTGATGTTTTGTGAATATTGTCAAGGCAAATTCTCAGTCCTTCCTCTCCTCTCCTCCCCACCCACCTCCTCTCATCACAAGAATAACCAACACAGTGAAGCAATAGCAGCATCACCACAAAAACCAGACTCACCCCATGTTGTGCAGTGCTTGATGAAGACTTACTGTTTGCTGTCAAGCTGGTGCTCACTCATGGCTACCCCATGTACAGCACGCTAAACAAAGCGCTGTCCAGTCCTGAACCACCTTCATGCTCCTTGGTCTGCTCAAGTCCAATGTTGGGACCACTGTGTATTCAGAATGCCTTTCAACCTACAAGACTCATTAAACCCAACTGCCATGGGTCAGTGCCGACTCATGGCGACCCCATATGTGTAAGAATAGAGTTTTCCCCAGAGAGTTTTCAATGGTGGATTTCTTACTTCTTTTTTTTTTTTTTTTTGGAGGTAGATCACCAGAACTTTCTTCCTAGTCTATCTTAGTCTAGACCCTGCCCACCAGAGATGACCCTGCTGGTATTTGAAATATGAATGTCACAACTTCTAGTGCTACAACAATGTGCAGATCACAATAGTATGACAACCTACAGATGGGAAGCTAAGGCATGCTTATTTCTAAGATGCTGAGCCCACACCTGGTACCACAATGGAACATAAAGTAACACTTTTTCTCAAATGAATCTAAGTAAATATGATAAGGAAACTAAATCTGCTGGGGGAAAAAAATCAAATGAAGTATTTTCAAAACATGTAAGTAATTTAGGATTCTTTTTTCTACTTTACAAATTGGTTTTACCTTTTCTTTCTTTTAGAAAAATGGAGACATTTTCTTTGAGCAAGTGTGAATTTGTCTGAGGTAAATTGAGTTCTTGCATAAACTGTATGAGACAGGGGTTACTGAGCTCAGAGTTAGTCATAAAGACTTAGACTCTCCTTGGAATACCTCCTGCTGTGTATTAATGTGTTTTCCCCCTTTCAGGTCTAACTCCACAAGGAGAGCCATCTGGTGCCACCTCCGAACCATCTCTTTGTTGTGGGGACAAACAGAAGAAGGAGCATGACTGCAGACGAGACTCAGTAAGCTTTGCTCCTAGAACAACTCCAAGAGACGTCAGGGAACTCGACAACGTGGCCATGAAGGTGGGAACTCTGGAGTCTGTGGTGGAGACTTAGGTCTCTCCTTGTGTTGTTGCTGTAGGCCCATGTGCATAACTGGCTGTGCTGACCTACTGAGGATTCGGGGCTCGCCACACCCCTTAGATGAACAAACACTCCAGACACAGTAGGCCTGAGAGAATGGTGACTTTGGTTGTAAAACCATGAGGGTGGTTTCTGATGGTTTATTGAGAACCCTAAGTGTGTTGTGAACTCATACCCAAATCGAGTAGGGATGCTCGTTTTTATCAGTTCTTTTGAAATTTTAAAAATTTGTTGTTGAAAATATACACAGCAGTTGTTGTTGTCTAGGGCCGTGAGTCAGTTTGACTCATAGTGACCCTGTATAGAGTTTCCGAGGAGCCGCTGGTGCCTTTGAAATGCCAACCTTGCAGTTCAAACTGACCTTAGGGTGCAGTGTTTATCCTACAGCGCCACCCCAGGACTCCATGCACAGAACAACATGCTCTAATTCAGCAACTTCTGCTTTACAATTCAGTGACCTTGACTGTGTTCCTCTTCGACATTTTACAGTTTTCCTCTGCCATTAGCATAAACTCACTGCCCCTGAGTTTCCTATTGAATATTTTGAGTCAATTTAATCATCCTGGTGTGGGACTATAGGGTAAGGCCTCGACCACAAGGTCAGTTTGAACCACGAGGGCTGCTTTGAGTCGGAACCAACTTGACGGCATTTAACAAAAAGAAACCTGGGGAAGACGGAGCCTGTGTAAGCTGGAAACCTGTCAGAGAAGGGAACCTCAAGTCTTTCCCACTGAAATAAGAGATTAAAAAGTGATAAGATGGCACCCTGCCAAAGACAGAAATCTTGAGAGACCGGGGAATGAAAAGACAGTCCCATCGAGTTCCGATTCTCACAGGTTTTGTTGTAGATGGTGCATGAAAGAGCACAGGCTCAAGGCAGGTATTCTGACTAGTTCAATTAAACTATGGTTTGGTTTAAAGAAGTCTTCAAGGGGGGATTCAAGAGTCACCCTCTGGTAGATTGTGGGACCACGTGTTGAAAAACAGTAAAATACTCATCTAGATCAAAGTTTGCAAAAGCTAATGGAGGAGAAAAACAAAAACCAAAAACTACCTTAAATACACCGTGCTCTAGAATAAACACATTTGCCTCATTGACGGCAGTGGCTTAAAATAGAGAGCTCAGGACTGGGTGGATAATTGAGTGGTTTTGTTTTTCACAAAGCCGGATCAAAATCCAGAGCAATCTTAGCAGCACATTTCCCAGCAGCTAGGAGCTCCACTCGGGTTAATGCATCAATTAGTTATTAATGGAAAGTATTGAGGACATTATATGGAAGTTCACATGCGGTAAACAATCATTAAGACCCTGAGACCTTGCTTTCATGGAGGACTGTGTTTCTGGCCACAATTTTTTTGGTACCAATTAACCTTTGATTGCCCATTTCTTTTCTTTGGTACTGTGCTACAGGACATTTCTCCACCTGCCGGTGAACGTGGGAACTGTTTTGCCCAGAGCACTGCAGTTGTGCTTGACTCTTGTCTGGAGCTGACTAAGGAACACCTCCCACCATGTGACAAAGGTCTTGCTATTGGATTGTTTGAGACTCAGCCACTCCTGCCCACAGCACACGTCTCAGTAGACCCTAAACCGGGTATTTTCACAGACACTCAAGAGCCCTCTTCCTTTGAATCCAAAGGATTCTTTACCGGCCATGATGATTCTACCTCGGTGGCTATCCATTGCACTTCTCTGGAGAAGAGGGTAGGTCATCCAATGGTGACAACTCCCAGCACACAGCCACAAGGCCACAGCTGGGCTCCCCAGGAGACTCTGGTACCAAGTCCCCCAGACAAAAAAGCTATAGCAGAAGGCAAGTCACCATCACCTTTGCCAGAGAAACATTCATCTGGACAAAGGATTTCAGGTGTAGTTCCATTGGAGTCAACTGAGAAAACTCATCTTGAAAAAACAGCTTCAGGACGGAGTACTGGTAATTCACACCAAGAGGAAGAGAGACACAACGTGTTCCTTCCATCCAAGGGTCACTATGAGCATGGGGAGAGGGTCACCCCCTGCCGCCCTTTGGGAAACAGTAGTGACAAGTGTCAAGTTCCTGGATCCGTTACTCTCAAGAATTGCATGGTTCCTTCCAGCCCCGGGCAGCCCACAGACATCCCAGAAGCTCCATCTAAAACCACCAAGAAGAGGAGTTTGGAAGGGATGAGAAAGCAAACTCGGGTGGAGTTCAGTGACAGCAGTAGCGATGATGAACATCGATTAGTGATAGAAATATGAAACTGCCAAGAAAAGATGGCATCCAGCAGGCAAGACTGTTGACGCTTCTTCACAAGTAAATGCCTTTGAGCTGGCTAGAGAAGTGAACTCTACCGATGAAGCCCTGAAGATGAGGAAAGCCATTTGGGGATCTTTCCAAGCCAAGCCCCCAGCTCAGCTACGCTCTTCCCAGTGTTGACCTTTGGCCAAGACAAGCCCATGTTCACGTGGTGCCAGGTAGGAGCAGGGAGGTAATGTAGCAGTCTGAGAACACTTGACCCACACAACAACTATGCCGTCACTCCCTGCCTTATCCCTCTACTCTCTCTGCATCAGGCCCCCAGTGGGTGACTCTGATAATATGGCGTTAACCAAGAGAACCACAAATGACATTTTAACAAAGAGGAAGCCCATAGAGGCACGGTGACTGATTCCCCCCATTAACAAGCTAAGGGCTCACCCCCACAGTGGAGCAGGCACTCAGGATAAAAGAACCAGCTTGAAAGGACATGGGGTGTGAATTGGGAATCAAGATACTCCCGCGTCACCAGATTTCCTAAAAAAACGTTTAAGTGTGCTGGTCAGAATACTTTACCTCCTTTGCGGACATTGTAAATATCCTTCAAAATGCCAATGACCTGGTGAAATGCTGGTTCTTTTCTAGTGTGGCATCAATGGTCACTGCTTCTTGGGGCTCAATGACCCAAACGTGTCCTGCTCTTGTGTCTGGTGCCTTTTCTGTGGAGATTTCCAGAACCCCTGGTCTTTTTTTTTCTTCTAGCTTTGCTAAAGAAATGCTGTGTGAAAAATTAATAGAACAGCTTCTTTCTTATGAGTCATATTTTTCTTTTCTTTTCTTTTTAGGGGAAAAATTCACTTATTTTCTTCTGATTCTTTTTGTCATATTGTGCTCTGAGCAATTTCAATTAGAGGGTTACATTTTAGTAATCCCTACAGCTTAAATTGATGCCTGCTCATCGTGACGTAACCTTTTAGATTTCCTCCAGAAACTGCAAGGGTACAAAACTAATTGGAGTTTTGACGCTGTTTTACATCTCAGTAATTTTATTTTGGGGGTTTGGTGTTACTTTACTGTCAAATTAAATCAGGCTCTGTGTTGTGTAAGGCAGAGCAGCGCTGATAAAATCCCCCAGTATTCCGAACCAGCGCACCCCGGTGCAGGAGAAAATAGCTCCACGCCGGCCAGTCCTGAGGTTTACTCCTTAAATGGGAGAGGAGATACTGGCCGCGGTTCCCAGTGCTGCATTTCAATAAAATTTTATACTTGCTTTTGGTATGATTTTGTACAATTTGAAATTTATAGCTGAGCTCTTTTGGCCTAACTTTGATGTAATGATATTCAGATGGCATCTTGTACTTCAAAGGGGAGGCAACAATGCCAAGCATTCCACACATCTGAACACACTTTATTAAGTCTCTGCCTGCCACTCAGTATGGTCAAACTTCTAGTATCTCCATCTGAGTTTCTTAATTTTACGGTTATTCCTGGGAAACTTCAGCGTGTGACCAGTTT
Organism: Chrysochloris asiatica; assembly: GCF_000296735.1. Lineage (NCBI taxonomy): Eukaryota > Metazoa > Chordata > Mammalia > Afrosoricida > Chrysochloridae > Chrysochloris > Chrysochloris asiatica. The sequence goes on along the minus strand of NW_006408541.1, from coordinate 746,644 downwards.
CTCCCAGTCACTTAGCATTTGTCTGTGGTCATTTCATATGCACTCATAAACCTGCAAGTTATTTTTAGCGTGTTCACCAGGGACATTGGAAAGAAGGTAGACAGTATGATAGGCACAGGCTTAGTGTGTTCTTTTAGCCCCCAAAGTGATGTGGCAATTTTCTACTCATGTGAATTATCTATGCCCCTAAAAGGGGAGAGACTGCCTCGGAATGGGGTCTAAACCCTGCAGAAAGAATTTAAGTCCAGGCTGGGTCCTTAACTATCTGGGAAAACTTAGTTACGATGCATCTTGGGGTTTCTAACTGAGAATCAGAGGGTTGATAAATGAGCAGAAGACAGTCCTCAGGACTTGAGCATAGGTGATAAACAAGCCATTCTTTCCTTCCCCAACATGGACTTGATGGGAAGTTGAAGATGGTCCCATTATGAAGCTATCACATCAAGGCTTCTGCATTCAACAAGGCTGAGTGGGGACCCTGAGGAAGTGAAGCATGAACACCTTCAGTCAATTATTTCCATGAAGAACATGAGCCCAGAGAGGAGAGAAAAAATGAAAAGCAAACGAGTCATCATTGAGTTGATTACTATTGATGATGATCGCATGTGTGATGGAGTAGCGTTCCTCCCTACGGTTTGCTTGCCTATCATCTTTCTGAAAGCAGATCCCCAGACCTTTCTTCTGCACTGCCACTGGGTTAGGTTTGAATCACCAACATTTGACACAGCATTTTGTACCACCCAGGGACATTCTAGTTCAGGGGAGCTAGAGTCAATTTTTTTCTCAAGAGGATCCAGAATTCTGGATCTTGTGGTGGTAATTCAGACACCAAAAAAGAATCTGAAATAACTCCTATGCCAGTTTAAGACACATTTCTGTGGAGTAAATTGGTCCACAGGCCACCAGGCCTCAGCTAGCTTTGGAAGCTCTGGTCAGGGCAGGAAGACTCTTTTATGGAGTACTTCTGCTTGAATGGCTGTTGAGATGTCAATAGTATTTGGGCATCGAATCAGTAATCCACAGCTCAGAATAGGACTGATCTCAGAACAGTGGCAGACTTCTGCCTTTCGTGACCCACCGCCCAACCTAGATCAAACGTGATAGAACATTGAGTCCATCTCTTTAACTCCGAGGCAGGTTTCCAACCCATCCTATCTGAATTGGTCATTTTGTGAGTGGGTGATGATGTTTACAACTGCACCTTACTTTATATCATTGTGATTTTCTGAAAAACTGCATCTCAGTAGATTCTGGAAAAAAAAAAATTAAGCCAAAACTGCCTTTTAAGTGACTCTGTGGGAGCTGGCTTTTGAAAGGCCCCCTAAAGTAAAGAAGATGCTGTTTTTCTCTTGCAGAATCCTTTGATGAAGCAATGAACAAGCTTTGATTTTATAAATCTTAGTGTCCCTATGGGTTTTCTTAAAGTGGGATGCATTTTAAAGGTAAAGTCAGAGCTCTATAACCCAATGTGAGCGATTGAAAAGAGCATTTTAACATTAGCCCTGATTATTGCTCTGCATTTTCACTCTCCAGTTGGAACAGTGTAGTGCATAATGGTGAAGGAAAACCGTTATGGTTGAACAAGGCAAACCCGAGTTTAAGCATCAAGGGATTTACCTCTTGCCAGTGCTGTTCATTGTAATTTCAGGCAAAGTTCTTAACTTTCACCAGTACATCAGCTTCCTTCATGGAGAACAACTGTGGAGGCGCTGGCATGGGCTTCCTGTAAAGGGTACTTAGGATTTGCTGTCCACTGAGAGCAAGGTGGGCCACGCGTCCTCTGTGATCTGGCCCATGAAACTCACCACTCACCATTGCTTTAGAGCTCTTGTTGCATGTGCATCTGTCCATATCTTGCTCATCAAATACGTATTGGGAAAAGGTTCCCTACTGGCAACCTATACAGTTGAGTGACTCATACAGTCATGTGACTCTTGATGAAAAAACCTGAATCCTTCATTTTGCAACACAGGCTCATCGTTGGGCTTCTTGGGACACTGATAGATGTGGACATCACCTCATCCTTCCTGCTAGGAAACATTGCCAGTAGCCTGTTGGGTGACCTAGGGTAAGCTAAATTTCCTTTCCTAAAATAGTTCCTCTAAAGCTGAGATTGGGTGTTATGACCACAGCCATCGAATGAAAGATGAACGACTTGCACCTAGAGCCAAAAAATGTTTCCTTGAATTTACAGTCATTACTTATAACGAGCACATTATTCACTTTTTCCCTATCATAGAAATGTGCATTTTGTACAAAATTTGCCTGATGCAGCAGATTTTTATAGTTATGGAAAGTGTCCTCATTCTCAGAATGTGGTGAGGGACAGCGACCTGCCCAGCTCTCTAGGTGGACATACTTCCACTGCTGCAGAAAACATGGCTTCTGTATCGTCTTCACTTTGCTTGGTATCCCCATAGTGTATGTGAGGAGCCTCTTTGGCTTTTGAAACACTACATTTTTCTATACTCAAGCACAATTTCTTGTCCTTCTATTTCAGAACTCATTAAATATAATTGTCAGGACTCAGACAATCTTGTGTGCTAGATTTCCACCCTGTATGATTATTTTTGCCTGTGGTTTGGACCTATGTAGGATTGTACATAATTCAATCTGAAGAAGAATAGAAACATCTGGGCATAGTACTTCACCATTGGAAGAAAAGAAACCAGGGGGAAAAACTCAGCCTCTGGCACATGTGCCCTCGCGGATGACTCCATATATTATATAGGCAGCCTACTGTTTGTTCAGTGCTCACGACTCTATTGATTGCTCATAATCAGGGAAGTGATTGGCTTCTTGGTTGTTGAAACTGATTTCTGTCTTTATATAGTTAGATTATTTTGTTTTTATAAAAATAAAACTCAAAATGACAGTGTCTTGTGTGATTTGTTAACATTTTAATCAAAACGGACACCAATACTAACCTATGTATTTAGTCTTAATTGGTTCACCAGATACCCTGTCCGCCATATTGGTCTTCCATTCCATATGATAAAAGGATTGGACAATGCCAAATGATCACCTTTTCTTAAGCTGCTTCTCTTCCCCAGAATTCTTCATACCTGTTTGTCATTGTCTATCGTATTGTAGAGTTCATAATTGAGAGGTGACTTTTTAATTCTTAAATGTAGCTAAACTTTAAAGCCACTTGAGGGCACTATCCACAGTGCAATTGTCCAAAACTTTTCCCCTTGGACTTAACAGTTCTTGGATATTTAACATCTTTCATTAACAAAGAAAACATTCTTAACTCAAAACAGCATCTCATAGTAAAGATAACTCATGTACTCTTGAAGAATAAGTAGACTTAGTTTACAGACCAGTACAATACTATCCTTCTATGTAGATACCTTTTGAAGTCACTGGAGACACAATACATTGGGAGGAAAAGCAATGAGAATAGGAATATGGAAGGCACAGACATACTGATGGATGGATCTTGATAGTCTATTCTGTAACTCATCACACTTTAATTAATCAGTACTTATTTTATTAATTTAACAACAAATTAATCAATTATTTCCAAATTTAAGTCACATGAGAGCCATCTTAATGCCTTTTGCCATATGTAGTCACATTTGAGTGCATTAATTACTTAATACTTAGATCTAAGTAATATCTATTTTAAAGAAGAGATGATTGCCTTAAGCAAAAATTATCTGGGAAATTGATTGGCTGGTTATGTATATCGTTCCAACAGTCAATAAAATAAATGCAAATCTATTAAAGATTGTTGTCACTTGTAAAAACGCTGAGCCAATCACATGTATTGCTTCTTTCTCCAGCGATTCTTGTTCCTGTTTTCGTCTCCTTGTTAATAGAACTGATGTCCACAAGTATAATTGTAGGTTTATCAGACGTGTTGCTTCAGTCAGATTGACACTCCAAACCAAGGGATTATCATCAGGTACTCTTTCTTCTCAAAGGAAGAATGAGAGAGTATCCGATTTTGTTGTGAAAGTATCTTTTTTTGTTTGGGGTGTTTTGTTTGTAGGTTCATTGGTTGGTTGATGGTGAGTGTAAAATGATAGACAAGGAAAGTAGTTAGGAAATCACAGCCGACCACATTTCCATCAATTCTCCCTCACTCCTGCTCCCATTCCTGAATTTGAACGAATGGATTTGGCTGTGCTAGTAAACACAGGAGCTACTTTTTGAGTCTCTCCTTAGTGTTACAGGTGTGTCAGTGTCTTGCAGAAGAAGTTGGATGCAGAAGGGCTTGCTCTGTGGTACCTGAGACCTTGGAATGCTTGCTTTCCATTTCTGCCAGAGACAAACTCCACACCCTTTATGCCAGATTGCTCATCCTGGGGCACATCATTGTGCTTTCAGTCAAGAAGGAAGTAAATTGTTTTTCTTCATAAATGTGTAACTGACCAGATTCCTATAGGTAATCAGTGGTTTTTGTAGGTGCAGCAAATGGGACAGAATGTCCTGGCCCTGTTGCTGATCAAAGAGGAAATCTGGTTACCTTCTGTGTAAATATTATTTGCAATGGGGTATAATTCAGCAGAAATTAGACCTTTTGACCCCATCATAAATGAAAGTTCAGCTATCCAGTCTTGTTTTTGTCTATACTGATGTGTGATTCACCAATGCTGCATTTTAGTTAGCCATGTCTCCTTCCCTTGCACACAGACTCTTGCACACACACACTCACACACATGTCGAGGCCAGACATTAAGGACCTATTCAAAAACTCCTCTTCTTGTTTGAATAAAGACATAGGCAAAGTGAGGACACCAAACAAGTAGACAGGACAGCGTCTTTTGTGGTCCCAAAGGGATCTCCTTGAATCCATGGCCAGACTGGTGTTGCTAACCTCTGGAGCAGTCTGTACCTGGCTCACACAGGGCCACCCTGCAAATTTCTTAGGTTAAAAAGGTAGAAAGGGTTCAATGGAAAGGGGACGTAGGTAGGAAGAAAGAGTCTAAGCTCTGTCTTAGTTATTCAGTAATACTATAATAGAAATACCACAAATGGGTGGTTTTAACAAACAGAAATTTATTTTTTCACAATTTAGGAGTCTAGAAGTCATGAGTGCTGAGTTTGAGAACGGCTGCTTTCCAGAGTTAAGGGTGTAGCGCAGAAGCAACTCAGTCTTTATTATCATGATGAAGAGATTGGAGTGGGGAGAAAGCCGTGCTTTCTTTGGACCAGAAGCTGTCTAGACTCAATATTCCTGTCCAGTACTTTTCCCACCTCACCCCATGTCACTTTCATAGTTGCATTAGGGCATGCCTTGTAGCATCTACTTGCAGTAGAACATCTATTGGTTATGGTTTAATCCCAAATCTCATTGTTTTTCACTTTTCATCTTACCTTGAGAAAGATCTAGGAAACAAGATAGCAAATTAATGTGAAAAGATGGGCTTTGTTCATTTCCCAGCATGACATCTAGTACACATTCAATGCTTATAGATTGGGGGATTGAACCTTGCTATGAGCGTAAATGTATACTAACTCCCACCCAGTCTTCATTACCCCTACAGTCAAATGGAATGGAGACAAATGAACCCTGATGTTAGGACCCAGGAGGTCTGATTTGGATGGGATGATTCAGTTCATTGGTTTATACCTTCCTTTTAGAACAAACAGAAGACCAGGAGTTTGGCCCTGACTTGAGTTGGAAGCAAAGTTGTGACTGACACCAGACCTTTATCTCGAAAGTCCATGTTCTTGCCATGATCACATGCTACCTCCGAAAATGTCCAGTATGTTCTACTGACCTTGCTAAGAGTAGAAAGCAGAATAATGCATACAAAATTTTCTCCTTCAGGGATTGAAACTATTGATGGATTTCCGATCGACTAGAAATTACCCAGAAAATGAAGTTATCCAGGCTGAACCATTCCTCAAATGTTCTTGTTAATCAACGTTTGATGTGTTTGTTTTGCAAAAAGAAAACTTCTCTTCTAAGACATTTAAACTCAAATAGACGTGAGCGGTGCCTATGTGGTCTCATAATTTATGCACTTGAGTTGCTATTCCGTGGGCAATCTGGCAGGGATCACAGGCGTAGACAAAGAAGATGTTAACAGCAAAAAAGACATCACCAGAAAACCTTTGGAAGACAAACACTTCAAATCTTCAATTATAAGACAACCTGATGCAGAAAGAGAATAAATTAATTTAAAAACCTCCTGCACAAAGAAAATAATAGAAAAATACATCACAAGTAGTTATCCCTTTTGTGCTAAAAACAAGTGATTTGGAGAAAATAGCTACATGGGGCTGAATGTGTTAGTCTGATTATCTTTTTCTGGTTTTAAACTCTTAGGGGAGAAACAGCGAATAAGAAAAAAGAAGCTTTCATTGTTCCAACAAACATTTATTGGGTATTTAGTATGTTGCCAGGCACCGGGCTACACTTCCTGTGACTTTTTCTACTTTTAAAATTACTTTCAATCATAGGAAAGAAACTTCTAGATGCCTCATTTCTGATTCCATTAGTGGTTCTGGAAAAAACACATTTCTTCTAAGGCCTTTGCTGAAATTGTTATGGATGCAGCTGGGAATATGATTTGGTGATTTTTTTAGTACCTGGGAGGGGTTGGTTCGTTGTAGGATTTGGGGCCATCCATTTGCAAAGAAAAGCTCTGAGGTGACCAAGGTTTAGGAGTTTTGCAAGTTGACCTCCCGGAGAAACAGACCCTTAAATGGCATTCAGCATCAAGGTGGCTTAATAAGGAGTACTCTTGGCATCCACACCTGGAAAGAAGACGAGCGGCCCAGGGTGGGCAGATGAAGCAGATGAGTTGCGTTGAAGGTCAATGGCAGGCAGCCTCGGCCCACCTCAGAAGAGCTATTTAAAATCAGTCGGGCCAGACCTTTATGCCCCTACATGAAGATGTGACTTGGGTGAAGCAGCTTTCTCTATCTGATGCAATCCCTAAAAGGACAGATGCCTGAAGACTAGGGCGGCAACCCTTCCCTAAGGGGGACCTGATGGCATATCACAGGTGCCACTACAAGACTCCACTGAGTGTACTTTCATCCACCCATAAACCATTCATTTATCCACTAATAGTTCCTTCTTCCCACTCAGCCACCCACCCACCTATCTATCCAGTGAGCTGGGTTCTGGTAAGACCCATCTCTCCATCCATTGACCCTTCCTTCTTTCCTCCTACCCACCCACCTATCTATCCAATGATTTGTATTCTGGTAAGATCCATCTATCCATCCACTGACCCTTCCTTCCTTTCTTCTACCCATCCACCCACCCACCATCCATCCATTCATTTAATGATTCTGTCCTTCAACCATCCACCCAACCATCCATCCACGAATCCTTCTTTCGTTCTCTCTTCTTTCCCTTCCTCCTTTCTCTCCACCCCTCCCTTCCTTTCTGCCCTCTGTTCCTCCCTCCCCGTCCCTTCCTCTCTCCTTCCGACCTTCAATCCATACATCCAGCAGATATTTACTGAGCATCTGCCATCTGCCAGGAACAGACTGGTGGAGAAGAGGCCATTAAACCAAAGATTGCATGTTACTTAAATCGCAGTTTGATAAATGCCAAAAAGAGACTGTCTCATTGAGATGAGAGAAAAAAATGGAAGACTCAACATCATCTGGGAGCCTCTAGATGAACACCAAAGCATGAGTAAGAATCTCAGAAGAAGGTTTTCTGGACCTGTAAAGGTAGAAATCGGCATATTATAAATGTACATTCCTGCTTGCAAGGTTTGTGTTATTCTTAAAAATAAGAGATATCTAAGAGCTCTGGTAGCGTAGTGGTTACGAATCGGGCTGCGAACCTTAAGGACAGCGGTTCGAAACTACCAGCTGCTCCGCGGGAGAAAGATGAGGCTTTCTACTCCCGTAAGGATTTACACCCTCGGAAACCCTGTACAGGGTCGCTATGGGTCGGAACCGACTCGACGGCACTTAACAACAACAACAACAAGACCAAAATATCTCCATTCAGTGTGGGTCAAGGGGAAGCTGCTTGGAGCTACACAAGATTCCAGACAAACTCATTTGGCTTTTCATCTCAGCATCCCAACAGGCCCCTTGTAGTTTTCACACTAACTCATCTAAATGGAATAATCTATGCTATAAAATGGAATGCTCAAAGGATCAGTCAACCACTAGATTTGAGAAGCTGCAGTCCATAAACCCTCTAATAAAGGAGTGGAGGACTGCAGTCACCTTGTGATTTTTACTTTCATTTGGATGAAAAGATGAAAGAAAAAAGGTCACTATAACATCCAGACGACTCCAAACACCTGTTGCCCAGTGTTGCGCCCTATGGGACTCACGGAGCAAGCCATTTCTCCTCTGACTTATTTAGAAATGTGACGCCAATGAGTTAGTTGGGTTCTGATGAGAGTCCAGAAACTGAGATTCATCTTTGAAATTTCTCTTTTTCTCATCCTCGTTTGCTCTTCATTCGAAGAGAATGGTGGAGTGTTGGAGAAATACACCCTCATTCTGGTTTGAGGAAGTCCAGGTTGTAGTGACTTGTGGTCTTGCTCCGGGTTCACACAGAACCCCCTCAACCACAGGGCTGCTGCTGTATTTAGTACACCAGTCTTTATTTAACATAGATGTAAAATGTGAAAAGCTTCGCTGTTTCAATTAGAAGCTGAACTTTTTCTCCATAGAGACCATCCAATTAAAAAAACCAATTACTGCATCAGGGTATAGGACTTGTCTTTTATTTGGTACTTATAAAAAAAATAGTCCACATCTGGCTAGGAGTGTGCAGGGGGAAAAGCACTTCAAAATTTGCTGTTTTCAAAGCACTGGGAGAGAACACTTCAGGGCTCAGAGCCTGGGAACAGAGGTACATACTGGTCTTTAATTAAAGCAACTGTTGGGAATGAGGAACGTTTAACATCTTAAACCACCGGTTGCGGAAAGGCAGCGTGAAGCCTGCGGGTAACGAGGATGCGTTTGTTGTCCCAGCTGTCCTGGTACCTGCCCTGGCCTGTGTGGCTGACCCAAAGCTAAAGTCTTCCCAGCAGGAGAGATTCAATTTTCTCAAGTGGCCAGGAACATAGACCTGCAGGCCCCTCCTGTGGGATCCGCCTGCCTTAATACATTATAAAAGCTGGACAAGAAACAATCATTGAGGGGGAGGAGCCTGTAGGCATGGCAACCCTCAAGGTCTGAGGAAGGATCAGTTCCTCCTTGTGTACATTTCATCACTATTTCATCTGGCGGAGAGAGTGCCCATGCAGGAGGGAGAGCAAAATCCCCACCCATAGCACTTTGATTTTATAACCAGATTGCTAGAGATTACTGACAGATGGAATGAAATTATATGCTCTGGCATATAATTCTCCAGTAGAGAATTTAGAGGTGGAAATTTCATTGACTTTTGCCCTAAGCCTAGGAGCTAAGGTGTGGGGGGAGTTGCATCATCACTGTATCACTGTGGTCACTAGTTGTTGATTTCACTGGCAGCAGCAGGAAGTCATTTTTTATGATGTCATATGAATGTCAAATGACTGCCTTGTGCATCAGAGGGGAGAAATGTGAACTTAAGGGTGTGTCCAGTTAAGTAGAACCATACCACCCAATGGAATGACGCTAATGAGTAGAGAGTATTGGGAGGTGGGGTGTGGGAGGACTACCAGAGCCCACCTTGGCAACAGTGACTCTTCTCATTCCTGTAAAAGCTCAGAGACCAGCTCCCCCTTGAATATGTAATAACCCTAGGTGCCTTCAGCCATTCTCTCTATCCTGGAAGTCCCAAGAGACAAGAGGTAGCTTGTGTCTGCTTTAAATGATATGTGAGGAACTCACTAAATGGAGAGATCAGATTGGGGATGACCCAGGAAGGCTTCTAATACATGTGGGTTCTTTGTGATCCAGTGTTGGAAGACTCTTCCCTATTGGTCTCTAAGTTTTCCTCTGATGTTCAAAAGACAGGATTTCTATGATAGGGTTGGTTAGGAAAAGGGTAGAGGTTGTTTTTATTTGTTTGTTTTACTAAGAAAACCATTTTTGTTTCATGAAGAAGGAAAACCAAACCAAATCTAAGCCAGTTTGTCCATTGAGTAGATTCCAACACATGTCGATCTCATGAGTTTCAGAGCAGAACTGGGCGCCATAAGGTTTTCAAAGAATGTGACTTTTGGGAAGTAAATTGCCAAACCTTTCTTCCGCCCAAAATTTATCTGGGATTATTGATGTATGGAGTAGTTACTGTGGGTCTGGTCCGTGCTGGGGGGTAGGAGACACAGATATTAAGACAGATTCCTACATTCAGAGAGTGTAAGCCCAGCACCAGTTTGTAGTAGGCATGTAGGGTTGTGTGTGTAGGGTTACGTAGACCAGGTGGGACTCTCATTCATTCATTCAACAAGACTTTGAGTGCCTACTATATGCACAACTGCAGTAAACTAGCCTCTAGATAAAACAAGGAATTAATTAATTACAATATCTGGTTACATTCACAAGCATTGGACCGAGACAGACTCGGGTACAAGTTTTGGCTCTGCTTTCCAAAGCTTTGGGAAGTAAGTGGGGGAGGGGCGTCTCTCTCCATGCCTCAGTTTCCCCTTTTGTAAAATAAGGACAGTGAGAACCACCTCCTAAGAGTTTTCCATGAAATGAAAGGCTAGTGGCTATCCATTAGTAAGACTCACAGTATGGCATTGTAGGACCAGCACTGCACTGTGAACCACAAGGTCGACAGTTCAAAGCCACCAGCTGCTCCGTGGAAACCCTATACGGGGTTGCTATGAGTTGGAATCAACTCAAAGGCACTTAGCGACCACCACAACAAATCATTTAGTACCGTTGTTGAGTAATTTATTTATATGGATTTCACCAGGGGATCTGCTCTCAGGACTTCCTGATTATCTGCAAAGTGATTGAGAATCCCAAAGCGTTTTGATACAGAATCCCTACTACAAAATAGTAATGAATATTTATTGTATTAAAAACTGTAACTGAGAAATAAAATAATTTTTAAATGATTAATTCATTTAAAAACAGCAATCAACTCGCTACATGCCAGCATAAGCAGGCTCTCTTTTATGGAAAATAGTGAGAACTTCTAAAACAAACCCCAAACACTACTTTCTGGTTTTGTATATCTCATTGGAACGCTGTGGTGGCGCCCTAAGCTCTGGGAAAACAAAACAGAAAACTCCAGGGTATAGTCATAAGAGAATGAGAGTTTAAAAGGTCAAATACACCCTAATATTAATGTGAAAATAGTGTTGCAGACCCCTGAAAAGGTCTAGGAGACCGTGGACCACAGCTTTGAAAACCACTATCTGAAGTCATTCACTCTCCAGGGTCAAGTACAATTTTCATTCCTATTTTACAGATGAAGCTAGTGAGGCACAAAGATGGAGTAGCATGCCCAAAACCATGCAGTCTGAAACAGCACAGCCAGGATTTAAACCCAGACCATCTGGAAGAGTCTATAATCTTCCCACCATTCCTCTCTCATGCAGAACACCTAGAATAGGACTGCTCACAAGAAACTCTTGAGACAGTGTGGGCAGCTAGGACGGCTGGGAAGGCATGGACCATTCTGTCATTATGGACAAGACCTCACTTCCCCCTCCCAGGGTCAGTTTGTGCCCCACCTAAGACAATAAGGAGCTCTGGTAGCGTAGTGGTTACGAATTGGACTGTGAACCGCAAGGTCAGCAGTTCGAAACTACCAGCTGCTCCGCAGGAGAAAAATGAGGCTTTCTGCTCCCATAAAGATTTACAGCCTTGGAAACCCTCTTCAGGGTCGCTATGGGTCAGAACCAACTCGATGGCACATAACAACAGCAAAAGACAATGAAAGAGACCTCTGAAGTCAAGATAGGACTGTCTAGAAAAGAATCATTAAGAATCTGATCATCCCTTGAATCGTCCACAGCATCACTCTAGAACCACTGCAAGGACTAGAAGTCTCTCTGTCTCATGGCCTGAGGAGATTTAGAAAAGCCCTAGTCAGCAGGGCAGCCCCCCCACACCCTCTCAGTTAACCTTGTGGAGGACCAACCTTCCATGGGCACACTAAGTACAAAGTTCTTGTCTTTACCTCCTGGACCCAAAAGGTGGACATTTGATTCAGTTGCCCTCCAAGTGGAACACTTTCTAAGGTCAAGGAAAACCAAAAAGGCCTTTCTCACTCTTTTTTATTTTTATTTTTCAGCTGCATAGAGCTTTTGCTCTTTGGGGCTCACTATACCCCACCAGCTTTGCACCTCACCTGTTCCCATTTGGTTGTTTCAAAGCCAAAGAGAAGAGGGAAAAACACATTAGAATTCATGGGAAGAAATGAGATTGTGCTTGAGACACTGGCAACCGGATTTTTTTGTTTTATTAGCATAAGTAAATTATTAATACAGCACAGAAAAAGCATAGATCTTTAAAATCATCAATACCACAAGGGACCTTCACCAACCAGGCTGAAAATAATATCTTACTTACATTTGCATAGTGCTTTACAATTTACAAGACCCTGCCGTATACTCCACGGATTTAACTTTGAGAGCTGTGTGGAGTGGCGCTTTGGCCCTGGGTGGAGTTAGCAGGTTGGCACAGAGATTCTACTTCATTACCATCATGCCTCAAGTTGTGCAACCAAGCACTCCGGACTCGGAGACACCTGCGGGGGAAAGTCATTCAATATATTAAAGGATTTTTATTGTGTGTGTGTGTGTGTGTGTTTTTATTGCATCACTAACTCAAACTTTTTCAAAGCTGCCTTGGAGAGCCAGGATGCCCGGCCCCTGCTTGGAAGGATGATGCGGTGGGAGTCTTAGTGGAGCTCTCTCTCCCATTGCTAACTGGAAGTTACCATTTCTGGGGGAAGGGGGACATTGATACTGGTTTACTGAACTCATTCCCAGTCTTAGCATTGGAAGTCCATGCCCCAAGAAACCCCTCAGTCCTGGACAAACTGGGAAGGTTGGTCCCCGACAGTTGACTGATCACTAGTAACATTACATACTCCGAGCCCACCGTGGCTGCCTCCCTTTTCTCCATCTCTTCAGTGTGGTCCCAGCTGCTGCTCAGTTTTGAGATGAACGCTTCACACTCAGTGCTCTCAGTGAACTTGACAAGGCAGGACTTGCTGTCTGAACCCTGAGACCACTCCTGCCCATCCTCTTCTCTGAGGTCCCCTGTCCTAGTCTATCAGAACAGTGAAGGCCTGGGTGGTGTCAAGCAGGGAGTGCCCTTCATCTGTGGAAGCAATCTCCTTTGTGTGGCCTTTGTCTGTCACCAAAGACCCAGAGAGAACTTGGGACCCCGTCCAGGGTCTGTGACTCATACACATGTCTCACTTGGCCAGTCAGATGCTTCCCACCAGGACTCTAAAACTCCAGGGAGATTTTCAGTGCCCACTCATGGCATGGCAACAGAGTCCAGGGTGTGCTGCCACCAACTCGGCAGCCACCCACAGGCTCTGCAGCAAGACCCAGAGACTTCTTATCTTTCAACTTCTGTTGGAACTGGTCTGTTTTCTGAACCCAATTCAACAACATTGTTGTCAGTTCTATGAGTTAATGTCCTTCTGAGAAATTCCTTCTCTACTTAAGCTAGTGGGGATCAGCTTCTTATGTTGGTAATTTAGGCCTCTGCCTGGTGTGGTAGGTCTAGAGTGGTAACCTTATCCATCTGCTAACTACTTTATCTATCATGGTGTCCATCCAGCCACCCCACTCGTTCGTCTATCATCCATGCATCCACCAACCCATATCCATCCATCTGTTCCCCATTTATCACCCTATTCCACTTCCTTTCCCTTGCATCCCATTGGAAAACATACAAATGGATTAATAATTTTGTGTAGTATTGATTTATGTACCTATGTACATATTCACACACATCTGAAGTACATCGCTTCATGGACTTTCCATGTGTCTACACTCAGAGCCACCATGTGGATGGAGGTATAGAAAACTTCTAGTATCTTCTCTAACTCTTCTCCATCGATGACTGCTTTCTCCAGAACAGTTATAGCGCCAGAAGATGAAAACATTATGGATAGCAGCAGAACGTTGTCAGATACAGTGCGGGAAGATGAGCCCTTCAGATTGGAGAGCACTAAAAATGCAATTGAGGAAGAGCTGCCTCCTCAAAGTAGGTTGATCATAGTGATTTAAGTGGAGCAAAGCTTTCAGGACCTTCATTTTCTGATGGGGAACAACTCAAAACGAGAAGAAACTACTGCAAACATCCATTAATAATAAGGACATGGAGTGTATGAAGTACGAATCTAGGAAAATTGGAAGTTGTCAAAAATGAAATGGAATGCATAAAGATCAATATCCTAGGCATTGGTGAGCTGAAATGGAACGGTACTGACCATTTTGAATCGGACAGTAATTTGGTTTACTATACTGGAAATTAAGGAGCTTAAGGAGCTCTGGTAGCGTAGTGGTTACGAATCGGGCTGTGAACCTTAAGGTCAGCGGTTCGAAACTACCAGACGCTCCGCGGGAGAAAGATGAGGCTTTCTACTCCCGTAAAGATTTACACCCTCGGAAACCCTGTACAGGGTCGCTATGGGTCGGAACCGACTTGACAGCACTTAACAACAACAACAACATACTGGAAATTATAAATTCGAGAGAAATGGTGTTGCATCACATTTTTTATCAAAAAGAACATTTCAAGATCTATCTTGAAGGACAATGCTATCTGCAACAGGATAATATCCATATGTCTACAAGGAAGCCCAGTTAACACTGCTATTATTCAAACTCATGCACCAGCAACTAAAAACAATGATGGTGACATTGAAAAATGCTACCAACTTCTTCAGTCTAAAATTGATCAAACATGCAATCAAGATGTATTAATAATTACTGGCAATTGGAATGCAAAGGTTGCAAACAAAGAGGAAGGATCAGTAGTTGGAAAATAAGGCATTGGTGATAGAAAAGATGCAGAGATCACATGATAGAATTTTGCAAGACCAACAACTTATTCATTGTAAAGATCTTTTTTAAACAACATGTTCTTGTTGTTTTCAAGTACCATCAAGTCGGTTCTGACCCATAGCAACCCTGTATAGGGTTTCCTAGGAGTGGCTGGTGAGCTTGAACTGCCAACCTTTCAGTTCAAACAGACTTTGCACTCCAGTGCATTAATCCACAGTGCCACACCAGGACTCCTTAAACAACATAAAAGGTGATTATATACATGAAACTCACAAGACTCAATACACAGGAATCAAATTGACTACATCTGTGGAAAGAGATGCTCCATATCATAAGCCAAAACAAGGCCAGGGGCAGATCATGGAACAGACCATCAATTGCTCATTTGCAAGTTCAACCTGAAACTGAAGAAAATTGAAACAAGTCCATAAGGGTCAAAATATGACCTTGAATATATCCCACATGAATTTAGAGACCATCTCAAAAATAGATTTGAAAAGACCAAAATGGATGTCAGAAGAGACTCTGAAACTTGCTCTTGAATGTAGAGAGGCTAAAGTGAATGGGTGAAATGAGGAAGTAAAAGAGCTGAACAGAAAATTTCAAAAGGAAGATCAAGAATACAAAGTATTCTAGTGAAATGTGCAATGACCTGTAGTTAGGAAACCAAAAGGGCAGAACACATTCAGGATTTCTCAAGCTGAAAGAACTGAAGTGAAAACTCAAGCCTTGACTTGAAATATTGAAGGATTCTATGGGCAAAATAGAGAATGATGCAGAAAACATCAAGAGAAATGGAAGGAATACGCAGAGTCACTGTACCAAAAGGAAATGGTCCATGTTCAGACATTTCAAGAGGTAGCATATGATCAAGAACAAATGGTATTGAAGAAAGAAGTCCAAGCTGCACTGAAGTTATTGACTAAAAACAAGGCTCCAGGAATTGGCAAATTCAAATATTTCAACAAACTGAGGCACTCACTCATCTATGCCAAGAAATTTGGAAAAAAGCTACCTGATCAACTGATTAGAAGAGACCCATATTTGTGCTACAGAAATCATTGAACAATATCATTAATATTACATGCTAGTAAAATTTTGCTGAAGATAATTATAAAATATTTGTAACAGTACATTGACATGGAATAGCCAGAAATTCAACTCGGATTCAGAAGAGGACATGGAATGAGGGATATCATTGCTGATGTCAGATTGCTCTTGGTTGAAAGGAGCGAATACCAGAAAGATGTTTACCAGTACTTTATTGATTACACAAAGGCTTTCAACTGTGTGGATCATGACAAGCTATAGATAACATGGCAAATAATGAGTATTCCAGAGCACTTGATTAGCTTGTGAGGAACCTGTACAAAGGCCAAGAGGCAGTTGTTAGAACAGAACAAGGGGATCCTTGCACCATATCTATTCAGTCTGTATAATGATGCATTGTAAGCTTCCAATGTGTTGGAAGAAGAGCAACCAGAATGCTCCTTGGAAGCTAGGATGGTAAGAAATCATCTCTCATGCTTTGGGCATATTGTCAGGAGGGACCAGTCTCTGGAGAAGAACATTATGATTGATAAAGTGAACGGTCATCATACAAGAGAAAGACCCCCAAGGAGATGACTTGACCCAGTAATACCAAAAATGGGCTGAATGTAACAGCAGTTGTGAGGATGACGAAGAACTGTGCAGTGTTTCGTTCTGTTACACATAGAGTCACTATGAGTTGGAACGGACTCAACAACACCTAACAACAGCAACATGCTGAGCAAATAATCTGATAAACTGGATTATATAGAGAAGAACATGGCTTTAGGACTGGAAGAAGACTCACTACCAACCTGCAAGATGCAGATGACACAGCCTTGTTTGCTGGAAGCCAAGAGGACTTGAAATACTTACTGATGACAATGGGTGTCCTTCAATGTAAAGAAAACAAAGATCCTCACCACTGGACAGGTAAATAACACCACAATAAATGGAAAAAACATCGAAGTTGGCAAAGATTTCATTTGGCTTGGATCCACAATCTACACTCATGGAAGACCCAGTGAAGAAATCCAACGACATATTGCATTAGGCAAATCTACTACACAAGACCTCTTTAAGGTATTAAAAAACAAAGATATCAGTCTGAGGACTAAGGTGAACTTGACCCAAGCCATGGTATTTTCATTAGCCCCATATACACGTGAAAGTTAGACAATGAATAAGGAAGATCTTAGAAGAATTGATGTATTTGGATTATGGTGTTGGAGAAGTATATTAAAAAGTACCATGGACTGCCAGAAGAATAAACAAATCTGTCTTGGAAGAAGCACATCCGTAGAAGCCTGGATGGCGAGATTTCATCTCATATACTTTGGACATGTTGTCAGGAGGTGCCAGTCCCTGGAGAAGGACTTCCTACTTGCGTCTCCATCTTCCTCTGCTGTTCCAGGTGAATAGAGGCCAATTGTTGTACCTTGGTAGCTACTTGTAAGCGTGTAAGAGCCCAGGCCTGACTCATGTCACTAGGAGGCACAACAGAAATTCTGAAAATGATGTTAGGTCAATTGACTGGAGAGACCCAAGAAACTATAAGCACTGGACCACTACCCACAAGGTTGGCTGTTCAAACCCACCAGCCGCTCCTCAGAAACCCTATACAGGGTGACTCTGAGTCTGAACTGAATGGACAGCACCTAACAGCCACAAGTAGTATCAACAGGTATAGCATTTTTGTTGTTGTTGTTATGAACAACTTAATGGTAACAGCTACATTGCTGTTGTTGTTAAGTGCCACTGAGTCAGTTCTGACCCAAAGTGATCCTGGGAGCAACTAGTGAGTTTGAATCACCGACCTTGCAGTTCAAACCAACCTTGTCGTCCAGTGCATTAACCCACAGCGCCACACCAGGACTCCAATAACTAATTTAGTCTTATTGTATTACCATTGATGTTAACGGATGAAAATTTCCCAATAACCATAGACAAAAGTGCACTATTTCTCAGAGAATGATTTTCTCTCCCTAGTAACTCTGGTAGCGTAGTGGTTACGAATCGGGCTGTGAACCTTAAGGTCAGTGGTTCGAAACTACCAGCTGCTCCGCGGGAGAAAGATGAGGCTTTCTACTCCCGTAAAGATTTACACCCTCGGAAACCCTGTACAGGGTCGCTATGGGTCGGAACCGACTCAACGGCACTTAACAACAACAACAACAACAGTAACCACTAACAACCATTGGTCTGTATATAATAATCTGTTCTTGTCATTTTATATAAGTGATCAAAATGAAGCCTATATCAAGTTGGTGTTCAGTTTTTCCATCTGTTAAAAGAATAATGTTGGAGCATGGATTTAGATTGCATTGTATCTATAAATTGCTTTGAGTGATGTTGACATTTTTACAATGTTAAGTTCTCCACCCATGGGCATGTTATGTTCTCCCATTTTTGTAAGTGGTATTTTTTAGTTTCTTTTAAAAGTGTTGTATCATTTTCTTTACATAGGTCTTACATGGGGTTTATTGGTGGTGATCTTTTCTTTCATGGCATTGCTGGAAACATTTGAACCACCAATCTTTAGGTTAGTAGTCAATTGCAAATCATTTGCACCACGGAGGACCCTTATGTACTTCTGCTAAATATATCAGCATTCCCCCTATCAGCAAGGATCTTATGGGATGGTGTGGTCATCCATTCTGGATGTAGAACCCATACCTCACTTTGACTCACAAATCCTCCTGTTCCTCATAGAGCCCACTAGGATGTTTCTGGTTATTGCAGTGAGTTCCAAGCTATCTTCCTGAAAGCTGTGAGTTTTAAGGGTACCCTTTTTGAACCCCATGGGAAGGTCAAATGCTTCTGTAAAAGTCTCTCCAGTGAGGGACTGTCACCCAACTAGTCTAAGAGAAACTTTTTTTATTTGCTAAAAATATCCACAAGAAAGCAGACTCCCATTCAACAAATTTTCCATATAGAGTTCATTGTCAAAGGTCATAGGTTTCACATCATGCCATCATTATCTTAAACTTTCTGCTTCTTAACATTCTCCTCTATATTTTCATTACTGTTGTCCACTCAGTTGCTCGTTGATAATCTGTTAAAAGAGTTCAATGCTCAAGGCAAACAGTCTTTATTAAATGAGCTAAGTTGTTTAGTTTTAAGATGACTTCACGGATAGTTTTGGTTCATGGCTTACAATTGTTTCCTGGCAATAGATTGAGGGGTCCCAACAGTCTCAATGTATCCAGGAAGTGTGCTTTCCAGTTAAAGTTGGAAGTTCTGTTCCACATTTTTTCTTCATTTTGATTAAGATCCAACTGTTGGGTTCTTGATCAAAACAGTCCATAACTAGTAGCTGGGCACCATCCATTTCTTCTGTTCTCATGTGAATGGAGATAGTAGTTTATGGCGATAGTCCACTTCTTTCACTGATACTTGAGTCTCCATCTTCCTTGGCTGTTCCAGGTGAGTAGAGGCCAATTGTTGTATCTCGGTGGCTACTTGTAAGCGTGTAAGAGCCCAGGCATGATTCATTTCACTAGGAGGCACAACAGAAACTCTGAAAATGATGTTAGGTCAATTGACTGGAGAGACCCAAGAAACCATAAGCCTGCACCACTACCCACAAGGTTGGCTGTTCAAACCCACCAGCTGCTCCTCAGAAACCCTATACAGGGTGATTCTGAGCCAGAACTGAGTTGACAGCACCTAACAGCCACAAGTAGTATCAACAGGTACAGCATATTTGTTATTGTTATGAAATTACATAAACACTTTGTCATTTCACACTTTTTCCCATACAGTGCACAACTTAATGGTAAAAAAAAAAAAAACTACATTGTTGTTGTTGTTGTTAAGTGTCATCAAGGCAGTTCTGACCCAG
Organism: Chrysochloris asiatica; assembly: GCF_000296735.1. NCBI lineage: Eukaryota > Metazoa > Chordata > Mammalia > Afrosoricida > Chrysochloridae > Chrysochloris > Chrysochloris asiatica. The sequence continues at coordinate 726,913 of NW_006408541.1, read as the reverse complement.
AGCGATCCTGTATAGGGTTCCCAAGGAGCAACTGGTGAGTTTGAATCACTGACCTTGCAGTTCAAGTGACCCTTGTCGTCCAGTGCATTAACCTACAGCGCCACACCAGGACTCCAATAACTAATCTAGTCTTATTGTATTACCATTGCTGTTAATTGATGAAAATTTTCCCATAACCATAGACAAAAGTGCACTACTTCTCAGAGAATGATTTTCTCTCCCTAGTAGCCACTAGCAACCATTGGTCTGTATATAATAATCTGTTCTTGTCATTTTATATAAGTGATGCCATACAGTATTGGTCCTTTCGTAACAGACATTTTACTCAGCATAAAGTCTTTGAGGCTCATCCATCTTATAGCATGAATGCCTCAGGACTTTATTGTTCTCTAAAAAGGTGAGTGGTAGCCCATTTAGAGGTCCTGGTGGCATAGTGAGTTACAAGTTGGACTGCTAATCACAAGGTCAGAAGTTCGAACTCACCAACCACTCTAGGGAGAAAGAGGACATTTACAGCTTTGGAAAACCTAGATAGGGTTGCTATGAGTCAGAACTGACTAGATGGCACACAACAGAAGCAGTATGCTATTGTATATTGATGTTGTTGTTGTTAAGGGCCACTGAGCCAATTCCAACCCATAGCAACTCTGTATAGGGTTTCTGAGTACAGACTAGGGGTGTGAACAGCAGTTAACAGTTCAGTGCTATATAGGTACCATATTTTGTTTATCCATTCATCAGATAAAGGGCATTTGGGTTGTTTCCCTGTTTTTTCTATTGTTAATAGTGCTGCAATGAACATGGGTGTGCATACAATTATGTCTGCTTGTGTCTCTAGTTCTAGTCCCTAGGACATATTACCCACGTCTGTCAGTTTGTCAACTGTGCTGGCTTGCATTTTGTTATGATACTGGAAGCTATAATCCCGGTATTTTAAATACCAGCAAGATCACCCACGGCAGACAGGTTTCAGCTGAGCTTCTGGGCTAAGACAGTCTAGGAAGAGGGAGAGGAGGGCTACTTCCAAATCTTTGGTCAATGAAAACCATATGAATAGTAGTAGAATATTACTAGTGGTTGGAATGCAAAGGTTGGAAACAAAGAGGAAGGATCAGTCTTTGGAAAACATGACTTTGGTGATAGGGAACAATACTGGAGATCACATGATAGAATTTTGCAAGAGCAACAACTTATTCATTGCAAGTACCTTTTCTAAACCACATAAAAGATGATTATACACACAGAACTCATCAGATGGAACACACAGAAATCATATTTTCTACATCTGTGGAAAGAAACAGTGCAAAAGCTCAATATCTTTAGCCAAAACAAGGTCAGGACAGACTGAAACAGACCATCAATTGCTCATGTGCAAGTTCAGCCTAAAGCTGAAGAAAATTAAAACAATCCCAGGTGAGAAAAAATATGACCTTGAGCATATCCAATCAGAATTTAGAGACCATCTCAAGAACAAATTTCATGCATTAGACACTATTACCAAAACCCAGAAGAACTATGGAATGACATAAAGAACATTCAGGAAGAGAAGAAAGAGTTATTAAGAAGACAAGGAAGAAAGGAAAGTACAAAATAGATGTCAGAAGAAACTCTGAAACTTGCTCTCCAGTGTAAAGATGCTAAAGAAAATGGAAGAAATGAGGAGGGAAAAGAAATGAACAGAAAATTTCGAAGAGCAGTTCAAGAAGACAAAGTCAAATATTATAATGAAATGTGTGAAGACCTGGGATTAGTACACCGTAAGGGGAGAACACACTCAGCATTTCTCAAGCTGAGGGAACTGAAGAAAAATATTCAAGCCTTGACTTGCAATATTGAAGGATTCTGTGGATAAAATATTGAGTGGTGCAGAAAGCGTCAAAAGAAGATGAAAAGAATATACAAAATCATTGAACCAAAAAGAAATGGTCAATGTCCAAGAATTTCAAAAGGCAATTTATGATCAAGAACCAATGGTACCGAAGGAAGAAGCCCAAGATGCACTGAAGGCATTGGAAAAGAACAAGACTCTGGGAATTGGCGGAATACAAACTGAAAATGTTCAACAAACTGATGCAGTACTGGAGGCACTCACTCATCCATGCCAAGAAATTTGGAAGACAGCTACCTGACCAACCGATTGGAAGAAATCTACGTTTGTGCTCATTTTAAAGTGAGGTGGCCCAATAGAATGCAGAAGTCATTGGATATTATCATTAATTTCACCTGCAATTAAAATTTTGCTAAAGATAATTCAATCGTGTCTGCAACAGTATATTAACAGAGAACTGCTAGAGGTTCAAGCCAGATTGAGATGAGACCGTGGAAAGGGGGATATCATTGCTGACATCAGATGTATTTTGACTGAAAGCAGAAATCACTAGAAATATGTTTACCTGCTCTGTATGGACTATGCACACTTTCTTCTGTGTGGATCATGACAAGTTTTGGATAACATTGTGGAGAATGGATATTGCAGAACACTGAATTGTGCTCATGAGACACCTTGTACATAGGGCAAATGGCAGTTGTTTGAATAGAACAAGTGGACCCTGAACGATTTAAAATTAGGAAAGGTGTGCACCAAGGTTGTATTCTTCTAGCCTTCTTATTCAATCTGTTTGCTGAACACATAATCAGAGAAGCTGATTTATATGAAAAAGAATGTGGCATCAGGATTGGAAGAAGACTCATTAGCGACCTGTGATATGCAGATGACACAACCCTGCTTGCTGAAAGCAAAGAGGAATGAGAATACTTACTAATGATCAAAGACAAATCCTTGGGTATGGGTTACACCTTAATATGAAGAAAACAAAAATTCTCATCCACTGGACCCATAAATAACATCATGATCAATAGAGAAAAGATTACAGGTGTCAATGACTTCATTTAGCTTGGATCCACCATCAGCACTGATGAAAGAAACAATAAAGACATCAAATAACATATTGCATCAGGCATATTTGCTGCACAAGACCTCTTTAAAGTATTCAGTAGCAAAGATGTCAGTTTGAGAACTAAGGTGTGCCTGACCCAAGCCATGGTATTGTCACTAACCTCATATACGTTTGAAAGTTGAGGAATGAATAAGGAAAATCATTGACAAATTGATGCATTTGAGTTATGGTGTTGGAGAAGACTATTAAAAGTACCACAGACTGCCAGAAGAACAAACAAATCTGTGTTGGAAGAAGTACAGCTAGAATGTTCCTTAGAAGCCAGGATGGCCAGACTTTTTCTCTCATACTTCTGACATATTATCAGAAGGGACCAGTCCCTGGAGAAGGATATACTGTAAAGTGGAGGGCCAGCAAAAAAAAGAGAAGATACCTATGAGATATATTGGTCCAGTGGCAGCAGTAATGGAGATGTCAGGGTTTTGAGGATGGCTCAGTGCCTCCTTCTGTTGTGCATAGGGTTGCTAATGAGTTGGAATCAACTAGATGGCACCTTCCAACAACAACAACAACAACTTGTGCAGGAGACTGCTCTTTCCTCATTGACTTAGAACTCTTCTCAAAGATCAGTGGTCCATAGATGTAGGAAATTATTTCTGGGCTCTCAGTAGTATCCATGAGTCTATGTCTCTCATTAAGTCAGTACCAGGCTGTTTTGATCACTGGAGCTGTGTGGTATGTTTTGAAATTGGGAAGTGTGAGGCCTCCTACTTTGTTCCTCTTCTTCTAAGAGAATTATTTTTATGGAAAGTTGCAGGGAGTAAAGCAAGACTTAGACTACAGTCACATTCAGTTTGGCTGCAGCATCTTTAATCATTTGTCATTAGTTATCATTGTCACAACTCCTGGCCAGGGGACATCCTGGCTACAGCCTTGAGGAACAAGATTTGTTTTTTGTTTCACTTCAGACACATTTAGTTTATGAAAGAGTTTGTGGAGGCCTGTGCATGTGGGTGTCATAGAAACGTGCTTTTCCTGCAGAAACCAAACATTTCAGGACAAAGCAGACCGAAAGACAAAGGGCACGGAAGCGCTGTTCTGTCTGCAAGGCGCTGCCCCACCCGAAGTAGCCAGTTTACTTCGGAAGCAGCAAATCCTCTTCCTCCTGGGCAATTTGGGGAAGATCAGGAAGGTTCTACTGAGGGGGATTTAGTAGGCCAAGTTGACAGAAAAAGAAAACAAATGAATAAAAGAAAATAATCACTTTCCTCTGGGATACAGCATGAAAAAGACAAGCATAATCCTGATTTCATCATAATTCAAACCAGATGGAGAGAACTTCACAGGCAGCCCCACACCACTTGCTCTGTTCTCTAATTTATGATGGTGCAAATTGCATGAATAGAGGCAGAGCCCCTGGTAAAGTGTGCCTGGCTCCAAGGCACATACAAGGCTATTGGGAGGGCAAGAGTGGGGGACTACAAACATAGCTAGAACATACAGGAATGAGGTCAAATCCTTATTTGTCCATGGATCAATGATGTGTTTGGGGGCACATTACTTACCTTCCCTGAACTTCTAGATCTTTGCCCTCCAAAATTGTCTTACCAGTGTACCATGATGTGTTTCTGAGAATGCATCGTGTTTTGTAACAGTAGCCAAGTAGGGACAACCTCAGTGCCCATCGACAGGTCAAGCAATAAAATATAGCATGCCCACTCAAGGAGCGCTTCTGTAGAACCAGAAAGAATGATTGGACTGCCACCCATGCCAGGGAAGTTGTGTCATGGTATTTATAGAATATCATTGTTGTTGTTAGGTCCCATCAAGTCGGTACCTTCTTATAGCAACCTTATGCACAACAGGACGGAACAATGGCTGGTTCTGCACCAACCTCACAATTATTGCTACACTAGAATGCATTGCTGCTGCCACTGTGCCAATCCATCTTGCTGAGGGGGCTTTCTCTTTTCCTCCAAACTACCACTTTACCAAGCAATCTATCCTTCTCCAAGGAATAGTCCCTCCTGACAATATATCTGAAGGATGAGAGACAAAGTCTGGCCATCCTGACTTCTAAGGAACATTCTGGCTATATTTCATCCAGCACAGATTTGTCTGTTCTTTTGGCAATCCGTGGTACTTTTAATATTCTTCTCCAACACCATAATTCAAATGCATCAATTCTTCTATGGTCTTCTTTATTCATTGTCCAACTTTCACATGCATTTGAGGTTATTGAAAATACCATGGTTTGGGTAAGGCATATCTTAGTGCTCAAACCGACATCTTTGAACACTTTAAAGAGGTCTTGTGCAAAAGACTTGCCTAATGTAATATGTTGTTTGATTTCTTTACTCCTGCTTCCATGAGTGTTGATCTGAGCAAAATGAAGTCTTTGACAATTTCCATCTTTTCTCCATTTATCTTGATGTTATTTATTGCTCCAGTGGTGAGGATTTTTGTTTTCTTTACACTAAGGTACAACCCATACTGAAGGCAGTGATCTTTGATCTTCATCAATAAGTATTTTAAGTCCTCTTTGCTTTCAGCAAGCAAAGTTGTATCATCTACATATCGCAGGATGTTAATGAGTCTTCCTCCAATCCTGATGCCACATTTTTCTTCATGCAATCCAGCTTCTCTGATTATGTGCTCAGCATACAGATTGAATAAGTGTGGTAAAAAAAAATACAACCCTGGTGCACAGCTTTCCTAATTTTAAACCATTCAGTGTTCCTTTGATCTATTCAAACAACTGCCTTTTGATGTATATACAGGTTCTTCATGAGCACAATTAAGTGTTCTGGAATACTCATTCTCCTCAATGTTGTTCATAGCTTGTCAAGACTGAAAGCCTCTACTTAGTCAATAAAGCACAAGTAAACATCTTTTTATTATTTTATGCTTTCAACCAAGGTCCATCTGACATCAGCAATGAGATCCCTCATTCTACATCCTTGTCTAAATCCAGCTCGAATCTCATGAAGTTCCCTGTCAGTGTACTGTTACAGCCATTTTTGAATTATCTTTAGCAAAATTTTATTTGCATGTGATACTAATGGTATTGTCTAGTGATTTATGTATTCTATTGGGTCCTCTCTCTTTGGAATGGGCACAAATATGGAACTCTTCCAATCAATTGGCCAGGAAGCTGTCTTCCAAATTTCCTGGCCTAGATGAAAGAGTGCCTCCAGTGCCACATCAGTTTGTTGACAGATTTCAATTTGTATTCCATCAATTCCCAGAGACTTGTTCTTTGCCAAAGCCTTCAGTGCATCTTGGACTCCTTCCAACAGTATCATTGGCTCTTGATCCTATGCTACCTCTTGAAATGGTTGAAAGTTGACCATTTCTTTTTGGTTCAGTGACTCTGTGTATTTCTTCCATCTTCTTTTGATGCTTTATGCATCATTCAATATTTTGCCCTTAGGATCCTTCAGTATCTCAAGTTCATGCTTGACTATTTTTCTTCAGTTCTCTCAGCTTGAGAAATGCTGAGCATGTTCTTCCCTTTTGGTGTACTATTCCCAGGTCTTTGCACATTTTGTCATAATATTTGACTTTGGTTTTTTTGAGCTGTCCTTTGGAATTTTCTGTTCAGCTCTTGTACCTCCTCATTTCATTCATTTGCTTTAGCATTTCAACACTGGAAATCCACCACTCATCTGTCAGTTTGTTGTACTGTGGTGGCTTGTGAGTTGCTGTGATTCTGAAAGCTATGCCACCCGTATTTTAAATACCAGCAGGGTCACCCTGGTGGACAGGTTTCAGATGAGCTTCCAGATGAAGACAGACTAGGAAGAAGGAGTGACAAACTACTTCTGAATATTTAGTCACTGAAAACCTTACGAATAGCAGAGAAATACTGTCAGATACAATGCCAGAAAATGAGTACCTTTGGTTAATATCCATGCTCCTACAGGGAAGCCCAGTTAATACCACTATTATTCAAATTGATGTGCCAACCACTAAAGCCAGTGAGGATGAAATAGAAGAATTCTACCAACTTCTTCAATCTGAAATTGACCAAATGTGCTATCAAGATGTATTGATCATTACTGGTGATTGGAATACAAAGGTTGGGAGCAAAGAGGAAGGATCAGTAGTTGGAAAATGTGGCCTTAGTGATAGAAATGATGCTGGAGAACACATGATAGAATTCAGCAAAATCAATGATTTATTCATTTCAAACACCTTCTTTAGACAGCATAAGAGATGACTATATACATGGCCCTCACCTGATGGAATACATAGAAATCAAATTGACTATATCTGCGGAAATAAACGATGGAAAAACTCCATATCATCAGTCAAAGTAAAGGCCAGCTGTGGAACAGACCATCAATTACTCTTATGCAAAATCAAACTAAAGCTGAA
>NW_006408541.1:701427-718519 GCF_000296735.1 Chrysochloris asiatica | reverse complement strand
GGAATCTGTACCTGGACCAAGAGGCAGTTGTTCGAACAGAACATGAGAACACTGAATGTTTTAAAATTAAGAAAGGTGTGTGACAAGGTTTATTCTTTCACCATACTTATTCAACCTGTATGCTGAACAAATAATCTGAGGAGCTGGGTTCTATGAAGAAAAACGTGGCATCAGGATTGAAGGAAGACTGCGATATGCAGTTGATACAACCTTGCTTGCTGAAAGTGAAGAGGACTTAAAACATTTACTGATGAAGATCCAAGAGCATAGCCTTTGGTGTGGATTACATCTCAGTGTTGGGTACCATTGATTCAATTCTGACTCATAGCAACCCTATTTGACAGTAGACATGGCCCACAGGGTTTTCTAGGCTGTGATCTTTATGAGTCCTGGTGTGGCGCTGCAGGATACTGCGCTGGACTGCAAGGTTGGTGGTTCAAACCCACCAGTTGCTCCTTGGAAACCCTATCCAGGGTTGCTATGAGTCGGAATCAACTCAACGGCACTTAACAACAACAACAATATTTATGTGAGCGGATTATCAGGTCTTTCTCCTTCAGAAATGGGCCACTGCATGGGTTTGAACCAATTAGCCTTTTAGTTAGCAGGTGAGTGCTTACCTATTGCATTAATAGCCATCAGATCTCCTTAACTGAATATTATTGGTCGGGGAGGGCGGAGGATTTAGTGGGCAGTTACCATAACATGCAGAAAGAATACATCTCTTCCAGGTCGGCTTAGGAAATCCCAGTAGGCAATGTAGAAGGCAGCTAAGGGTTTGATCTGCCTACCCCCACCCCCTCCTATCAGAAAAAACAACAGGGCTGGTAAGAGGAGACGGAGAGAGGAAGCCACAGGCCAAGGCTCTTAACCAAGATGGGCTGTCTTCCTTACCACGGGCCGGGGACCCTCTGCTTTGAAGAGCTGGCTGAGAACTGGAGATGGAGGTGCCTGCCCGGGGGCTTGCTTCCCCTGATTGGAAGCAGCTGTGGGCCTTTGCCTCTGGAGGAGGGGAAAGTTTGGTGTCCCCATAGTGTTAGAGGTAACCCCTGACTATTTCCTGCTGCCTAGGCCCCACGGAATTGGAGCCATTTTTCAAAGCCCTCAGACACATAAGACTTGCAGGGTTCGGAGGAGGTCTCTGTGTAGGCCTCTAAATCAATCCTGTGCCTTCTCCCTGGGAAACATTCGATGATTGTGGGAGACCTCTGGGCCTCCAGACCTTGCAGACTTGGTCTGTCTTCTCCTTGGAGCCTAGGAGTTCTGTCTTCTCCTGAGTCATTCAAGCGTCCAAGCTGAGAAATTGCCCTTGCCCTGGGAGATTTTCTTTCATGATTGGATTTTCAAAGCCCTAGAGGATTTCTGTGGTGTAAACACAAACCCTAGAGCTGGGGAAGAGAAGTTGCCAGAATGATAATCCATCCTGTTGGGAGACAATGATTTCTCACTCCTCCGGACAGTCTCCTTACATGTCAACCAGGAAAATAATGGTTCCGTGCAGAGGAGTCCTGGTGTGGCTCTGCAGGATAAACACTGGATCCCTAACCTCAAGGTTGGCCATTCAACCCCCGGCCGCTTCTCAGAAACCCTATACTGGGTCATTAAGAGTCAGAACCAACTCGATGGCACTCGACAACAGAAGGTTCTATTTTTTGTAGTAAACTTTTCCATTTAAACACAATTCAAACTTTAGAATAGATTTCCATTGACTGAGAAGTTGCAAAGAGTACAGAGAGTTCATGTGAAACATTCCCCCAACTTCCTCTCTTGTTAACATTTTCTTTTTCAGTTGTCTGTTTGTCAACACTACAGAGCCAGCATTGGTACCGGACTGACCTTATTCTAATGGTCTTTCTCCCAGGCCTCCATCCAGGGCAGTGCTTTGTATCTGTGGCCCTTTAGGCTCCTATGGTTCCTGACGGTGGGCCAGACTTCCCTTGACTTTGATGACTATGACATTTTTGACGGGTGGTCAGGTGATTGGTGGGATGTCCCTCAATTTGGGTTGTCTGGTGTCTTTTTTATTGTTAGACTGTGGTTATGGGTTTGGGAAAAGGAGACGCCTGAGTGAAGTATCATTTTCAATGCACACATCAAGGGTAAAGACGAAGGGTGATGATGTCATTTGTGAAGACATAAAGCTATCACTGATGATACTAACTTAACCGTGATCAGAGAGGGTTAACTCAGGATGTTAACCATGACCATGGACAAGGGGATTCAGAACGTATGTGAGGCCATTGGAATGAAAAGATAATGGAATTGTGTGGAAATGGAATTAAAAGATAATGAAATTGTTCATGAGCTTTTTGAAGTCCACTCATAGGGGACACTGATGATGGGTTAAAGCACTGGACTGAAAGGCCAGTTTGAACCACAAGATCAGCAGTTCAAACTCACCAGCCACTCCTTGGAAACCCTATACAGGGTTGCTATGAGTCAGAACTGACTCAAAGGCACTTAACCACAACAACAATATAGGGTTATCACTAATGATATTAGATGTTAGCTATGATTAGCTCAGCCTATTGTGAGAATGATGGTGTCCTGGTGTGGCACTGTGGGTTAGTGCGCTGGACTGCAAGGTTGGTTTGAACTACAAGATCCGCGGTTCAAGCTCACCAGTCACTCCTTGGGAACCTTATACAGGGTCACAATGAGTCAGAAGCAACTCAACGACACTTAACAGCAGCAACATTGTGAGAATGACAGAATACATCTAAGATGCTTAGAAGTCTTCCCCACACATAACAAGTCCATGATAAATAGACACACTGATCGATTAAACAAATGGTAATTGAGCATTTTCACTTTGTTTAGGTAGTGTGTCAGTTAACTTGGAAGACAAAGATGAATCAGATGTGGTTCCCGCCCTCAAGGAACCCAAAGTCCAGGCTATAGATAGCCACCTCCACCTTCAACAACCCAGAAGTTCTATGCTGATTGTCCTTTGTCCAGCTACTTTTGAGCACTCATTTCCAAGTTTGGTGTTATGACCATACTGTTGGCAACTGGGGTGAGGTGGGAAACCAGAGTTTGAAAGCTTATAGCAATTTCTGGAAGATGAATGAAAAGTACAGGACACAAAGAAGCGGAGTCTTTCACAGAAATGAACTCAGCATGAGGTGCAGACACTGAATCACAAAAAGAAGGAAGAGTCTTTTTATGGTGGCTCTCAGGAGAACCATGTGGTTACGGGTAACAACCCATGGTGGTTCTTTTATTAACTTTCTTCGTAACCACAAAATAATCCCTCCAAGATGGCACCATCGTGGTTCCTTATATGTCAGATTGAGACGGCAATATCTGCTAAGCCTTTTTACCAGGTTCTCTTCAATCAAAGTTGATGTCCAAAGCCACTGGGAATGCATACAAAGACGTGGAAGACAAAGTCCCAGTCCTCAGGAAGCTCATGGCCTTGACATACGGTAAGGCTCCAAGGGTACAAACCAAGTAAAAAGTACTTTAAAGATAGGAATTGCATTACCAGCATTCGTTGCGTTACTAATGAAAGGTAGGGGAGGCCACATCTGTGTTTCTAGTCATCTTTTCTCAACAGAATGCGGACGCTGTCCTCATTGATAGTTCTGCTGCCTCCCAAAAGGCAGCCAGGCAGAACCAAGGGAAGGAAAAAGTCTCCATCTTTTTTCCAGAAACAGGTGTCTTCTTTCAAATGACAAGCTTTCAACCAGGCCACAGCATGGTAAATGTGACTCCCTGGAACTCAACCCCACCCTCTCCTCATCTCTTCTCTGTTGAAAATTGCTTACAGAAACAGTCCAACAACTTTGTTCCAGCTCAGCAAATTCGATGGTTTAAAAGCTGTATCTTAAATGTTCTGGATACTTCTTTTTTCTTGGGTTCTTCTGTTCCAGTGACCATTCACTTGGACCCCAGTGAGTTTTGTCTTTCTTTTTTGGCTGAGGAAGGAACACCGTGATGTGTATTTTGCTTTTTTGCAATAACAAGCCAAACCAAAGACCACCTGCTGTCGAGTAGATTCCGACTCTTGGTGGCCACACGTGTGCAGCAAAATGGTTGTGATTTTTAGAGAGCAGATCATCAGGCCTTTCTTCTGAGACAACTCTGGGTGGGTTCACCCCTCCAGGCTTTAGGTTTAGCAGCCAAGCACTTAACTGTTTGGGCCACACAGGAACTTTGTTAAAATATCCCTGGTTTGAGGGGGTGCAGGCTGGGAGAACAAAGTCTTTTCCAAGTTGCAAACTGCAGATACAAACAAACCTGCAAAGACCTCATTTTGAAAAATTTATTGAACATTTCCTACAGAATGGACCACATGAATTAGATGAGAACATTAAAAAGTGGAATAGAAGATAGAACAGGGTAAAATCTACCCCAGACCTTTGAGGAGCTTGTAGCTTAGAGAGGTTTGACATCTTTAATGCAGATGGGGAAGCCCATCTGAGCTATTTACATTCCAGGAGATTAATTGATTCCATTCATCCAAGTCTCCAGTCACCATCCCCCACTGCTCAGTTTGGAGCCATTTAATTTCTTGCCTGGTACTTCCCATGGTCTTGCTCAAATTTGTACCCTGTCTCTGTCTCTCACTCACTTAGTAATGAAGGAGTTTCAAGTAGAAGAAGCCTGTTTATCAGCCTCATCTTGCTGGTTTATTTGCATCGTCGGATTCCTCTAGAGATGACACGTTTGCTTTCTGCCAAAGTTTTGTAGCTGATGTTTGTAACGGGTGCTATAGTAAATTAGATCCCGTCACTGGAAGACATGCCTTTCTTCCCTTCCATTGACAGGTGTGTACGCTCCAAAATGGTCCCTGGAGGTTGACGCTTCAGATATTCGGGCCCAAGGGGGCTGGACATTGTAGGCCCACCCCTCAGCACCCTGGCTTATTCATTGACATGCAGCCTTGGAACTATTTCCTTTGCTCCATGGCCGTCTTCTCTGTTGAATCTGGAATGCTTTGAACATTCATTACACCCCAGAAGTAGTTTCGGCTTATTTCAGAATTATTGTTCCTCAAAGCTTATTTAGACAACCCTTGGCCTCCGTCTTGGTTTATGTAAGTATTTTCTCATGAGACTCATGCCTTGATCGCTGAGTATCTACGGCTACTGCTAACCATGAAATCGTATTCATAACTCTATTGTGAGACAGAACAAAAGCATTAAGCCCACATAACCTAATTAGAGGTAACAAACTACTCTTCCCTCATTTGACCTTTTTCCCACCATGCTTTTCTGTTTCCCAGAAAGAGAAGCAGTTTTCTCGACTCAGGGTGGAAGTGTACCAAAGCAAAAGTCAAGACTAAAAATCTTAAAGCCGACTATGAGCTCACTTACCAATCAACCTTTCGTTCCCGGACTCTTGCCTTGCTCTGCATTTTGTTTATTCCAAGAGACAAGTTTCCAGTGACCTCCTTCCCCTCCATCCCTCCATCTCAGCCCAACACACACACACACACACACTTTGGAAAAGGGAGAAAGGAGTTGTTCAGAGAACACATCAGGCAATGAGAGGAGACATCATAGATCACTCAGTGACACACAAAAGGTAGACTTTGATTAATGTAGCTAGTGCAGTAAAACAAACATAGCAAGATCGATTGTTGGCTTAATAAGGCAGGTTTTTAAACTGATTTGATAAAATCTATTAATCTACAAAGCCTGCTCCAATGAACCCATGTGAACACACATTTAAAAACTAATCTTTCAAGAAAATCTAAGGGAGCGGTACAGGATAAATATTTAAGGCAAGCACAAAAAAAAAAGTTGCAAATAGCAAACAACCTTGATTCTGATCACTGATAACTATTTGGAGCAATTTATCATTTAATTTATCTTACCCCCATAATCAAAAAAATCATTGTCGTTAAACTGAGTCTGACTCACAGCAACCTTGTTGGGATTGAACACCTCCAGATGGTTTCCAAGGCCGCCATCTTTATGGAAGCAGATGATCACACCATTCTCCCATGGAGTAGCTGGTGGGTTCGAACTGCTATTGTTTCAGATAGGACCCTAGGGCTTACCCTGAAGAACCTCTTAACTGGAAATACTTTCCCAAAATATTTAATAACACATTTCTTCTAAGCAAAACCCAGCTTCAATGGAAGCTTTCCTTTATATACCTATTGTTGTTGTTAAGTGCCATAGAGTCGGTTCCGACCCATAGCGTACAGGTTATCTGAGGAGCAGCTGTTGAGCTTGAACTGCCGACCTTGCAGTATTAACCCACAGCACCACACCAGGACTCCCTTATATACCTATTAGTAAAGTTAAATGTTTAAGTTAAATTCAAGGAACAGGCCAAGCAAGTTTTAAAACTATGATTCAGGTGGTACCAAGCAAAAAAGATACAAGGTCATGGGACCTTGGCCACCAAATGGGTTTCTGAGGTCATGGACGGGCATGGAAATATGTTCTTGCATTGAAGCAGCATTTTTTCCTTCTGTGAGATCTATCCCAGTGCATCTAGTCTTTAATGTTCCACCCAGAGAAACAAAGAGTTGATCCTATAGTGTGAGGATGAGTGAGTGAGTGAGTGCATGGACTGCAGACATACACAGGGGAAGCTGCTGGTGATTTGTGGAAGGTTTATGCTAGCAGCTCAGGAGGGAAAGAAGAAATGCCGTGCAACACTGGGATTTGGGTCCTGCCATTCATCCCTGCGTGGCCTTCATTCTCTGTCCTGCTTCCAGACCAGTTTCTGTAAGAGATAAAGCCTGGCTCTATTACTTGAAACTTTCATTATCTTTAAAAACTCCCACCCCAGCCCTCCCCAAGATTGCCTTTGAGCAAGCTGACCTCACAGCCATCACTCATGTGGCACTTTCTTGATTGCATTCCAAGAAGCCTTGCTCAGTGCTGGGCATCACGTTGGCAAAATGAACCTGGCTGAGTGACAAGGATTCATTTCAGGGCCCTCTCCCAGGGTCATAAGCTTGGCCTTTCAAGAGCTGGTGGGAGTAAGATTTTGAGTGGGTTCCACACAGGGGAGCTGAGAGCAGAACACCACGGTTTGCCTGAATTACGTTTTCAGAGTCATAGGGTCCCCTGTATGCTCTCCTAGCTTTTTGCAAAACCCAACCAACTTGGCCTCTTTTGCCATCGGTGACCTGGACTGCATGTGTGCACTATTTGAAATTGTTGTGTGTTTGTGATACTTACGCATTCTCTATGTCTGTCCAGCTCTTGCACTAGATTATGTGTAAACATTTTTAAACCAGCATTGAGTTTTTCTTACTATGTTGTGTCATGACATTGCCGGGTGACTTCCTTTTCTGTTGACTGGGATTAATCCAATCAGCATAGCCAGGAATTCCATATTGACCAAGTGATCTGGTTGGTGTGTCTACACTGACCACCACTGGAAACTTGCTCTTCCTGGTGTGTTGGAGCAGATTACGGTTTCTCCTAAGGATTTTTCCCCTCCAGCGTCCTCTTCTAAGCCAGGAGCGACTTGGTGGCACCCAGTCCACTGCTCCCTTCTAATAGATGCCGTTGAGCAGAGAGGCAAGCCAGATGGTGTGTGGCTGTTGGGGATGTGGGAATAAGCAGGGTTGTTTGGACGTGCTCACTCCCCGTTTTGTGGTCTAGGAGTTGGTCACCATGGGATTCTCTTTTTCAACAGTCTTATTTTCTTCTCCTTCCTCTGTCCAAGTTTTACCCTTCACGTTACCCTGGGACTCAGCCTTCTGAAGTCTTCTCCACCCATGTAACTTTTCAAGGTAAGGTTATCTTGAAAACTACAAATGCCACCCTTCTGCTGACAACTTCCAGTTCAAATGTCCCAAACCCAACCGCTTCCTGGTAAGACTGTGTTAAGTCAAAGAGCCTCTCAGAGCCTCAGCTTGTTTATGTGAGAAACAGGCATCAAATGACCTTTCCTTAGGGATTGAATGTGTCCTCCCCAAAATCTGTTGGGAGTCCTAACCTCTGTAAACTGAGGGTGTAATACTATTGGGAGGGTTCTTTGTTATGTTAATGAGGCAGTCCTCAGTGTGTTCTTATTGTTAAGTGAAATTCAGTTGATTGCAACTCATACAAGATATGTTTTACTTAATAAGGCCAACCTTGCAGTTGAAACTGACCTTGCAGTCCAATGCATGATCCGGTAGTGTCCACCAGAACTCTAGCCTCATTGTAGACTGTGTCTTAAACCTAATGACTTTTGAGGGGAAAAAAAGCAGATTAAGCAGAGAGACAAGTAAGTAGACACAATGGGAAGAAAGGCACTATGTGACTATCAGGTGCTGTACAACAAGCACTGGCTTGTTAATCATAGGGTTGGCAGTTCAAACCCACCAACCACTCCGAGGACACCCTACACAGGGTCACTATGCAGCAGAACTGACTCGATGGCACTTAACAACAACAGGAGTCCTGGTGGCATAGTGGTTGAGCACTCAACTGCTCATTGAAAGGTCAGGGATTCAAACCCACTAGCCACTCTTCCAGAGAAAGTTGTGGGAGTCTGCTTCCATAAAAACTGCAGCCTAGGAGGTTCTATCAGGGGTGCTGGTGGCACAGTGGTTAAGCACTCGATTGCTAACTGAAAGGTCAGTGGTTCTACAGGAGAGAAAGGCCTGTGATCCTAAAAGATTAAAACAGAAGGCAAATCATCAAAATCATCATCACTCAGTAGATTCTGACTCGGAGCGACCAGCCTAGAAAACCCTATGGGGCAGTTCTCCTCTTTCAGACCGGGTCTCTGGGAGGCCGAATTGGCTCCATGGCATCAAGCAGCTGCAGCAGCCGAAGTAGCCAAGAAAGCCCTCCCATTAAAGCCACATGCTAAACTCGGACTTCCATCTCCTGAACCAAGAGGCGATGGATTTCGGAGTTTAAAGCCAGCCACGGTGCTGTGTTACAGGGTCCAGCCATAAAGCCTACGCCCTGGTTTCAGTTGATCTTACTAATGCTCAGCTGTAAGAAGCCACTCAGTCCCTCAGTTTCCTTATCAAGGGTATTTGGGGGAAAATTGAAGCAAGAATTCAAGCCCAGGAAATCCAGACATGTAGGACAGATTGCCTCCTACAAGCATGAAGGGTCCTTTTTCACATGAATTTGTTTTCTCCAAAGTGTGTTCGTCTGTCACTTCCCGCTCAGATGTCCAGATTACCTTGAGCTGCAAATGACTTTGGTGTTGAGAGATGGTGGCTCAATCTAAAGGGATGGGTCATGTCACCGAAGCCCGGGGGTCAGACTGGTGGGCCGGTGGGAATGGGCTGGGAGTAATGCGTGAGGAGCAGCTAGCAGGTCGTGACTTGGCCTCTGCTCTGGCCTCTTGGCTGTGAACCCCGTTGCAGGGACCCAGACTAGGGACACATGGAAAGCAGTGATGTTCAGCTGGTCCCATTGGCTCCCAGGGCAGCTAACTACCCCTTTGCCCTCTGCTTCCCTCTGAGGAGAAAATGGGCTCAATGCCTAAGAGGGTGATGCTTCCTCATTGCATGTAAGGACACTGGCCAAGGCTCCTGTCCACAGCATGGTCCAGCCGCTGTTCCCAAGATGGTGAACCAAGTGCAGACAGGCCCTGAGTTAGGTTAGATCCCAGATATTAGGGAGCATGGCAACACCACACCTGGCCTATTTGTAGGTGTCAGCTCAGTTTGGTAGATTGTCAGTTGGGTGCCAGTACCCACCAGGACCTGGCAATACAAGATGCTGGGGACATGTGGAGACAGTGACCTGGCTCCAGGACTCACCTTCCACCTGGGAGCAGGGAAACAGAGGCTGAGCCTGGCCAGTCTGAGGCTGGGCCCCAGTGTCTCTGAGTTTTCAGCTTTGTGGTCTGAGGAGAGTTCATCTTTCTGGGTTATGGATGAAATTATACCTTCTCCCCACTCCATCCACTCATCAAATCTGTGTTGTAAATCCTTATCCTTGTGTCTGTGGCTAAGGGACCTGGTGGCATTGTTGGCTAGGCGTTGGACTGCAAACCACAAGGTCGGGGTTCAAATCCAGCAACTGCTCTGAGAAAGATGAGGTTTTCTGCTCTGGCACAGATTTAATCTCAGAAGCCCCATACAGTGTCATGATGCATCAGAAACATCTCAATGCATTGGATTTGTTGAGTTTTGTTGTTGTTGTTGTTTTGTTTTGTTTTGAAGCCTGTGGTTATAAATACCATTTGGGAATGGGCTTTCTTTGTTATACTAATGAGATGGTTTTAGGGTCCGGTGCTTCTTGAGTAGATCTCTCTTTCTTTCCTTGTGGCTTGAGTGAAAGTCTACAGAACAAATTCGTTTTCCATTCAACACTTTGCACACATTTTGTTTCATAACATTAGTTGAAATTCCTTCAATATTCCAGCACTCTTCCCCCTTCCTCCCTGGTCTTCCGATTACCATCTGTCCTTCATTCTTGCCACGGTCCTGCCTTCTGGGTTTTGTTTTAGGGCCAATGCTGCCCTTGCAATCTTGCATGGTTAACTGTTAAGGAGTAAGTTTCCCACAAGTGTTTTCACTTCTTGGGCTTGAGAGTAGATCAGGTCCAGGCGGAAAGGGTTTTTCAGGATCCCTGAGTCAATCTCTTTTGCGATTTAAAAGAGGTGGAGAAAGCAAGCAAACAAGCAAAGCCCCGTACAGACAGCTCCGAATCAGAAGCTCAAAGAGACAAGGACCTTCTTTTAGAGCCGATGCCTCAATCCTGCCTTCTAGTTCCTTACACTGTGAAAAATAAATTCCTGTCCACTAAAGCCACCCCTTGTGGTATTTCTATTAGAGTTGGTGTTGTTGTTACGTGCCATTGAGTCAGTTCCGACTCATATTGACCCTGTGTAAGGTTTCTGAGGAGCAGCTGGTGACTTTGAATCGCAACCCTTTGTTTCAAACCAACCTTGTAGTCAAGTGCTTATCCTACAGTGCCATTCTTCTAGGAGCACTGGAGAACTAAGACGCTCCGTTCCCTGAGGACCCCCACCCCCACCCTCCTAACTGTCCTGGAGTTTAAATGAGATGATGTATGAGAAGCCTCTCATGCAATCGGAGTAGCAAAATTGTGACTTATCCACAACTCACAGATACCCAGCTCTTGTGCTTGCATCTGGCCACTTGGAGGGTGATTTGAGGGCTCCATGTCTGCCTTACCATCAGTACCACTGACGCAGAAAGTGGCTCCAAGGGTCCATTTGGGGAATTATAGCCTTGGCTTTGAGATGGACCATCTTCTGGAACAGACTCCAGATTGTCTCCCACAGGGTAAAGCAGATATGGTACCTTAAAGATTTCAACTTTATGCCTCATTTCCACACTCGGCAAAGGGTGAGGTTCTAGGTGCTGCTGATTCTTTGTGATGGGTTAGAAGGTGTTCCGGCTGGGGGACAAGGGTCACTGGGGCAAGGCCAGACAACACCCCAAATCCTTTTGAAATGAACAGGGGGAGGCCTGGCTACACCCTCCCCTGGGAGGTTCTAGCCACACCCTCACCTTGATCAGCAGTGGCTTGACAAGAATGGTTTTGGCCTTCAGCCAGAAGGGAAATCCCCAGGGCCAAAGGTGAGACCAGACTATACTCAGTGGGCCAGGCACTTGCAGCTACTCTCCTATTGGCTGACCAGACCTATTGATTTGCATGGCAGACTAGCTGTGTTCTGACTTGCCTATCAGAGCTATCAGCATACTTTTGTCTGGCTAACTTGTTCCTAGTGTGGCGCTGTGGGTTAATGCGCTGGACGGCAAGGTTGGTTTGAACCACAAGGTTGGCGGTTCAAACTCACCAAAGTTGCTCCTCGGAAACCCCATTCAGGGTCGCGATAAGTAGCAGTTATTTGAATCGGGCTGCAAACCTCAAGGTCAGCAGTTTGAAACTACCAGCTGTTCCGTGGAAGAAAGATGAGGCTTTCTGCTCCCGTAAAGATTTACAGCCTCAGAAACCCTGTATGGGGTCGCTATGAGTCGGAACTGACTCCACGGCACATAACCACCATAGTTCGGAACCAACTCAACAGCATTTACCAACAACAACAACAACATAGATTAGCAATAGACTGCTAGCCACAAGATCAGCAGTTCAAACCCACCTGTAATGACTCACTGTCAGAGAGTGAGGTATAGAAATACTTGTCTGCTAACTGAAAGGGCAAGGAGCTCTGGTAGCGTAGTGGTTACGAGTCAGACTGCGAACCTTAAGGCCAGCAGTTCAAAACTACCAGGCGCTCCGCAGGAGAAAGATGAGGCGTTCTGCTCCCGTAAAGATTTACAGCCTCGGAAACCCTGTACAAGGTCTCTATGGGTCGAAAACGACCCGACGGCACTTAACAACAACTGAAAGGGCACTGGTTCAAATACTCCTCACTGCTCTGTAGAAGGAAGATTTCATCCTTGGGACAGTTCTACTCTGTTGCTATGAGTTAGAATGATCTTGATGACTGAGGTTTTTTAGCTTTTAATGCTTTTATAAGAAGCTCTGGTGATGCAGTGTTTAAGTGCTTGACTACTAACTGAAAGTTTGGCAATTCAAACCTATCAGCAGACCCACTGTTACAAAGGAGAAAGAACTCATGATCTGCTTTCATATTGCTGTTGGTAAGTGCCATCGAGTCAGTTCTGACCTGTACCAACCCTGTATAGGTTTTCCAAGGAGCAGCTGGTGGGTTTGAACTGCCAGCCTTGTGGTTCACAGTCCAGTGTTGATCCAACAGCGTCACACCAAGAGTCCTAAAGATTATATAGCCTTGGAAAGCCTAGGGGACCGTTCTACGTGGGAACAATCTCTGTTGAGACCCTGATTCTGACTTCCAGGTTCTGAAACTGGGAGAAAGAACACGATCGTTGCTAACAACAATGTTCCCAGTTATTCTTAAGGAGAAAGATGAGGCTGTCTTCCTGGTAAGATCTGCAGTCTCAGAAACCCTACACAGTCTTGCTATAAGTCAGAATCGACTTAATGGCTGTGTGGTGTGTGGATGAGGGTTGAAAGGATCCCTGGTGGCGCAGTAGTTAAGTGCTCTGTTGCTAGTCAGTTCATCAGTGGTTCAAACCCACCAGCCACTCTGCTGAAGGGTAAGGCAGTCTGTTTCTGTAAAGATTTACAGCCTCAGAAGCCCTGTGGGGCAGAATCAAGTCAACAACAATGGGTCTGATTTTTTTTATAGGTGAGGATCAAATTGTGCTCCCCAAATACCCTTGATACCTGAGAACGCCCTCATGTTTAGAAATAGGGTCTCTGAAGATGTATCAGTTAACACAAGGGCCTATCAGAGTAGGATGGTCCTAACCCCATTTTAGTGTCGTGCTTACTAAAGAGGGGAACAGACACAGGCGAGCAAGGATGCTATTTGAGGCTGTCACGGCAAACCAAGAAATGCCTGGAGCCACCAGAAGCTGGGAGGGAGACAGGGAGATGATTTTCCTTCAGAGCCTCAAACAGAATCAACAAGGTCAACACCCTGATCTCAGACTCCCAGCCTCCACAACAGCAAGACAATACGTTTCTATTGTTTAAAGCCACCCACTTTGTGGTGTTTTGTTAGAGCGCTGGGAAATTAACGCACCTCCCCAATATTTGCTTACCTCCCTTTTTAATAAAGAGAAAGCCAGCCCAGAGCGAAATGGCTTTGACACACAGTGAGATCTTGTTAGATGCTTGATGATGGTGTTTTGTGCTTTCGTCGTATTGAATTTTGTAGTTACTTTCTATTTATGACATGTGGGACTGATTTCCATTTGGGTAACTGACGTTTTTCCCAAAAGCAAAAAATTTCAGGGAAAAAAGTAGTTATTAAGTTAGAGAAAAATACTAAGTAAATAATGGGACAGAGGAGTGCCCAGCTTTGCAGAAATCATGGCACCTGCCAATGGGTGGTGGGGGTCTGCGGGGCGCCGCTCTGCTGCAAACCAGGGCTACTGTTGTGAGTCAGTTTCTTCTGTCTGATTGCTCGTCACCTGACAGAACTCAGAATACCACTCAGTCTGATTACAGCTTGTCTTGTTCTTTAACAATTCCTTGCCTTTCCCTCTTGTCTCTTGGGCAAATCACAGGTTTTTGAAGTTCAAAATACATAGCACCCTCTGTATGCTCTTGGTACCCAGAACAATGCTCCAAGTTGCATGCGATTAATGGAACCATCTCATGCAGGCTAATTGCCATCCCATGAGTTTGCCCCGATGCTATTATTTGCTATGACTTCATCATTGATTCCCAATCTTGAGGAAGAACTAGACATCTGCTCAGAATAGTCTTATCATAAGAACCACCGGACATCTCATTTCTTTGTGGTTGTCTTGGGCATCGCTGGCCAGAGCAGGAAGCGGGGTTGGCTAGCCTACCATGGGGACCCATGTGCTGGTAAGAGAGTTGGAGACATGGAGAGTGGTTGGAACCAGAAGTGACTTTTCTAGAAAGCTTGATGTATAATCATTTCTGGTAAAAATCTGCTTTATGTTTTCGTTTCTTCTGTAAAAACAAAAACCTGACAGTGGCAAAGATAACCAGCACCAGCAGGTTGCCTCAATTTGAAAATACTTGGACGTGAAACTCAAGTTGGTGTCAAAATAAAGATGATTGTTTCAGGTGAGGTCCAGAGTCTCCAACGGTATCACCATGCCTGGCCATCTCTTCACTCTATCTTCCAAGGTGTCACCTTCAACCTTACACTCCACCAGGGAAAGAGGGCTTCCTTTCCCAGAAGCCCCAGCAAGTGTTGCCTGGCACGTCACTGGGTCTAATCGGGGGATGTGCCCAACCCTGAATCAACCATGCTGTCCAGAAGATTGGGTACACTGGTTGGACTTTCAAATCAAACAGATATGGATTAAATTTCTGACGCCCCTTTGCCTAGCTGTGTGACCTTGGGCCAGTCACTTCCCCCTCCTCTCGCTCTCAGTTTGCTCATCTATGAAATGGTAGTATTCACCTGGTAGGGCTGTCGTGAATGTTAAATGAGAGACTGCTGGAAAGACACTGGAAATCTCTGTGAACATCTGTCATTCCACAGCGCGAACCAGGGAGACATGGTCTACGCCTTCTAGCTGTGTCGTGTGGGGTTGACAAGCTCTCACCAGATCATCACAAAAATAGGCACTTCATCACAACCTTGAGGAATTCTATAAGGAAAACATCCGGGAACTTTCCAGTGGCATCAATAATGAAGACCCAATCTAGCCTGAGAGGTCAGGGAAGTTGTCCTCAAGGATTGACCTTTATCGTTGTCCAGTTGGCTCCAGCTCATGATAACCCATGTCGAACGGAATGAAGCCCACCCAGTCCCATGCATTCCTCACTATTACTGGTATACTTGAGTTCATTGTTGTGGGCTCTGTGCATTTTGAGGGTCTTTCATCTTACAATATATGTTGCAAAATATTTGGTTATGGTCCATAGAGTTTTCGCTGGAGTCCTGGTGTGGTGCTGTGGGTTAATGCGCCTGACTGCAAAGCCATTTGAACTGCAAGGTCGGCGATTCAAGCTCATCAGCTACTCCTTGGAAACCCTATACAGGGTCGCTATGGGTCGGAATCGACTCGATGGCACTAAACAACAACAACAACAATTTTGGAAAGTAGAGCCCAAGACCTCTTTTCCTAGTCATTGTTAGTCTGGAAGCCCTGCTTAAACCCAGCCACCATGCTGTTATTTGAAATACTAGTGGTATAGTGTTGTGGTTTGAATTGTGTCCCCCTCAAATATGTGCCAATTTGTCTACATGTCTAGCCTCCATTTTATTGTCTGATGTAATTATCCTAGATGTTGTAAATCCTAACCTGTATGATGTTCATGTGGCAGGATATAGTCTACAGGATTAGGTTGTGACTGTTTCAATCTCCTTTGAAATATACAAGAGATTAAACAAATGGAGATGGGGCTTCACTCATTGGGCCTCTGCTCAAATAACTCATTTTCTGTCTTTCCACACCATTCAGAACTGGGCCCCTCCCCTTGCACTGAGGAACCCTGCTGACACAGTGATTAAACCCTCAACTGCTAAATGAAAGGTGGATGGTTTGAACCCACCAGCAGCTCTGTGGGAGAAAGATGTCGCAGTTTGTTTCCATAAAGATGACAGCCTTGGAAACCATATAGGGCAACTCTCTTCTGTCCGACAGGGTCACTGGAGTCCGAATTGACTTGAAGGTAGTAGGTTTGGTCTTTTTCTTTTTTGGGGGGTGGGGTGGGGTGGGGTGGGGAATCTCTTCACTCTACTTGTTTCTCTCTACCCCTTCTATTCAAGTATTTTTTTCCCAACCTGAAACCACACTTGTTAGTTATTTACTTTACTATTTGTTGTCTTTCTTGCCACTTGCATGGGGCTATCAGAGGGCAGGGACCACACTCATCTGGCTCCCAGTCATAATCGGCATCTAGAACAGTGCTTGGCTCCCAGCAGGGACTTTAAATAGTTGTTAAACAAAGAAACAAACTTAGAACCTAATATATTTTCATGTTTATACCAATTTGATACAGATGAAAATTTTCATTGATGCTGCCACTTGACCAATGTATCTCGCTGGGGGTCTTCCTCTTTTCCTCTGACCCTCCACCTTACCAAACATGATATCCTTCTCCAGTGACTGGTCCCTCCTGACATGTCCGAAGTATGAGAGACAAAGTTTGGCCATCTTGTCCTCTAAGGGGCACTCTGGCTGCACTTCTTCCAAAACGAATCTATTGGTTCTTTTGACAGACCATGGCACTTTTAATATTCTCCTCCAACACCATAACTCAAAAGCATCAATTCTTCTATGGTCTTTCTTATTCACTATCCAGCTTCTGCATGCATATGAGGTTGTTGAAAATACCATGGCTTGGGACAGGTGCACCTTAGCCCTCAAGCTGACATCTTTGCTCTTCAACACTTTCAAAAGGTCTTGTGCAGAAGATTTGCCTAATGCAATACGTCGTTTGATTTCTTGACTGCTGCTTCCAGGAGTGTTGATAGTTGATCCAAGAAGAATGAAGTCCTTGGCAACTTCAATCTTTTCTCTGTTGATAAGAATGTTGTTTATTGGTGAGGACTTTTGTTTTCTTTACGTTGAAACATACCAAATGTTTTAAGTCCATACAGTAAATGTTTTAAGTCCTCTTCACTTTCAGCAAGCAAGGTTGTATCATCTGCATATCACAAGTTGTTAATGAGTCTTCCTCCAATCCTGATGCCACGTTTTTCTTCA
>NW_006408541.1:683418-699857 GCF_000296735.1 Chrysochloris asiatica | reverse complement strand
ACATCTTGATTGCATGTTTGATCAATTTCAGATTGAAGAAGTTGGTAGAATTCTTCTATTTCATCCTCACTGGCTTTAGTGGTTGGTGCGTAAATTTGAGTAATAGTGATATTAACTGGGCTTCCCTGTAGGCGCATGGACATTATCCTATCACACACTGAGTTGTAGCTCATGACTGATCTGGATATGTTCGTTTTGACAATGAATGCAACACCATTCCTCCTCAATTTGTCATTTCTGGTGTAGTAAACCATGTAGTTGTCAGATTCAGAATGGCCAATACCAGTCCATTTCAGCTCACTAATGCCTAAGATATCGATGTTTACGCGTTCCATTTCATTTTTGACAACTTCCAATTTTCCAAGACTCATACTTTGTACATTCCATGTTCTGATTTTCAATGGATGTTTACAAATGTTTCTCTTCATTTTGAGCTGTGCCCCATCAGCAGATGAAGGTCCTGTGGGCTTTATTCCATTTGGATCATCACGGTCAACTCTACTTTGAGGAGACAGCTCTTCCCCAGTTGCATTTTGAGTACCTTCCAGCCTGAGGGGCTCAGTTTCTGGCACTATATCTGACAAGTGTTTCTCTGCTATTCATAAGGTTTTCAGTGACTAAATATTTGGAAGTAGTTCATCACTCCTTCTTCCTAGTCTGTCTTTATCTGGAAGCTCATCTGAAACCTGTCCACCATGGGTGACCGTGCTGATATTTAAAATACCGGTGGCATAGCTTTCAGAATCACAGCAACTCACAAGTCACTACAGTATGATAAACTGACAGACGAATGGTGGGTCTAGCCCACGAATAATTTACCCTTCCCACTCACCCCTGGTAACCATCATAGAAGGTTTCTTTTATCAAGAAATCTTTTTCTTAATTTTTTACAACAGTGGCTGTATATAATTAATATTTGTCCTTTTGTGATTGACTAATTTCATCCAGCAGAATGTCCTCCAGGTTCATCCATGTTGTGAGGAGTTTCACAGACACATTGTTATCCTTCAATGTTGTATAGTTGTGTAGTATTCCATTATGTGTATGCACTAAAGTTTGCTTTGTTATTGTTGTTGGTAACTTCCATCGAGTTGGTGACAACCCATAGCAACCCCGTGTAGCGTTTCCAAGGAGCAGTTGCTGAGCTTGAACCACTGACCTTGCGGTTCAAACCAACTTTGCAGTCCAGCTCACTAACCCAAAGTGCCACACCAGGACTACAATGTCAAGTAGCTCTGGAATTTACATGTTGTTGTTGTTAAGTGTTGTCAAGTCAGTTCCAACTCACTGCGACCCTGTATAGGGTTTCTAAGGAGCAGATGGTGGGTTTGAAGCACCACCTTGAAGTTGACCTTGAGACTGTCTACTTATCCTATGGTGCCATATCAGGATTCCAAAACATTTGCCCCACCCAGGGGCCCGACCTCTTCTAGATCCTAGGAAGGGCCTAAGTGAAGTGGTGGTTGTTGTTAAGTGCCGCCAAGATAGTTTCGACTCATGGTGACCCTGTATAGCGTTTCCAAATGGCAGCTGGTGGGTTTGAACTGCCGATCTTGTGGTTCCCAGTCCAGTGCTGATCCTACAGAGCCACACCAGGAGTAAAGTTTGTTTAGGTGACTTTTTTGAGATCTCACAGGAATAATCATAATAGATTTTCTCGAAGGACACAGGACAATCATGGGAGTTTATTGGGAAGATTTTAGAAAATTGAAACCCGTCCTGGTGAGGAAAAGGCCAGGCCAGACCAGTTGTGCTGTGGAACAGATATCCATCTTGCTAACACACCTGCCCAGTCTTGGAGGGTAGCATGAGCTCTCCTAGGAGAATTTCATTATGAAACCTTACCCCATCTAGCCTCCAACTCTGATCTTGCCCCTTCAGACTTTTCTTTGTTCCTCAAATTCAAAAAATATTCAAAATGAACATGATTTGAGTCCCTGGAGGATGCCCCAACTGTCATTTTGACATGGTGTAGTCAAAGAGCACGGATTTCTTTGGGGAAGAGCTAGAAAGTGGAAACGATGCCTTCAGAAGTGTGTGGCTCTAGATGGAGGATATGTCAAGAACAATAGCTTCATATTTTGATATTTTTATTTAATAAAGGTTCCTGTGATTTTATAGCAAAGCTTTTTGACTTATCGTTGTATGTGCGTATCAAAATGTTGACATTTTTCAGGGGACAAATCAGTGATGCTAATTGCACTCATCATGTTGTATTGTCATCAGCATTATGAATTGTCAAGAGTTTTACATCACCCCAAACAGAAGCTCTGTGCCCACTGAGCAACAAGTCCCCCCTTCTCTCTCCCTTCTGCTCTTGCTAACCACAAATTCGCTTCTGTATCAAAACATTTTCTTGTTCCTGATAGTTCATCTCAGTGGAATTGTACCATTTTGTCCTTTGAAATCTAATGTGTTTCACTCAGCCTAATGTTTTCAAGGAGTCCTGGTATGGCATTATGGGCTAATGTGCTAGACTGCAAAGTCATTTGAACTGCAAGGTTGGCAGTTCAAGCTCACCAGCTGCTCCTTGGAAACCCTATATAGGGTCGCTATGGGTTGGAATTGACTCGACGGCACTTAACAACAACAATGTTTTCAAAGGACCCCTGGTAGCATAGTGGATTATGAGCTGGGCTACTAATCAAAAGATTAGCAGTTCAAATCTACCAGTAGGTTCAATGGGAATGAGATGAGGCTTTCTGCTCCCGTAAAGATTTATAGCCTTGGAAGCCTCATACGGGGTCTCTATGAGTCGGAACCAAATGTGGTACACCAGCACCACCAATATCTTCAAGGTCTAGCCATGTTATATGGAGTCCTGGTGTGGCACTGTGGGTTAATCTGCTAGACTGCAGTCAGTTTGAACTGCAAGGTTGGTGGTTCAAGCTCACCAGCCACTCCTTGGAATTTTTACAAGATCACTGTGGGTCAGAACTGACTTGATGGCACTTAACAACAACAACAACAATCCATGTTATAATATGTATGAGAATTTCAAATTTGTTTATGCCTGAGTGATATTCCATTGTACGTATGTACCACATTTTGTTTATCCATTCATCTGTTGATAGACACTTGGGTTTTCCCAATCTTTTGGCTGTAGTTCAGTGCTGTGTCTGTCTCTCCTTTATACTTCACTAGCTGTTGTTCAGTGTCGTCGAGTCAGTTCCTACTCACAGCGACCCTGTATAGTGTTTCCAAGGAGCAGCTGGTGAGTTTGAACCACCCACCTGTGGTTCAAACCGAACTTCCCGTCCAGTGCTTTACCCCACAGTGACACATCAGGACTCCCCCTCTCACAGATAAAGAAACAAAGACTTGAGAGGTGAATGGATGTGCCCAAGGTCACATGGCTAGGCAGGGGGAGAGGTTTTAATCCAGATCTGTCTAACTCAAAGTCCCTGTGTGTTATCATTTCCTTCCTGCAAGTCTATGGGTGTTTTACGAGGTTTAGGTGCTATACAAGGATCACATGTTATTTCATTTATACAAATAAATTATACAGAACTTTCTTGAAAGGGCTTGGAGGTAGTTTTGGATAGAATTTCATGCAATAAGGGGAACGGAACGGACAAGTGCTTGTGTGAATATTTTAATTTTACTAACAGGTTGAGGCATTCAACAGCTGCTGGAATCAAGTTTCCCCAACACAGTGATTGTTGTATTTAGAGAACACAGGAACGTTACCACTATAAGAGTTTAGGAATGGTGCCGTTTATGAAAAATTCCTCTGATGAAAGTCAAGGCTACTTCAAGATAGGTAAGACAGGCAGGTGTGCTGTGGCATGTTGATTTAACTTGCTCAAAAGTGTCTCTCCCATTAGTTGGCTAGGATTCCTGAAATTCCCACCACTAGCTAGGGCACTGAAGGGGCCAGTTAAGATGCACACATGCTGTTTGAGGTAAGTTGAGAGGGGTGTGTGTGGTGTTGGTGTGAGTGCTAGGAGGAGACAGGGAAAGTATGAGTTGGAGGCATTTCTGAAGGAAAGCACGTACCAAAAAGTAGGGCAGGCTCCGCAAACACATCTGCCTCTTCGGGACTTTTCTGAGGCGGATGCTAATGAAAAAAGTCATTCCTGGGATCCTTCCACCAGCAGCAAGGGGTCTAACTGAGGAGAGCTGACTGAAACCATCACTGACTTTCAGATTTTAGCTGGTGTGGTGCTATAGGATAAGTACAAGACTGCTAAACACAAACACACCAGCTGTTGTTATAAGTCAGAACTGATTCTACGGCATTTAACAACAGCAGCAATAACCAATGGTGAGGAATATTGAATGAGCCATGGACTTGCAGCAGAGCAAACTAATCTATCTTGGAAGAAGTACAGCCAGAATGCTTTTTAGAAGGCAGGATGGTGAAACGTCATCTCACATATTTGAACATGTTTTCAGGAGGGACCAGTCCCTGGAGAAGACATGATGGTTGGTAAACTAGAGGGTCAGCTAAAAAGAGGAAGACCCTCAATGAGATAGATTGGCATAGTGACTACAACAAGAGGCCCAACATAGCAAAGATCATGAGAATGGCGTAAGAATGGGCAGAGCTTTGCTCAGTTGTGTTCTCAAGGGCACCCAACACCAAGAACAGCAAACATCTGATGATGACCTGAGGCTCCGGGTTGGCACTGCATTTGCTTACTTGTACAGCAGTCTGTTTCAGGATACATTACTCATGTCATCGACCTTCTGATTTTAACCATCCTAGTGGGAATAAGATGATATTTCATTGTCATTTTGATTTGCAGTGTACTTTCTACACCACAAGAGATGACTTCAAATGAGCACTCATGTCTTGCCCAGAAAATTGTGGAAACTCAGAATTTATAGAAAAGCATTAAAAAGTTTTTCTAGCAATTCTGGTTTCCTGATTAAATTATCCAGCAGGACCATCCCACTGCATCCTGAAACAACTTGATGGCCTCTCCAATGTCACGAGAAGTCACAATAAGTCAAGGCAAAACACATGAGGACACTTGTATCTGCAAGTGATAGAATCCTAGTTTGAACAGGTTTAAGCAAAGATGGGGTGTTATTAGCCTGCTAACCACAAGCTCGGCAGATCAAACTCACCAGCCACTCCATGGGAGAAAAATGAGATCCGCTTCTCCCATAAAGACAAAAACCCTAGAAACAGAGTGGGGTGGTTCTACTCTGTCTTATAGGGTCACTGTAGGATCAGCACTGGACTGTGAACCACAGGTCAGCAATTCAAACCCACCAGCTGCTCTTCAGAAACCCTAGGCAGGTCTCTATGAGTTGGGTCAGACTTGATGGCACTGAACAACAGCAACAATATAGAGTCACTAAGAGCTGAAATTGACTCGAAGGCCACACATGAGGGGACAGATGGAAAAGTCCAAGGGTGTCCTGTTGGATCTGGGGGTTCAGAACACAGTCTCAGCTCTTTTCTAGATTCTGTTTTCTCTATGTGGGCTTCACTGAACTGACTTCCTAGCATTGTTATAACATGGCTACGAACCCCTTCAGGCTTCCATCAACTCAATGTAAAAATACAAGTGCCTCACATTCAAAACGTATCAATGTCTTTGTCTCTGGTGGGCCTGGCTTGGAAACAGACCGTCTCCTGAACCAACCACTGCATCTTTTGCTCATGGTTGCTATAGCAAAGCAGCACAAACTTGTTGTTGTTAGGTGCTGTCATTTGGTTTCAACTCATAGACAGAATGAAACACTGTGTATACTTGCACATCCCGCACCATCATTGTGGTTCGGGGTCATGGTTGCAGCCGCTGTGTCAATTCATCACAGTGAGGGTCTTCCTCAGTTTCACTGACCCTTCTAATTTACCAAGCATGATGTCCTTCTCCAGGGACTGGTATCTCCTGACAACATGTATGAAGCATGTGAGATGACGTCTCGCCATCCTTTCTTTTAAGGAACATTCTAGCTGTACTTCTTCCCGAACAGAGCTGTCTGTTCTGGCAGCCCATAATATATGTCCCATCGTCTTCAACAGCACCAGAATTCAAATGTTTCCAATCTTCTTTGGTCTTCCATTATTCAGCTTTCACATGCATAAGCGGTGACTTAAAAGACCATATCTTGGGTCAAATTTAATAGCTTAAAGCAACACCTATTTATTTTCTTAATAGTTTTTCACAGGTTAGATGTCTAAAATGCTTGATAGGACCCTCTTTCTGGAGGGTTCAGGGGAGAATCCAGTTCCTTGCCTTCCCAGCTTTTAGAGGCTAAATTCCTTGGCTCCTGTCCCCACATCTCTCAGAACTCAACCTCTATTGTTACATCTCCTTCTCTGATTCCGACCCTTCTGCATTTCTCTTATAAGAATCTTTGATATGACATTGGGCCCACCTGGAGAGTTCAACAGCAACTAATCAAAAAGTTGGAAGTTCAAGTCTACCAAGGGGAGCTTTGGAGGAGAGTCCTGGTAAGGTAGCAACTATTTCTGAAATCTCAGCAATCGAAGACGCAGTGGAGCACAGGTCTACACTGACACATATGTGCTCTCCATGAGGCAGGTTCAACTTGGCAGCTACTGGTTTTGGTCATCTGGACAATCTCTCATCTCAACACGCTTAACTTAATCACACCTGCACAATAATTTAGTCAGGTATCTGAGATCACTGATGCTGCTGTACAGAGGCACCACAGTGGGTGACTTTAAGTTCATATTCTCACAGAGCAAGAGGCTAGACATCCAAATTCAATTTGCATACTATAGGGGAAGGCGTTCTCTTTCTGTATCTGCTCTGGGGGAAGGTCCTTGTTTTTTTTTTTTTAGCTTCTCATCCTAGGTTCTTTGTCGATCATGTTGCGTGGTGTAACTCTGTCGATCATGTTGCATGGTATAACTTCCCCTCCATTTATGCTTCCTTACTTAATCTGCTCTTGTATGTCTTAGAAGAGATTAACTTGACGCACACCCTACACTAATACTAAGGAGCTCTGGTAGCGTAGTGGTTACAAGTTGGGCTGTGAACCTGAAGGTCAGCAGTTCGAAACTACCAGTGGTTCCATGGTAGAAAGATGAGGCGTTCTGCTCCCATAAAGATTTACAGCCTCAGAAACCCTGTGCAGGGTCGCTATGAGTCAGAATCAACTCCAGAGCACATAACAACAACAACAACCACACTAACACTGCCTCATTATCATATCAAAGAAAGTCCAGACCCAAATGGGATTATCACCACTGTCATAGAGGTTTAGGATTTACCACACACATTCTGAGGAGGAGATGCATTCAATCCATAACACCATGTACCCTAATATAGTCACAGATTCTGAGATTAAGATATAAACCGTTTTTTGGGGAGGGGGTGGGTCATTATTCTTCTGACTACAAAGACAATGTGAGACTTAAGCCAGACTCTATGGACTGAGACAGGGGATGATGTAACTCATTCCTAGACCTGGAGGAATGGACGTTAATCCAGCAGCAGTAGCAAATTCCAGAACAGAATCCTGAACAGCTCTTGTTAGACTCATTGCCAAATTTCTTTTGGGGATCAGCCCAATTTCTCTTCCTCTTGAGAATGGGTGATGGACTGGGCTGAAGTTAAGAATGAGTTGGCATAATTGTGCTTCACTGGGAACTTTTCAACTGATGTCATTTTTAAAGGGAGGACATTGGAGGCGGGTACTAACTAGGGTGCAGTCTTAGGATGAACCCCATGGTTTGAGGAGATTCACAGATAGTCCTGGGACAACAAGGAGCAAGACTTAATCATGTGATCTCGGAGGCAGTTCAGAGGTGCTGCTGATGGGTGGGATAATAGAAAACTACATCGTGTATTGCGTTACTCTTGCTTAAATCCCTAAATTTAAGGGGAAGCAATCTTCAAAAGGAGCTCTGGTAGCGTAGTGGTTACGAATCGGGCTGCGAACCTTAAGGTCAGCGGTTCGAAACTACCAGCCGCTCCACGGGAGAAAGATGAGGCTTTCTACTCCCGTAAAGATTTATACCCTCGGAAACCCTGTACAGGGTCGCTATGGGTCGGACCCGACTCGATGGCACTTAACAACAACAACAACAACAATCTTCAAAAGAGTCATAAAGCACTTGAAAAGGCAACTGGACAGGATGCTTAACTGAAATGAAATACAACATTCTCCACGGCTGGGTTTTGGATCAAAACGTAAGTCAAGAAGTGGCAGCCACTCATCTGCCAGCTTGGAAAAAGTTGATGAAAAATAAACAGAGGGACCAAGTCTTGGCCTCCGCCAGGGTCCACAAGTCTGCCGATGTGTCACTTCTCTGAGGGGCACGTTTGATGGCAGACAGGAAGACAAAGGAATGTTGGCAGAGTTTAGAGGAGGAGAGGGACATTCACGAGTGCCCTCTTCAGAGGGATCATATAGTCACCATTCCTCCACGCGACCTTTCATCAGAGATGATGGGAAGTAGGAAAGTTG
The DNA here is from genome assembly GCF_000296735.1 of Chrysochloris asiatica. NCBI lineage: Eukaryota > Metazoa > Chordata > Mammalia > Afrosoricida > Chrysochloridae > Chrysochloris > Chrysochloris asiatica. The sequence continues at coordinate 691,457 of NW_006408541.1, read as the reverse complement.
GTAGAGGGAGAAATGAGGTCTCCTAAATGGCCCACAGAAGAAAATGAGGACAATTCTCAACCCAGGAAACAGCCTCTTATCCTCTTTTTATTTTTACCTGATTAGTTTATTTTCTATGACTCCAGTTACCCTTCCCATCCTGCAAGGATATTTTCGTTTGTAGGTGATGGATATTTTCATATCAAGGAAAGCAATTACAATGAAATGATCACGTTCCAGTCCAGTAAGAATGAAAGATATTTCTAGCCTCGGGTTTAAATATTTTTTTGTGTGAACTATAAAGCCCCCAAACTGAAGCCAAAGCCCCTCCCAGGTCATTTGGCTTGCTGGAGACTCGAGGCTTGTCAGCCCCCTCCTTTCTGCTTCTTGACTTGGACTCGAGGACTGGGCAGGAGGAATGGAGATGCATAAGCATTCATATCAATTCTGAGGACTTGAGTGCATTTCCCACTAACTTTAAAGAAACCATTTTTCATGTTCAGTGAGTCTGTTGGTCAGGAATTCAGAAAGGGTGCTGCTCCTCAGTGGGAAGGCTGGATGGCTTGAGTACAAACAGTTAGGTCAGAACCTGTTAAAATCTGGGCTACCAACTCAAAGATTGGTGGTTAGAAGCCACCCAGAGACAGCTCAAAAGAAAGGCCTCGCAACTAGCTTCTAAAACATCAGTCATGAAAACCCTATGGAGCCCAGTTCTGTCCTAACACACGCAGGGTTGCCATGAGTCTGTTCCACAAGTAGGAATCGATCGGGCATCTGTTATTTTGGTTTCTAAAGGTCATGGATTGAATAACGTCCACCCAGATATGTGTCAACTTGAACATGTTTCCCAGGATTGCGTGGCTCTCCTCCCTCCTGTGAGCTAATGTAATTCTCCTCCATTTTCAGATGTGTGTCATAGATCCTAATGAGTCTGGAAGAGGGTGAGTTGTATCTTGAGGTACAGCCTTACAAGAGGGCTCAAGTTCCTCCCTTACTCAGCTCACCCGGAGTATTTGAGTCTCATCTTTTAGAAGAGAGAGAAGTAAGCAGAGAAGAGAGATTGACTACCACCAAGAAAGAGGAGGTGATCTCCCTGCCCTGAGACCCTCCTAGACCCTGGGGAAGATTGATGCCAAGACACGGTGGAGATCTCTGAGGAGCTTTTAAGTTGAAGCTGGAGACACAAGAGAGAGAAAGGCTAATTTCCAGCTGGTGCGCTCCGTTTGAACTTCCAGCCTCCTTAAAGGTGAGGGGATAGACGTTAAAGCCCTGGGCGTGTCGTGTGGTCTTTCTGTCATAGCAGCACTAGATGACTAAACCGGGTGTTGAGACACAGTACTCAGCAGAGAAGGTACAGGAAAGATCAAAGGCATGGAGAGAGCCTCCCACAACTTGACCTGGTACCGCCTCTGAAGGACTTGGAGGAGGCCCATTCCCATTGGGTGTCAAGTTATTCAATGAATAGAATGGGCTTGCCCTTCAGGGAGAGGAACTTGACCCCTACTAAACCCACCCCACCTGACACTGGAGGGTCCCTAAGCCTGGTCCCCTTCTTGGCTTCGCCCCACAGCTCAGTCCTCGTCCCGGGGAGGTGGGAGAGGTGCCCTGAGTCACGAGTGGAAAGTCCGCCCCAAGCTGTGCAGGCGGGCGGGCTCTTGTGCAAGGGGAGGTGTCACTGGGGAACCTGAGAGAAAGCGCCTTCCCGGAGGCCTGAGGTCCAAGAGAGCACCTTGCCTCAGCGGCCTGGTGCCAACTTGCTGCTAGGGGAGTTGGGGGGCCGCTACTCTGAGCTGCAGGTCCGAACGCCAGTGCGCGCGCGTGTGGCCTCCGGCAGCTGTCCGGCCCCCACTGCACACCCCACCCCACCCACCGGCCGCCCCGCCCGGCCGCTGCGCGCTGGCTGGCTGCCCGCGCCTGGGAGGACCCCCGCGCGCCCCGGGTTCAAAGGCCCGCGCGCAGCTCCGGCCCGGGGGCGGGGAGCGGAGGGTGCAGGCCAGAAAGTTGCGCGCACAGCGGCCCGATACAGGGGCCCGGCTCGGGTAGTGGGACCGTCGCCGCCCCGCCACTCCGCCGCGCCCCCCCAGCAGTGCCTTTGCGCAGCCCCCGGCGCTCGGCGCTCGGCCCCCGGCCCGGGGCTGCGGCCTGACCGGGGTTCATGGAGCTGGGGCTGTGGTTCCTCCTCGGACTCACGGTGACCTCCGCTGCAGGTACGTGGGTGCGGGCGGCCCCTCTCCAGGCGCGAGTGCACACAAAAGGCTCCAGGTGGGGGTGCACCGACGCCTGGGGGCGCGGGAGAGCCCCCAGGACATGTGCTGGGGAGCCCCGGGGATGTGTGCGGGGCGGGGAGCCATCACTCGCCAGCGCAGGCAACTTCTGGAGGCGCCCCGGGGGCGGGCTGGGGGCAGAGGCGGAGGGCTCCCGAGGGTGCAACCCGCGCCTTGGTTGCAGACTTGCACCCGGGACGACTTGGGTCGAGTTCTCATGAAGCTGAGAACTTTTTTTTTCAAGTTTGCAAAGTTTTCAGAAAGTTTTCAAAGTGCCTATAGAATTTTCAGAAAGTGTTCAAAATGCTTGCAAAATGGAAACAGCTTGCTCGCTTCTCACCCAGCACACAGCGCTTGCAGACTTTTCGGGAACTTTTCGGGACTTTTCCCCAATGTGCGCCTCCCGCTTAGAGACTTTACAGAGAGTGCAACTGGCCGGCAAACTTCTCAGGAAGTTTGGTGGCCGCCCCTCCCCCCTGGTATTTGGGGATGGTGGTTGTGGAGGGTTCTGTACACTCATCTGCTTTCTGCAGGATTCATACCTCTCCCCCAGCTGAGGGACGCCGGGAGAGAGCCGGGGAGCCTCCCCGCAGCTAGCTTTGAGCCCCACAGTGAGGTCGCTGTAGCTGAGACAACAGCAGTCGGGGGTCCCAGCTCTGGCAGCCCTGGTCAAGAGCCCGAACCAGCCCAGAGCGAGGAACAGGCGACTGATGGGGACCAGGTGCTCCGGCGCGCCCGACGCTGCACGTGCTTCACCTACAAGGACAAGGAATGTGTCTACTACTGTCACCTAGACATCATCTGGATCAACACTCCTGAGTGAGTCCTGAGGGCAGGGGTCAGGACGGGGAGAAGAACTTGGTTCTGGGGCCAGGCTTGTGGCTGTCCTCACACACAGGGAGGCATGCGCTGTACCTGCCAAGCCCAGCCCAGAACCTGCCCTGGCACAGTCTTTGCTTCTTGCTGGTGCACTCTGCCAGCTCAGGCCTTGTCTGCTGTTAGAAGTGTGAGCCTTGTCCCCAGCCAGATCGCTAAGAAACTCAATCTGGGAGTTTCTGATGGAGGTGGGGGGAGGGGAGCCCCCCTGCCTCTCTTCCTGAAATGAGCCAGCCTGTGAGATTAGACACCTGAGAGTCCCTGGGAGACACTTCTATGAGACACAGAAAGCCCAAATGTTCCCTCCTGCCCTAGGAGCTCCCCTGACCTACATCACGATTCAGAGGCGATTAAATTCCTTGAAAGCAGCCTGTCCACCGAGACTAAGGAACCTGCCCCATCCCAGGAAACTCCACAAGAAACAGCTTCTTCCCTCCCCAGACACCAGACCAGGATGCCATGACCACCATGGGCACCTGTTGTCCTCTGTAGCCGGAAGGCACTGGGCATCACCTTCCTAAGCTCTGTGTGCAGACAGCTCTCCTCTGAGGTCATGGAGAACTGGCTTTGTGAGGGCAGGCTTGGAGAGTGTCCCCAGTCCATAACACAAGAGTGCAGTGGAGGATCCATGACCTTGCTTTGGGTTGATGGCCATCAACCCAACGGGCTTTGCCTTCCCCATCTCTAAAATCCCCGAGTCTGACCACTCCCAGAGGCTGGATGCTCTTGGGATTTCTTAGGGCTCCTGCTGGCTCCCTACTCAAGTGATTCCCAGCTGGGAACTTGGAGCTGGCTGGGAACTTAAACCCTGGCCCAGACATGTACTGTGGCCACTCTTTGGGATGCACTCTGGTGCAACTGGGATTGGCTCATTGTCTCATGAGCACCTTGGGAAGGATGCAAAGGAAGGTAAACCTGAGGGATCAAAGGTCTTCAAGCCATGACTCTAGCCACATACTGGGCATGTCTGGAAAACTACTCCATTAGATGGGATTGGTCAGCATGGTCACCCAGGCCCTGAGCTTGGAAGGACCAGTGCTCAGTTTCACACCATTGGCTGTGAAGTCTTCAGTCATTTTTTAACAAGGGGCTCCACATACGTATTCTTCCCTGAGGCCTGTGTGTAATGCCCTTAGACAGAAGGTCTTGTTTCCAGGTAGGCTCCTGTCTGTATGCTTAGCCTGTCTTCTTTCCCTGCATGGTATTGCACTGTGTTGAGGGTGGGGCGTCCTGGACAGGGCTGAATGCCATCTCATCTGACACGGTCATCAGGTCGCCTCAGAGTGCCCATCACCCTGACACTTTCCCCTGCCCTGAGTGTTATCTTCTGGCAACATGATTGTAGCAGATTGGCTTCCCAGACCAAGTTACACTGGGCAGCCCACCACACTCTTGCCTTGGCTATGAACCAACCCAGAAGGAGGAAGAAAGGTGATGGAATTAGGGGCAGTGGGCTTGGGAGAGAGGACTAAAGGGAAGAAGGAGAGGATCTGAAGCCCCTTTTCTCTGTCACTTGTTAAGCCCTTGAGCACTGACTGGGATGTGTCCTTGAAACTAAACATACAGGACAGTCTGCTTGCGGTCCTTCCTCATAACCTCATAGTCTCACCTGGCACAGGAGAGAAGCAGGGCCTTTTGACTATTTCCAGGACAGACAAGTTGATAACTCGCCCCTACCCCCAAAGTTTGATTTACCTCTTCCCCTCCTCTCTGTACCCTGGCTTGTTTTAAACACTAGGAAGGAATGATTAACTGTGGTGTGTGTGAGTCTCATGAGCTACTCAAGGAAACAAAAAATGACAAGAACCAGACTTGAGCATTTGAAAGTAGACGAGAGAAATGGTTTTTGTATGATTTTTCTGGATGGCCTGGTCTTGCCCTCTCTTCCTTCTCTCCCTTTATTCCTCTTTCTCCATTTCCATAGCTACAGAAATATGTGCATTTGCTACCTTAAAGTATCTCAGATAAGCTGGAATTTGAGGCAATGGGCTCAGGGACAGGTGCGTGGTCCATATCAAACAATGGTAGCAAGTGGTCAGTTTTTCCCATGGCTTCCATCTGCACCCTGATCCTGGTGGTGGGGTTTCAGTGAGTCACTCTTAAGAATCTTTCATATAGCATGCCTAAGATGCTCCAGTTCTCCCACACACCGTATCCCCTGGGACCAGCACACAACAGACATCACTAAATGCTGGATGAACATTGGATTACGGTTCTTGAGTTCCCTCCTCTCTCCCTTAGATGCCCAGTTTCTTCATTAGCCGACCTTCCGACTCTGCTTTCAGTATTTCTCCTCCATGATGGACTAGGTCCATATCCCTGTGGCCATCGGCTCTGAGAACCTAAAGGAGTCTAGATCCTTGCGCATAAAACGAGGGTCTTGAACTTCGGGTAAAGACCCCTGGTTTAAGCACTTGCCTGCTAACCAAAATGTTAGTGGTTAGCATTCCATTCAAGGATGAATGGAATTCCATTCAAGGATGAAAGCTAAGGCAGTCTGCTTCCATAGAGATTACAGCCTGGGAAACCCTATAGGACAATTGTACTCTGTTCTCTAGGGTTACTTCATGTCAGAATCAGCCTAACAGCAGTGGATTTGTTGTTGTTTTTATTTTCTTGTTTGTTTGAACTTTGGATGGTTGTTAGTTTTTTGTGTCTGTCATCCCGATGACTAAGATGGAATCAGCAATCCTGTTTTATCTTTGAAGGATAAGACGGGTTGAAGGCATTCTATGAATAAGCAGATGCCCAGTCCTCCCATTCACTTAGTCTTCCTAGACTTGAGCCTAGCTAGCCCTATCTTGACCACTCCGCACTAGCAGACATCTGTAAATGCTGGATGAGTGTTGGCTTAGTCTCCTGTCAGCATGGTTCTGGCTCACAGCCTTTCTCCCATGAATGAGCATTCGTCTTCCAGGTGCTCATCTACCATTCTGAGTGAGTACACATGTATGGAAATGTGCATTTTTCCTGGGATCACCCCCACAATTCCCCCCCATAGTCTTCCCAAGAGTCCACAGTCTTTTGTACTTTGTGTCCTTTGTACTTTGGGTTCAACTAACTGTACATCTCGCCTCTCTAGAGGCAGCTGAGATCACAACCAATGGATGGCATTATGTTAAGACTTTCCTTGGCCATGTTGGGCTTCACCAACTCTCCCTCAGTGTCCCTCACACCCCATCACTGCCAACACAAAAATGCAAATGCGAGAAGACGGCCCTCCTTACCACCATGGGGAATTTGTCACAAAGAAAAGAGCAAGGGTGGAGGTAATGGAACAATTAGAACAAGTGTCTCATTCTTGTGCACTTTGGGGTCACTCTCTATTGTTGTTGATGTTCTGAATAGCTGTAGAAATGGACTCCATGCACAGTGGAACCAACGCTGGCCCGTCCTTCACCATCTCTGTGACCAGACTGGTGGCTTGCTGGCTGATTTTTAAAAGTAGATCAGCAGACAGTCTTTCTGGGCTATTTTAGCTTGGAAGTTGCACTGTAGTTAGTTTAGCACCCTAGCAACATGCAGGCCTCCACTGAGAGATGGGTGATGGCTTTTCATGAGGGGCGTGAGCCACCAATGCCCCCCGTGCTCCATGAACAAGGTCACTGGCGATTTGGGTTCTAACTGTGCCTCACTGTCACCTGTGAAGCTGCCATGCCTGGATAAAGAGTAAAGACACATCCAATGGTTGACTGGGCTCAGGAGTGAGCAGAGAGGACCTGCCCTCTCCAAATTGCCCTGAGGACATGAGGGAGGCATTGTGATGTTGTGAGGGTGGTGATGACTGTGTTTGCCACCCAAATAAAGCCTGGATACATGTGGGCTGATGGGTAGGAAAGGATTTATGAGAGAAATCTCAATGGTGGATCCATAGTCCCCACTGAAAGCCGAGGAGCTCAGCGGTGTGTCCCAGACTTACCTAGCCATGTAACCCTGAGGGGAACTCTGCTCATCCTTTGTGAAATGAAGATGTCAACTGACTAGAATACTGACCTGCCGGATGTCCCCAGAACAGCGGCTGACCATGTCTCCACAAGATGGCCAACCCACTGCCATCTGCTCCAAGGCATGCCATGCTTACTTAATCCTGCATGAATGACATTTGTTTTGCATTGTCTCTCACCCTACTCCCAAGGAAGTAATGAGTAAAAGAAAAAAAGGAATAAGAATAATTAACAAAACCTCTAAACTTGTGTTTTAATGTCTTCTACCACAAAAAAATGCAATATCACAGTGGATTCTGACTTTGCCTTCTGTGTATTTCAAGAAAGGCATTTTTATATGTTCCAAGAAAAAGGACATTCTGAATTTGAAAGCATACCAGTGGAATGGGTTGGTTCCAGAATCAGCCTCCTGTTTAATGGGGTGGTAGAAGTGTACATGGGAGTACAGTGGCTCTGTAGGATAAGCACTGAACTGCTAACCACAAGGTTGGCAGTTTGAGCCCACCAGCTGCTCCACAAAAGAAAGATGAGGTTTTCTGCTCCCACCAAAGATTTACAGTCACAGAAACCCTATGCAGGGTCACTATGAGTTGGAACTGACTCGAAGGCACTTAGCAATTTAAGTGATATACACATTATTGAGAAGGACTAATCTGAAGGGAGCCAACCAGATGGTGGATTGGGTGGAAATGCAGTGAGGAGCTCCATCAACAACTACACAGAATACCGGACCAAACAGGCTCGAGATGGTGCCTGAACTCTGAACCACATACAATGGAATACTTAGAAGGTTGGAAGGCTTACAGCTGGGGAAATGGTAACAGAAGCAAGAAATCCAGTGCTTTCTAGTTCAAGACACTCAGCTGCTCTTGGAGCCACCATCTTGGTTGAGACCAAGCAGGGGAAGGATCAGAGCTACCACAGATGCCTGAGAGAACCGCGGAGATAAAGGTGTGGACACTCTTTTTTTTTTTTT
>NW_006408541.1:662622-682584 GCF_000296735.1 Chrysochloris asiatica | reverse complement strand
TAGAAATGAAGAGATAGAAGCCAGAACTAGTGAGCTAGAAGATAAATTTCTCAACACTACTAACACAGAAGAACAAGCATAAAAAAGGATTTTAAAAATCTGAAGAAAGCCTAAAATTCATGTTGGACAACATGAAGAGGAATAACTTAAGAATTATCAGCATTCCAGGACAGGAAGAATCACACAAGTCCACAGAGGAGATTGTTGAAGAGCTTCTGGAAGAAAATTTTCCTAACATCCTGAAAAGTGAAAAGATAATCACTTAAGAAACTCAACGAACCCCAGGAAGGAAAGACCCTAAAAGAAAAACACCAAGACATATAATAACCAATCTCTTCAAAATCAAAGATAAGGACAGAATCCTGAAAGCAGCTATGGAAAAGAGAATTGTAACATGCAAAGGCAAGCAAATCAGATTAAGCTCAGATCTCTCAACAGAAACCATGCTGGCAAGAAGGCAATGGGAAGACATATATATAACTCTGAAAGAAAAAAACTGCCACCCAAGAATCCTCTACCCAGCAAAGCTGTCAATCAAATACAACGGTGTAATCAAAACATTCCAGAATAAACAGAAGCTAAGGGAGTTTGCCAAAGTCAACCCTGCTATGAAAAACATCCTAAAGGAAGTTCTGTGGACTGAGAACCAATAAGAACAGACAACAACTGGAGAATGACATACGTGGCAGCATCATCCTGAACTCAGTCAACAAATGGAAGAGTCAAGAACAGAATAAAATTACAAGAACATAGGATCTGGAGTTCAGTCTATGATCAAAACAATTACAGTGTGAAAGAAGGTAAACACAGAGGAACAGAGATCCAGGTGGTGAGAAGGTCAGGTAGATTACAGGATAAAATAGACTGTTAAATTGAGGGAAGAGTTAATGGAATATAAGGTAACCATAACAATGGGGTTGGGGTTGGGGGTTTAGTTCAGGTGTTGGGGAGAGCAATACAAGAAGAGGGAGGAGGCAGAAGAACAAGATAGTTAGGGGAACACTGAGACAGGTTTGCATGCGCTAAGTGGGACAGAGGTAAAAAGTGATGCATACTCAACCTTGGAACAACAGGGCTCTGTGATACAGGAATCTAGGCATAGTTTGAAGAAGGGAAATAATACTAAAGTGCTTAACTGTCTTATGAATGTTGGTTTCCCTTGCCTACTATTGTAAGCTAGACACTTGAATGGGATAGAAAGGAATGTTGGGAAATATGATTACAGAAAGCTTGGAAGCCCATTTTCAGCCTATAACTGACTGGAATACCTAAAAGGGGTTCTAGAACTTGCCCAGTGAAATAGGCCTCTTGCAAAGCATTTGCAGAGTATAGAACCTTAGGTGGAATCCTGAGTCCCATCCAGAACCTTATGAGGCGGGACATTCCCACTAGCAAGGACAAGCAGACCAGCTTGGAACAACTATGGTGACAGAAGATATATCTTCAAAGAAAGATCATCAGGAAAAACCCAAGGAAGCCATCAAGGCAAACAATCAAGTTCCTTTAGGACAAACTTCCCTCTAAGACTGAAACTCAAAGGGAACACATGAGCAGGCATGTAAGCTTGCTGGTCACCACATTGGTCTACTGGTGAGTGGAAGAGAGGGAAAGGCAGCAATGAAGAAATGGGCTGAGTTCAACCACAGTCCATTGACTCCCATTGACCTGGAGATGAGAGAGAGAAGAGGAAGGGGCTGGTTGCTCCAAAGTGTGGTGAGACCCAGGGACTCCTGAGCCCACGGACAATGACATAGCCACAGAGGGCTAGAGCTGAGAGTGAAGCATTCAGCTGATATGAAGTGAGGGAAGGTGCACAAGAACACCCAAACACCAGTACCTATTTGACCTAGCCTCGATGGCTCAATAGTCAGAACTCAACTAGAGAAAGATTACACACACAAAAAAAACTTTTAAAGTAAAGGAAACAAGGGTAAATTGCTACAATTTGATGAACCTGACCTATACTCATGGAGGTAGTAACTCTAAATACCAACAGAGAGGGAAGGAGTCTTCACATCAAGTATCAATGCTATCCCCTCTGTACACAGGGTAGGTAGGGACGGGCAACTTAGACATTGGCTACCTAAAATGAGGGACAATAAAGGCACAAAGTAACTGGCTTACAAGTTTTCAAGAGAGTTTAGTTTAAGAGCATGGTGGTGGTAGTTATGTGCCATGGAGTTGGTTCTGACTCATAACGACCCTGTACAGGGTTTCCGAAGCTGTAAATCTTTATGGGAGCAGAACGCCTCATTTTTCTCCCACGGAACAGCTGGTAGTTTCAAACTGCTGACCTTGCGGTTTGCCGCCCAATTTGTAACCACTACGCTACCAGAGCTCCTTAATTTAAGAGTATGGGGAGCGTGGCGGGGGCGGGGGGAGGAGAATGAGTCCCCACTGAATAGTATTCATCTTGTCTAGATGGGTCTGGTGAAAAGAGATGGGGGATAAGATTCGTATGATTCAATAGTGAATAATTGTTATCATGACTAATTGCGACTGTCCCAATTGTAAAGGTAGAGGTTTTGTAACAAAAACAGGGAAGTGGTTAATCTTACAGTCCAGAAACAGAGGACCCTAGGAACATCAAGGGAGAAGAGCACAAGTAGAATGTGATACCTTGTCCAGAGAAGCAGCGACGCCAGAGATGGAGGCAGAGTGGGGGTATGGAGAGAGGGAGCAGCTGAGGACTCTAGATTCATGGAAAGAGAGGGACTGAAAGCTGGTGGCCAGGATGCAGGCTTGCAGAATGTGCCCTTTGTAGGTGTAAATTATTATATATGCTTGAGTGTTTTGTTTTTTTTAAAGCTAAAGTGAATAGAGAGATACACTGTAGGGGATTATAATCATTGTAATGAAACAAGGTATTTGATTTGTTGAATGTAAAACTGATGATTTGCCCTGTAAACTTTCACTCAATCCACAATAAAAACGTAAAAAATAAGAAGGACCAATCCTTGGAACGAAACTTCATGCTTGGAAAAGTGGAGGGTAAGAGAAAAAGTGGAGGACCCCCTACAAGATGAATTAACACAGTGGTAGTAACAGTGGGCTCCGGCATACAGAAAAATTATGAGGATGGCCTAGAAGAACTGGACAGTTTTTGGTTCTGTTGTGTGTAGGATTGCCATAAGTCAGAATCAACTCAACAGCACCTAACAACTAATAACACGGGTGTACCTAAGGAGCCTGATGGTGTTGTGAGTTAAGCGTTGGCCTGCTAGCCGCAAGGTGAGTAGTTCAAACCCACCAGCCATTCTTGGCTGTCTGCTGTCATGAAAATTTAGTCTCAGAAACTCTATGAAGCAGTTCCACTCTGTCTACAGGGTAAATAGGGGTCAGAATTAACTTGACGACAATGGAGAGCTTCAGGAGCCCTGACCAGGACTGAAAGTAACTGGACATTCAGCTACTTGAGGATACAACGTGAGATGCTTTCTTCATCCTTTGGAAAGGGTCAAGAGTATGAGGACGCAGATGACCATGATTGTCTTCATTGTCTAGTGCTTCTATGACAGAAATACCACAAGTGGATGGCTTAACGAAGAGAAATGTATTCTAGTCTAGGAGGCTAGAAGTCTGAATTCAGAGCACCAGCTCTGGAGAAAGGTCCTTGGTTCCTTTCAGCCTCTGTAGACCCAACATTCCTTGGAGATCTCCATGTGTCTTGGTTTCAATCTTCCACTGGATTTAATAGCTTCATAGTGCAAGGGACCCCAGATCAAAAGGACACACTCCATCCCAAGCTCTTCTTTCTCAGTGGTAGTGGTTGTTGTTGTTGTTGTAGTTGCTAGGTGCCGTTAAGTCAGTTCCAACCCATAGTGACCCTATGCACAACAGAACAAAACAGTGCCTGGTACTGTACCACCCTCACAATTTTTCTTGCTGCTGACACTGTGTCAGCCCATCTCGTTGGAGCTCTTCCTCTTTTTTGCTGACCCTCTGTTTACCAATCATGATGTCCTTCTCTAGGCACTGATCCCTCCTGATAACATGTCTGAAGTATGAGAGGGAGGCAAAGTCTTGCCACCCTGGCTTCCAGGGAACATTCTCACTGTAATTCTTCCAACACAGATTTGTTTGTTCTTCTGGAAGTCCATGATACTTTTAATACTGTTCTCCAACACCGTAACTCAAATGCATCGGTTCTTCTGCCGTCTTCCTTATTCACTGTCCAACTTTCACATGCATATGAGTGGACATCCTTCTTGATCTACTCCTCTCTCCTTTGATCTTTGAATGATAAAAGGTGTCGCAGGTCATACCCCTGGAAAACTTCCGTACATCAGGTCAGGATTATGATGGGATAAAAGGTATTGCAGCCCATCCTTAATCTAACTCTCGTTGGTTTATCACATCAGATAGCATCATGGGAAACCATCACATACTTGCCAAACCACTGAGAGTCATGACCAGCCAAGTGGACACGTAGTTTGGGAAAGGACATGATTAAGTCCATGACGGTGAGATTTGCCAAGATGGAACCTGTACCACACAATCTCTCCTGGGCTCTAAACCCCAGTACCTGGGTGTTGTTATCCTCTCTAATAGTTCAATGGTAAAATTCTCACCTTTCATGTGTAAGACCTGATGTGATGCTATAGAATAAGCACTGAACTTCTAGCTCTAGGGTTGGTGGTTCAATCCCATCAGCGTCTCCCAAAAATCCTATCGAGGGTCACTGAGTTGGAACCAACATGACAGCACTTAACAACATGTGCAAGATCCAGGCTTGATTCTCGTGCGGCGTACCTCGTTCTGACCACCGCCCATCTGTCAGTGGAAGCTTGTGTGTCACTGTGATATTGAGCAGGTTTCAGTAGAGCTTCCAGACTAAGACAAGGTAGGGAAGAAGGACAAGCTGCTTGTGAAAATCAGCTACTGAAAACCCTGTGGACCACAAGGGTCTGATCCTGTTGTGGATGGGGTCAGCATGAGACAGGGCAATGGATAACAACGGTGGTCCTTTCTACTTGAAAGGAGGACACAGAGCACAGGAGGCCGAGCTTATAAGGAACTAACTGGACTATCAGTCCAGTATAGTTTGGTCTCTGAACCTGCCTCTCTCCCCGTACTGGTCAGTGTCCTGAGGCTGGTCCGTGTTAGCTTCAGTGCTGGCTCAGTTAGGTGACTCCTGTGTCCACTCGTCTGTTTTTATGAAGTGCCCATTGGATCAGCACTTGGCTGGGTTCTGGGGACCCAGTGATGCATGAAAGATGAGTGTCCCATGGTTGATGGACTCGGTGGTTTTGTTCTTGTTGAAAGTGATGGTTCTTCTATCTAATGCACCATTTTTTATATAAATAATGTAGCACATGAGAAAAAAGCAAATCTTTGGGTGGTAGTGGTTGTTGTTAGGGGCCATCCAGTTGTTCTGAGTCCTGCCATTCCCGTGTGATAGGAGAAGGGCCCCATAGGGTTTCCTTGGCTCCAGCCTTTACAGGAGCAATCACCAGGTCTTTCTTTCCTGAAGCATCTGGGTGGGTTTGAACTGCTGACCTTTCAGTTTAGAAACTTAAGTTTTCAGACCACCACCCACCCTAAGTTTGGCTCAGGAGACATAGTTCAGGGTGGGCTATGTGGGCTCCCAACCAATCGGAAGGGCTTACTTGATTTTCATATCTGTATTTGGTACCTCCAGGAGGTTTGTGCTGGAATATCAGGAATTGTGTGGGGGTTGGGGGACAAGGGTGACACTCACGGTCACTTATTCTGTCCCTGGTGATGATTCTTCCTCTTTGTGGCTGTGGTTCTATCCCTCTATCTTACTGCTTGGTGCCTAAGACAGGAGATGGCTGTGTTGGCCCCCAGTTGAAAACTGATAACTCTTGGTTCTTAGGGAAAAGTGGACGCTGGGCTGTCTCATCCAGATACTTACCCAGAGAAAAATCTGCTGTGTTCATGGCGATGGAGAGATTGGAGTCTGGACTGAAACCCAGTATCTGCACTTAGGAGACATCGCCTCTCTGAACCTCACTCTCCTCATCTGAAAGTGGGGTCATGAAGTTGTGGGTTACATGAGACAGCCCAGTGCCTGGAATCCAATCAACACCCAAACCTTGAAGACAGTGCTAACAATTGACCTCTAGCTAGTTGTGGTTGAATCAGACAACTCATGGCCCCCCATGCGTGACAGAGCAGTATTGTGTAACCATAGGTTGTCAGTGGCTACTTTTCAGAAGTCAATTGGCTGGACTTTCTCCCAAGGGGTCTCTGGGTAGACTCAACCTCCAGTCTGTTGGTTTCCATTCAAGTGCATTAACTGTTTACACACCTGGGATCACCAAGCAATTTCTGTTGTCAAATCAATTCCAACTCACAATTATCCTATAGGATAGAACTTCCCCACAGGATCTCTTAGGCTGTAATACATCTTCTCCCCTAAGCATGCCTGCTGGGTTTGAATCACCGACTTTTTGGTTAGCAACTGAGCAGGACTTTAAGCAGTCTCTAGACCTTGCATAAATCTTTCCTGGGCTCAAGGATCGCTCCTCCTGCAATATCTCATTCTGGGGTTGGAGAACACGAGTGAGCAGAAAGTTCTTTTTTAGGTATTGCTGAATGAAATCAACCTCCTTGGAGCATCCAGCCCTTGATCTAACTCAGAGGTACAGCACAGTCCCTCAAGTATTTGATGGATGCTGATGGGCATTCGGTTAGTGGAAGAGTTACCAAACCCACTGCCATTGAGTTGATCCCAACTCTGATTGTTGTTGGTGGTGTTGTTAGGTGCCATCGAGTCGGTACCAACACATAACAACCTTATGCACAGCAGAATGAAACACTGCCCGATCCTGGGCCAACCTCACTACTGTTGCCACGCTTGAGTCCATCAATGCTGCAACTTGGCCAATCCATCTCATTGGGGGTCTTCCTCTTTTTCTCTGACCCTCCACCTTACCAACTCATAGTGACCTCATAATGCAGAGATTGTAAATCTTTACAGGAACAGACTGCCTCATCACTCTCCCACAAAGCAGTTGGTGGGTTTGAACTGTCAAGCTTTCTGCTAGCAGCCCAATGCCTAACCCACAGTGCCACCAGATCCTGGGGAAAGGTGTGCCTGGCCATCTCTTTGTTGCTGATAACTACTTCATAAAACCACCTGTGGTCAAAGGTCAATACCAGGCTGAGATGAGGCCGAGCCCCTCCCTGTCTGTCTTTCCTAGCTTGTTTCCTACTGCTCTTGTCCTACCTTGGTAAACAATCCGAGTCTGAGGCTTGGACCACCCTGTTCTCTGAAGGCCGCCATCTTGTCTGAATCATGGAGAGTCCAGGGCTGTGACTGGGGTCTGGCATTTTAGAGTAACTTTCCTGATCTGTGTCCCACCTCTTTGTTAAGTACCTCCTCACCTGAAATTGCTGTAAAATGTCTGACTTCGGTCTTTGGGGTGAGCCCTGAGGAGTGAGCCAATACACTGGACTTCGTAGATGGAGCCCCACCACCTTTGATAGTTCCTGACGTTTGGGCGCATGGAGTCAACATGGTCAGCTCCCCCTCAGAAAACTGTATGGATGTTGGGTTAAGAAAAATATTTCCATGACCTTTTTGAGACGAGTGCTTGCCAGACTAACAGTTATGTTGAGTTCAGGGTTCTGGTTGGCTGTGGTTTTCCTCAACTTTATGCGTATTTCTCTCCCCCCCCCCCGCCCCCCATCCCATCTCTTCTTTGGGAATTTAGTGCAATTGTGAATCCTGGTTTTGGCATGTTAGAAAAGATCACAATGAGTTATGTCTTTAAAATCTGAGGGTCTTGTTGGAATGCTGGCTCAGCCAAGGTCACCTTTCTGTTGGAGACATGTGTCCCCAAAGCTCCCCGCCTGCTCCTGAGTTGGTGTGGAGGGTCCTGGAACACAGCCATGGGACTTTCAACCCAGAGACAGTTTGGTTTGCAGCAGGGGAACTTGTCCAGAGGAGGTCGTGACCCTCTGTGACCTCAGAGGGAGCATTTGGGATTTCTCTAGATGAAAGGGCCGGTGCTGCCAGGAACTTGGCCTTAAATCTGGAGGCAGATGGAAGTTCTGACATCTCTTGCTTGGTTTATGCCTTCAAGAATTTCAAACAAAGGAAGCAGGGAGGCAGATAGTGCTTCCCTGACGAGGCTCTGTGGGGTTGCTGGAACTGGTCCTGCTCTGAGAGCCCAGACCTGCCCACCATGTCTCAACACATCAGGGGAAACCTCTCATGGGTCCTACCTGCCGGTAACCCTGAGCCGCCCAAGATCAGCCTCCAGCCGACAGGACATGGGAGGCTCTGCTTTTCCAGAGAAACAATGACCTGCTCTCTCTAGGGCTTACGGTTCCCTTAAAGGGGTGAAATGAAGAGACACACACCCACACAGACACACAAGACACACACCCACACAGACACACACACAGACACATACTCACATAGACGCAGACACACACTCACACAGACAAACACCCACACAGACACAGACACACACACTCCCACACAGACACACACAGACACTCACACAAACACACACACAGACACAGATACACACTCAGACACACAGACACTCACACACACACACAGACAGATACAGACACACAGACACACACTCACACAGACATGCACTCACACAGACACACACACACAGACATACACACACAGATATACACTCACACAGACACACGCACCCTCATAGATACATACACATTCACACATACTCCCAAACAGATGTATACAGCACAACCACACAGACACATACTTAAACGCACAGAGAAACCTGCACACCATGTTCCTGCACAAACACACACAGGCACACACACACACACACTCACACAGGCACACACATACAGACACACACACTCCCACACAGACACACAGACACGCATGCACACAGACACACACTCACACACACAGACACAGACATAATCTCACACAGACACACACCCACATAGATATATATACATTCACACATACTCCCAAACAGATATACATAGCACAACCACACAGACACATACTTACATGCAAAGGGAAACCTGCACACCATATTCCTGCACAAATACACACTTATACACACACTCACAGGCACACACACTTGTACTCAGCACACATCCACACCCAGATACTCTCTTGTACATAAACAGACACATACTAACACGTACCACACCACACACAGACACACACCCACTCAGTCACACCAAGAGCCAGAGGTACATAATCCCACACTCGTAGACTCGTACATATTCTTGTTTGGGGCCCAGGAGGCAGTGGACTTAGAAGGAAAATCAATCCAGACAATGGGGCAGTGGGGGAGCGGGTGGGAAGAGGGTTACCATGAAGACCCGCTTGTCCACCCCTTGCTCTCTAGCCCATCCTCCTCCAGGTCTCCCAGGAACAGGCAGATGAGATGAGATGCCCTGTCCTCCTTCTTGTCTGCCCCACTTGGGGTCTCAGTGGAACCCCGAGTGTTTGCAGAAAGTTCAAGGCCCTGGAAGCACCTGCCATCTCTTCTCTGATGGCCTTACGGGCAGCAGTAACTGGAGCCCTTCACAATCCGTAAGTCTCAGGGGGGGCAGCCAGCTTGCTCTGCACCTGACCAGTGGTCCAGAAAACAGATTCATCACAGGAGTCGACGAGCAAGGAGCCATCTGTGGCTGGCGACGCGGTTTCTCTCTCTGAGGACAGACAATAGCCCCTGGTGGACATCCTCCTTCAGAGACCTGGGGAGGGAAAGTGGCTTTGCTAAGAGTCATAGCAAGTATTTGAGAGGGCAGAGATGTCTTTTCCAGATTCTCGCAAATCTGATTTCCATAGGAGTCCTGGTGTGGTGCTGTGGGTTAATGCGCCAGACTGCAAAGCTGTTTGGACTGCAAGGTCGATGGTTCAAGCTCACCAGCTGCTCCTTGGATACCCTATACAGAGTCCCTATGCATTGGAATTGACTCGATGGCACTTACCAACAACTTGTTGGCCTGAGAAGGAGACGAGGCTGAGGAAACACTCGCCTTGTGTGCAAAATTTAAAGGATCACCCAAAATTCCGTAGTAAAGGTAAATACTACAATATTTTAGAAAATCAGAATAAATGCAGAAAATCCACACTGAACAAAATATCAGCATTTTAAATAAAAATGAGCCCCCCACCTACACCTCCTGATTTGCCGTCTTCTTATCTGGACACGGGCCCTAGTTTCTTATTTAAGGATAAATCCTATATCTCTAATAGGGGCTCAAGTAGTATCTTTGTTTGCTTGTTTGTTTTATAGTGGTGTGTGTATATATATGTAACAAAACATCTGCCATTTTAACAATCATCATACATGTGCACTTCAGGGATACTAATCATGTTCATTACACTAGTCAACCATAACCCTTTTTTGGTGGTGGTGTTAAGTGTCATTGAGTCAGTTCCGACTCATAGTGAACCTGTATAGGAGCTCCAAGGAGCAACTGGTGGGTTTGAACTGCCAACCTGTGGTCCAGTGCCTTATCCTGCAGCACCACACAGGAACGCCTTTATCCTTATTCCTCATTTTTTCCATCAGAAACTATACTCTTTAAAAAAAAAAAAAAGGTAATTTATTGTTTGGTAAAAATACACACAAGAAAACACACACCACTTCAACAATTTCTACATGTGACACCCGGTGACATTTGTTACAAGTTGTGCTGGCACTCTTGATAACATTGTTTAAATTGTTTCCCCAGCATTAACACGCATCCACAATTCCCTATGCTTCCAATCTGCCCTTTCAAGTGGCTGTTGGCAGTTTCACCCCATGTCGATCTGTGTTTAAAATGAGTATCATACTTACTACAAGCATTCTTTTCTAACCAGGCCAAACTATGATCTCCTGAAGTTCATCTTTGGTTCAAGGTATAAAGATTTCCTCAGAGCAATAGTTTTGAAAGGAGACATCCAACCTTAACCACTACAGAAAATCTGGATTCCATGAGGAACTCAAGTCTTCTTCATTCTGAGATAAGGACTTCATTTACTGATGCTGGAGTCCTGGTGTGGCGCTGTGGGCTAATGCACCAGACTGTAAAGCCATTTGGACTGCAAGGTTGACGGTTCAAGCTCCCCAGCCGCTCCTCAGAAACCCTATACAGGGTCTCTATGGGTCAGAACCAATTCAATGGCACTTAACAACAACAACAACACCAGTTACACAAGGACACAATTCGATTTGGAGAAAAATAAGTCTTTCTTCTTGTTGTGGTGGTTAGTCTGTCTTTGTTTACTGGGATTTTTTGCTATTGTGGCTCTGCAGGCTAATGTGCTGGGCTGCAAAGTTGGTTTGAACCACAAGGTTTATGGTTCAAGCTCACCAGTCATTCCTTGGAAACCCTATACAGGGTTTTTATGGGTTGGCACCGACTCGACGGCACTTAACCACAAGAAAAACCAATAGAACATTACACAAGGACACAAAACAATTCGATTTGGAGAAAAATGAGAGTATCTTTCTTTTTCTTGTGATGGTTAGGCCAAGTCTTTGTTCACTAGGGTCTTTGCTATTTTTAATGTGAAATCTGGAAATTAGCAAGGGCTTTCCTCTTTGCTGTCTGCAGTCTATTTAAAGGGATGCCAAAAGGTGTTCCCTTGATTCTTCTACAAATATCTCCATCCTTAAAGAAAAAAAAATCCCTGTTCCCTGTTGTGCCCTGCTTTTTCCACGGCTGGGAACTATTTTGAGCCTCATCTGTCTGCAGCTTTGCATAAAGTTATAATGAGACCATGCTAGACAGACATGGTTTTCTCATGCCCACATCCGCCGACCTGGAATGCGCCAGGGTCACGGGGCTGGGGAGAGAAACTCTAGCCCAACTCCTCCGAGCGCATTTGTGTTGTACCAGATGCTGGGGAAGTTGTTAATCGGCAGGCTTGCATAGATGGCTTTATTCCCCGCGCATCGGACGGATGCTTTCGTTTCTCTAACTTTCGGTGTTTGAATCATGGCTCTTGAAAATCTCACACCACCCAGGGAAAGCAGAAGAATTTTCTTGGTGTTCTCTATTCACTTGTGCCTTAGGAGAGGGGGACGTTCATCTTTCTGTGTGCCGGGAGCCAGCGGGGGTATACATGAGGTGGCTTTGGCGCTGTTGTGTGTAGACAGTTTAGGCGAATGCTTTCTAAATGCAGTTGGTGTGATGCTGGGAACCATGGAGTTGAGCTCGGGTGAGCAGGCGGCCCACATCGCTGGTGGTTTTTGTTGGGGAGTGGGGACTTAATTTCTCTCTGTAGTAACTGCATCGTTTAGAGCGTCTAAGGCCAAATGTCGTCTTAGTCTTCTTCTAACACTTCTGTGAAAGCAATATCATGCGTGGGTGGCTTTAACCACCAACAACAAAACATTTTTTTTCACAGTTCAGGAGGCTAATTACAGCAACAAAACATTTCCATCAAGTCGATTCTGACTCACCAGGACTCTGTAGGACAGAATGTAGAACTGCCCCTTAGGTGTCTGATGCTGTCAGTCTTTATGGGAGCAGACTGTCACATGTTTCTCTCGTGGAGACGCTGTTGGGTTTGAACCACTGACCTTTCAGTGAGCAGCCAAGTGCTTAACCGCTGCTCCACCAGGGCTTCTGACCGTTTTGGCAACAGTGGAACCTGAAAGTCCAAATTGAGGGCACCAACGTTAAGCGGAAGTCCAGGTCTCAACTTCTCTACCTTCTCACCACTCCTTGGAGACCTCCACATGGCATCTTGTCTGTCCCTCATTCATGCTCAATTGATGGTACGGTATCTGAGGTGGTATTTTGGGGCTGGATTGGCTTGGGATGAGATCTGCCCATCCTCTCATTTTCTAAGCCTAGAGGGAACTCGTTAGCTAAGAGTCCCCTGGGCTGAAGCCTCCACCTCTCAGCTGCCAGCCTTGTGAGGCCAATTAAAGGACAAAAAAAGGAGAAATCCATGAAATTCGCCAAGAGTTCTATGTTGTTGTTGTTGTTAAGTGCTGTCAAGACATTTCTGACTCACACTTCTGACCCTGTATAGGGTTTCTGAGGAGCAGCTCGTGGTTCAAATTGCCCCTGCTTATCCTACAGAGCTGTTGGGTAATTGAATAAGGCCATGAGGAGCGCTGCTAGGGCAGTAGTTAAAACACTTGTCTGCTAACTGAGAAGTGGGTGGCTCAAAGTCACCAGCAGCTCCACAGGAGAAAGATGAGGCACTTGCTTCTGGAAAGATTTAGTCTTGAAAACCCTATGGGGACAGTTCTACTCTATCCTGTCGGGTTGTTCGCAACTGAAGTGGACTTAGTGGCAGTGGATTTGGTTTTGGTTGACTATGGCTTAGAATCACCACTCATCAGTTAGTGTATCTTACGGTGATGCCTGGTGTGTTGCTGTGATGCTGGAAACTATGCCGCTGGTATTTTAAACACTAGTGTAATCACCTATGGCTTCAGCAGAGCTTCCAGACTAAGACAGACTAGGAAGAAGGAGAGGTAGACAACTGCTGAATATTTAACCTCTGAAAATCTTATGAGTAGCAGCGGGACATTGTCAGATAGAGTGCTGGAAGATGAGCCCCTCGGGTTGGCAAGCACACAAAATACGACTGGGGAAGAGCTTCCTCCTCAGAGTAGAGTTGACCATGATGACGGGAATGGCGCAAAGCTTTTGGGACACAACTCAAAATGAGGAGAAACAGCTGCAAACATCCATTAAAAATCGGAACATGGGAAGTATGAAGTAAGCCAGGATGGCCAGACTTCATCTCTCATACTTTGGGCATGTTATCAGGAATAACTAACCCCTGAATAAGGACGTCACACTTGGTAAGTTGGAGGGTCAGAGAGAATGAGGAAGACCCCAAAGAGATGGATGGGCACAGTGTCAACGGCGGTGGGTTCAAGGGTAGCAACAATTTTGATGGTTGAGCAGGACCAGACAGTGTTTCCTTCACTGAGTTGAAACCAGCTCGATGGTACCTAACATCAACAATGGTTTAGAAGTTATGTCTAGCTAAGAGTTCATTCAGTCATTCAATCAGCAGACATTACTGGACTTTGGAGATAGACACACATAACTGTCCTGTATGCAGATGTTAAAGAAGTAGACAGATCCTGAGCCTGCCTGCCTCCCTCGCCTTCAGGTCTTTGTGGAGAGTGGGTGTCCGCTAGACAGTCGTCAAAGTGAATGGAGACTTGCACAGACTTTTTCCTGTATTTATTTCAGCATCTCTTACCATTGGAACAAAGGTCTTAGCCGGCAGTTCTTTCTCATAAGGTTGCAAAGGCAGTAAATTTAGGCCATCAACACTTTCTTCCTTGCCCAACAAGATATTTCTAAGCTCAGGGGAGGGGTGAGCGACTTTGGAGGAAGGAATTTAATAAAACCTGAAATCGAGCCGCAGTTAGAAAGCATGTTAGTCTAGAAATTATTTCTCCAGGGACTGGTAGGAGGCAGTGGCAGCTGGGGCTGCCTCCTGACTGTCTGCTCATGACAAACAGTTGGTTCTCCTTCTCTTGGTCACAGGGATGGGTCAGCAGAGATAGGCCTTCTGTACACATGTCCCCTGGGCCCAAAGGCAATATTGCTTTTGTTTTCTCATCTCAGAAGGAAAAATATGAATTGGCAGAGGTGGGTCACCAAGTCTTCATGTCTTCTGATTTGACATGCACGTGTTCTACTGCTAGGGACACTTGCGAGCCAGAGACTGGCTTAAAAAAGCAAACAAAAACCCTCAGCTCTATTTCATACGTACCTGGTGGTGAAGTGAGTACGTGCTTCACTGCTAACCAAAAGGTCAGCGTTTAAACCCACCAGCTGCTCTTAGGGAGAAAGATGCGGCAATCTGATCCCCTAAAGATTACGGCCTTGGAAACCCTAGGGGGGCTTTGGAGATCCCACGGCGTTAGAATTGTGATGTTTCCAAGGCTATAAATCTTTACAAGCGTCAACAAAAAAAGAAAGACCCTCAATGAGATGGAGTGACACAGTGGCTGCAACGCTGGCCTCCAGCACAGCAGTGATCAGGAGGAAGGCGCAGGACCAGACGATATTTTGTACATTGGGTTGCTGTGAGTTGGAACCAACAACAACAAAAACAAATGAGTCAGAATCGATTCATTCGATGGAAATGGATTTTATGTTTTCAATGTGATGGATAATGAAGAAGGAAGACTGTAGAAGAATTGATGCATTTGAGCTGTGGTGTTAGCATAGAATATTAAAAGTTACCATAGACATATAACCCAGTCAATCCCATAACACCCAGTAGAACCTACGAAACCCGGCCTCCAAGCTAACTACTCTCCTACTCCTCGGAGTCTAAGATCCTCTCCCAACGTGTCCCTGGGCAGCCTTTGAAAAAAGATTGTAGTGATGGAGTATACTAGACGCAATCGTACGAAATTCACAAGGGAGCAATTGAAAAGTCTCATCAACGTCTTCAACTATGAACCCTACCCAAACTACACTACTAGACAGAAGCTTGCTTTAGAAATCAATATGGAAGAGTCTAGAATCCAGATTTGGTTTCAGAATCGGAGAGCTAGACACCTATTCGAGAAAAGATCAAAACCTAATGAGGCATTAAAATCCAGCCAAGAACGTAGGCAAGATAACCCTGAAGAAAGAAGTCAAGTCAGACGTTGTCGTACCTACTATAACACATCTCAATTGTGCACCTTGAAGAAGGCATTTAAGAACAATCCTTATCCTGGGATCGAATGTAGAGAACAACTTGCTAAAGAAATCGGGGTTCCAGAATCAAGAATCCAAGTTTGGTTTCAAAATTGGAGATCTACATTACTTTCCCAGATTAAAGAAGTTTCTGACGAAACCACAGACAGACTGAGAAACAGGAGAGCCGGGATGACAAGACTCAGAGTAACTTAACTGGTTTTGAAGCCACACGAGATGAGATGACCCAAACCAGTGACTTGAGTGATCTGGATTCAGAATGAGCCATGTAGAAACATATCTAGTATCCCTGGTGTCATCACTTGAGGCTCCAAAATCATCTCCCATTCTTCCTAGAAATGTCTTGTTTCCCTGGGCTGACGAGCTGAGCCTTCTGACAAATGTACCAGACCTTGGAGATCTAGGCGTGTGTAAGAGACATCCCACTGCCTTCCTAATCTCACCTGACGAGAGTTCAAGAAATTGCAGAGCAATGGGAAAATTTAATAAACATCGTTTAAAAAAAAAAAAAAAAAAAAATTACCATAGACCGCTAGAAGAACAGCAAATCTGTCCAAAGAAACGTAACATCAGGTCTTAATTTTGTCGCTGTGTTATTGGGCATTCTCTTTGATTTATGGGACAAGCCACTGGAGCAGGAGATATAAATCCATATGTTCATAAAGGGCAGACACATAAGAGAAACCAAAGAAGGAGACCAGGTGTAAACCTATGGGGCATTGTGGTAACTGGGGCAAATGGAGTTCTCAGGGAGCCGTTGCTGAATCCAAACAGTGGCTGCTATGTTGGATTGTAGGCTTGGTGTTAGCATAACTTCCAGTTGCTCAAGAGAATCTGGACGTCGTTCATGTGAAATATCCAGAATTTAAAAAGAAAAAATAAAGGTTAAATATCAAACGCCACAAATTGGGTGATGCCCTCTACTGCCAGTATGTCAGCCTCTGTACTGGGTTTTTCTATTAGACACAGTTCACTTGCCATCCCAGACCAAACAGCAGGGTTGTTGTTAGGTGCCGTTGAGTCGGTTCCAACTCATAGTGACCCTGTGCACAGCGGAGTGAAACATTGCCCAGTCCTGCACCATCCTCTCCATGTTATGTTTGAGCCCTTTGATGTGGTCACTGTATCAATCCATCTCGTTTGGGAGTGTGTGTCTTCCTTATTTTGCTGACTCTCCACTTTACCAAGCATGAGATGCTTCTTCAGGGACTGGTTCCTCCTAACAACATGTCTAAAGTACATGAACCAAAGTCTCACTATCCTCGCTTCAAAGGACATTCTGGCTGTCCTTCTTCCAAGACAGATTCCTTGCTCTTCTGGCAGTCCATGGTACTTTCAATATTCTTTGTTAACACCATCATTCAAATGCATTGATTATTCTAAAGCCTTCCTTATTCGTTGTCCAACTTTCACATTAATTTAATGCTATGTATTTTCCATGCAATATCTCCTTCATTCTGTCCCAACAGTCTCTTTCATAGATCAGGAAATTGTCAAGCAGTTGGGGTGACTGTCACGTAAGTGTTTTACTACATAATAATGGGATCACCAGCTGGTCTTTCTCTGTGTTCTCTTAGTACCTTGCACATGCCTATACATTGCTGTGGTTGTTAGTTAGCATCTACTTGTCTCTGACTCATTGCTACCTTGTGAGCACCCAAACCAACATCTACTGCCAGTGAGGCAATTTTGACCTATAGCAACTATAGGAATGAGTAGAACTTCCCCATAGGGTTCCCAAGGCTGTAAATCTTTACAACAATCAGTGAAAAGGAGGAAGACTCTCAACAAGATGGACAGACAGTGGCTGCAATGATGGGTTCAGGCATAACAACAATTGTGAGGAGGGACAGGACCAGGTGGTACTTCGTGATGTTGTACATGGGGTCACTATGACTTGAAACTGACTCGACAGCACCTAACAGCAACGGATCTTTATGGAAGCAGATGGCCACCTCTTCCTCCCATGAACCAGCTGGTGGGTTCGAACTGCCAATCCTTTTGGTTGGTAGGCGAGCTCTTTAACCACTCTGCCACTAGCACTCCTTATATATAACAGAAGTAGAACATTGTCTGGTCCTACACCATCGTCAAGATAATTGCTGTGTTTGAGTCCATCGTTTGGATCTGTGTCAGTCCGTCTCACTGAGCACCTACCTCACTGTCACTGAGCCCTCACCTTATCAAGCTTGATGCTCCTTTCTAGTGGTTGGTGTTTTCTAGGGATGTGTCCAAAGGAAGCGAACTGAGGTCTCACCATCCTCACTCCTAAGGGGCATTCTGGTTGTAATTCTTCTAAAACTGGTTTCTTCTGGAAGTCCATAGTCTTGGACAACATCACAATTCTAATGCAATGCATCGATTCTTCTGTCTATTCATACTGGCGTGTGGTTTTCCTTTTATCTGTTCTCAGACTGCACTAGCAATGAGTTCCTGAGGACAGGGGTCTACAAATGCCTGTCTCTGTCCCCACTACTCTTAACCTAATACCTAGGCATACAGAAGACCTGTGGAACATGTTGAAGATGCTTTGTAATGAATGTGTGTTTGGTGATTGGATTCTTTAGATTGTAAAAGTACCGGATTTCTGGATCAGAAATCTCTTCCAATGAACTACCAGGTTCACAATCAACAGTTTTGATTTGCCCCTCCTGGTGCTAGACCCATGGTGGGTACAAGGGGAGTGGAAGATCTACCTTCTCTAGAGGGACTGAGAATCCTGTCTTAGACTGGACCCCGGCTTGCCTGTGGCCACATCCCTCATCCATTGCAAGGAGTTTGCAGGACTCAGAGATACATATTCCCTCTTCTAGACTGTGCAGCAGGTATTCACGATCCTGAAATACCTTGTACTATGTCCCTGAGCCCAATTCCAGAACCGGTGCTGGTTTCTTCCAAAATCTGGCACTCAGAGGCAGAAGAGACTCCCAAGTACACGTCTGTAGACCCAGAGTAGCCAAGGAGAAGCTGCTTGCAGGGAGGGGAGAACTGGAGCTTGAGGCGCAGACTGGGGTATCCACAGGAGGCAGAAGTGATAGAACAGGGATGGAAGAGAAGATGTTACGTCTCCTACGGTTGCTGCTACATTCCAATCTGGAATTTCAAGAAGTCTGGGGATTCTAAATTCAAACCTGACCTTCCAGGATGCTTTGAAACTATGTGATGGAACTTCAAAAAATGGAATTAAAAGATAATGAAAATTTCCCATGAGATTTTGTAAGCCACCTTGTGTTTGTTCAGGTAGAGGGGATAAAACGCTTTCATTTAAAAGCTCATCTGCTTGATTTAAAACCTTAAAAGATTATGGGATGTGGGCCTCCATTTGGCCTCTGGACTCAGACCCTATAGACCAGAGGGAGGACCTGCTGCGATCTCGGCTGTATCCCAGCACCATACTAATGTCAGGTCCGTCAGGTGGATGGATCCCAGTAGATTCTTATTTTTTAAGTTTTGATTGTGAATTGAGTGATAGTTTACATGGGAGAACATTAGCTTTACATTCATCCTATCATATTTCATTTCATTGCAATGATTACACTCTCCTCCATGCATCATCAAACCAAAACCAAAGGGAACAGCACCCTGCAAGCCTGCCTCTCAGTCATCAGCACACAGCCCTGCTCCCTCCCTGAGTCCAGAGTCCCCAGCTGCTCCATCTCTCCACATCATTCCTCATGTATTTTTATTTTTTATTTTTTTTAAGGTTTTTATTGTGGATTGAGTGAAAGTTTACAGGGCATTTTATCACTTTTACATTCAACAAATCATATACCTTGTTTCATTACATTGATTATAATCCCCTCCATGTATCATCAGTTAACAGTATTTTTCTCTATCCACTTGAGCTTTTTAAAAAACACACAAACAAAAAAAACCCACTCAGGCATATATAATAATTTACATTTCCAAAGGGCACATTCTGCAAGTCTGCTCCTGGCCACCAGCTCTTAGTCCTTCTCTTCTTAGTCCATGAATCTAAAGTCCTCAGGCGCTACCCCACTCCATGCCCCCATCTCTGGATAAGGTCCCTCATTCTACTTGTGCGTTCCTCTCTTGATGGTCCTAGGGGCCTCTGTTTCTGGATTGTAAGATTAACCACTCCCCTTTTTTTGTTACAAAACTTCAACCTTTTCAATTGTGACAGTCTCAATTAGTCATGATAACAGTTATTCACTACTGAATCTTGCAAATCTTATCCCCATCTCTTTTCACCAGACCCATCTAGACAAGATGACAGCTATTCAGTGGGGACTGTTTATTTCCCCCCATACTCTTAAGCTAAACTCCCTCTTGAAACCTTGTAAGCCAGTCACTTCGTGCCTTTATTGCCCCCTCATTTTAGATAGCCAATGT
>NW_006408541.1:648522-660889 GCF_000296735.1 Chrysochloris asiatica | reverse complement strand
TTTCTGAATGCCTCCAGGTAGATGTGATCAGGAAATGGGCTTCCCTTTTCACTCTTCTTCCTGAGAAATTTCAAGATGCCACTGTTGGTCGTTTTGATGTAACTTAGGATTTAATTTTCAGCCTATTTCCTCTTTTGTCTGCTTGTACCACTCCACAATTCCTGTTAAGGTCTTTTTTCTACTTGTAAACAGTTCAGGGCCGGCTGTGGCCGTTTGGTTTTAATTGGAAACTGTCTCTTTAAATTTCTAGGAGATCTGTGCGCATGCGTACTAGAACTCTCCAAGGGTGGGGCTGGGGTGCCCACTAGCTCAGACACCCCTATAGTCACCAGAATGGAGGTGCGCAGACAGCAAGGGACCAATGAATAGATAACAAAAGAAAAGAATGTCCACACCTTTATCTCAGCGGTTCTGCCAGGCGTCTGTGGCCGCTCTGATCCTTCCCCCACGTGGTCTCACCCAAGATGGCGGCTCCTGGAGCAGCCGAGCGTCCCGGACTAGAAAGCAATGGATTTCTTGCTTCTGCCACAAATTCCCCAGCTGTGAGCCTTCCAACCTTGTAAGTATTCCTTTATATGTGGTTCAGAGTTCTGGGACCATATCCCGAGCTTGCTTGGTTGGGTATTCTGTGTTGTTGTTGGTGGAGCTCCTTTACTGCACTTCCACCCGATCCACCATCTTGTTTGTTTGCTTCCAATGTATTTTTAAAAGTCCCTTTGGGCCTTTTTGCTGTTTCCATTTTGGGGGTTATTAAAATTGAAAAAGTCATCCTGATACAAATGTGATTTTGCATACCTATGATTGCTTTCTAATGATACTGTTGTTGCTAAATGCCGTCAAGTCTGTTCTGACTCATAGTAACCCCGTATACGGTTTCCGAGGAGTGACTGGAGGGTTTCAACAGCCAATCTTGTGGTTCAAATTGACCTTGTGGTCCGGTTCTTTATTCTGCAGTGCCCCAGGATTGTAGGCAATGATATATATATCGTTGTTGTTGTGATGTACCGTGGAGTCGGTTCCGACCCATAGCGACCCTGTACAGGGTTTCCGAGGCTGTAAATCTTTACGGGAGCAGAAAGCCTCATCTTTCATATATATATATATTATTGTCAACCAAGCACTGTGGCCGTGTAAGAAGTATCAATAATGTATGAGTTAGCCTGTTCCCCATATCCTCAGGTTAGGATTTGATTGTATCCCTAAGGGTTTATGCTAAAACCCTAAACTGCTTTGATCTAAGACTGTGAAGATGCCATCAACTAAACTAACACAAGGTCATAATGCCAGGGTAGGATGGATCCTAATCCAATCTGAGAGATGAGCTGTAAACCAGAAAGACCGAGTCCATTGCCATGGCTTCTGTTCCAACTTACGACCGCTTATTGAGCAGAGTAGAACAGCCCCAGGACGTTTCTAAGACTGCCATAGCTTCCTCCCGGGGAGCAGCTTGTGGGTTTGAACTGCTGACTTTCGGTTAGCCCAGCCCTTAACGCTTACACCACCAGGTCTACTTTGAGACCGGTTACCCAAACTCACTGCCATGAGTTGTTCCCAGCTCATGGTGACTGTGTGGGACAGAGAAGGACTGCCCCAGACGGTTTCCAGAGTTGTCCTCTTTACAGGCGCAGACTTCACAGAAGCCCCATCTTTTCCCCTTGGACCAGATGGTGGGTTCAAATTGCTGACCTTTTGTTTAGTGGCCAAGCACCTAATTACTGTGCCACCAAGGTTTCCTGTTGTTGTCCTTAGAGAGCTAGCCAGAAGAAGCCACCTTTTTTTTTTTTTTTTTTTAATTTAAGGTTTTTATTGTGGATTGAGTGAAAGTTTACAGGGCACATCATCAGTTTCACATTCAACAATTCATATAACTTGTTTCATTACATTGATTATAATCCCCTCCATAGACCATCAGTTAAAAGTATTTCTCTTTATCCACTTAAGCTTTTTTTAAAAAAACAAACAAAAACCCCACTCAGGCATATATAGCAGATTACATCTCCAAAGGGCACATTCTGCAAGTCTGCTCCTGGCCACCAGTTCTTAGTCCTTCTCTTCTTAGGTGATGAATCTAGAGTCCTCAGCCGCTCTCCCTCTCCATGCCCCCATCTCTACCTCCATCTCTGGTGCTGCTGCTTCTCTGGATAAGGTCTCGCATTCTATTTGTGTGTTCCTCTCTTGATGGTCCTAGGGTCCTCTGTTTCTGGACTGTAAGATTAATCACTCCCCTTTTTTTAGTTACAAAGCTTCTACCTTTACAATTGTGACAGTCGCGATTAGTCATGATAACAGTTATTCACAACTGAATCTTACGAATCTTATCCCCATCTCCTTTCACCAGACCCATCTAGACAAGATGATAACTATTCAGTGGGGACTCTTTCTTTCCCCCCACACTCTTAACTAAGTTCCCTCTTGAAACCTTGTAAGCCAGTCACTTCATGCCTTTATTGTCCCCTCATTTTAGATAGCCAATGTCTAAGTTGCCCATCCCTATCTACCCTGTGCACAGAGCGGATAGCATTGATACTTGATTTGAAGACTCTTTCCCTCTCTGTTGGTATTTAGAGTAACTACTGCTCTGAGTATAGGTCAGGTTCATCATGAAGATGTATCTTCTGTCACTGTAGCTGTTCCAGTCTGCCTGTCCTTTCTAGTGGGAATGTCTCATCTCACAAGGTTGTGGATGGGACTTAGGATTCCACCTAAGGTCCTATACTCTGTGAAGGCTTTGTACAAGGCCTATTTCACTGGGCAAGTTGTAGAACCCCTTTTAGGTATTCCAATCAGTTATAGGCTGAAGGTGGGCTTACAAGTTTTCTCTAATCATGTTTCCCAACATTCCTTTCTATCCCACTCAAGTGTCTGTTTTACAATAGTAGGCAAGGGAAACTAATATTCATAAGGCAGTCAAGGATTTTAGTCTTATTTACCCTCTTCAAGCTATACCTAGATCCCTGTATCCCAGAGCCTTGTTGTTCCAAGGTTGAGTATGCATCACTATTTCCCTCTGTCCCACTAGGCCATGCAAACCTGTCTCAGTGTTCCCCTATCTATCTTGTTCTTCTACCTCCTCCCAGAAGCCACCCTTTGACAAGAGTTCTGCTGCAGCTACAAGCCCAGGAACCTCTGAGGCCACCAGAGCCCAGAAAGCTCTTTCCCTAGAGCCTTTGCGGAGAACAGGGCCCTAGCCAGCACCCTGAATTCAGATCTCTGACCTCCAGAACTGTGAGGCAATAAAGTCTATTTTCATAAAGAAGAAAACAGCTAAGAAGCCTGTCAGCTCCCACCCTAGCTCCCCCCAGGCCGGCCCAGAGAGAACACAGGTGGACACACCTGGGGTTGGTGCTGAAGGGTTTGTGCTCAGAGCTGATGGGATCTCAGTAACCAGAAATGAGACAAGGGCTTTGAAAATTGCAAGGCCTCCTTGGCTGCCTTACTCTTTGGGCCTGGAGGCAGGAAAAGGGAACGTTTAACAAGTATCGCATTGCCTTTTTTCCTCATTTAAACGTTTGAACGTGGGGTTTTGTTGTGTTATTGGTTGGTTTGGGTTTGTTTGTTTTGATCTCTACTTGGGTGGTGGTGTGAAATCAGCTGACAGCAATTTCGAACTTGCAGGTCCGGCGACTGATGGGGAAATGGCACGCTGTTATTGCTCGTGTTGTCTTTTCACTGAGACATGGTGGGACTGGGTCTAGTGTCAACATTAAGAGACTTAATGTGACCCTATTACTGGAAACATACACCATTAGCCAAATCCTACCTTACGATAAGGCCCCGTTGTTTCCATCACCTCTCCCTCCCCTTTCCCTGAGAAAAACAGGTTTTCATAACGGTTTAGGCTGCAGCAGGAACGGACCCTGCTTTCTTTCTCTGTTTGATGAGTGTGGTCTGATCCACAGCTGGACCTGCTTTGGTCAGGAGGAAGCCCCCCACCTGGCCAATGGACTTAGGTGGGGAGCAGTCTCAGAGAGGCGACACAAGAGA
This sequence comes from Chrysochloris asiatica, assembly GCF_000296735.1. Lineage (NCBI taxonomy): Eukaryota > Metazoa > Chordata > Mammalia > Afrosoricida > Chrysochloridae > Chrysochloris > Chrysochloris asiatica. Next base: position 656,905 of record NW_006408541.1, on the reverse strand, counting down.
GTCTCTTTTTGGTGAAATGCCTTAGCTTTTGGCCTCCAAGCCAATGGGACGGGAGGTTTGCCCAAGTAAGTGTCAGATCACTGTGGGGAGTCCCCTCTCTTTGCCCTCATCAGCCCCAAACGTGGTATATGTTTTACAAATCAAAATCAGCTTAATTTGATTTTATTTTGAAACCCACTGAGCAAGTTGGGATACCCTTTGAGACAGGTTGGTGTTTTCTGTGGGAGATCAGATAGGTAGTCTTTGGGGAGACCCAAAGGAACCAAGACTTACTGGAAAGACAAGTTGCTTTTGGTCATGTTCGTATATTTTCCTTAGTGGTTGGCCACTTGTCCCCCAAACCCTGGTTAATTGCACTGACGGGTTAAACATCTGCTTTCAAGTTTTCCCACTGACTTCCTTGGCAGTAGCTGCTCTCCTCTGGGGAGACAGGGGTTGGAGACCCACATAAGAAACACATTTCAGCATTTTATTGCTGTGAGTTATGCCATCTCCCTCCTCCTCCCAGCCCCACTGTAAATGAAATCGGTCCACAGTTTCAGAGTCGTGTTTCTTTGCAGCAAGACTCTCCCGAGGCCAGCTCCATCAGGAACGGCGTCTCCAGGGCGCCCAGGAGCCCCCGAGGGCACTGAGGGCTCGTCTGATGCTCATTTCTCTGGGGAAGCAAGACTCTGAGGCCAGGGTCCTCTGTGCTGACTGTAACTGCATTTGTCTCTGTGCCGCCAGCACTAACAAGAGGCCTGAAGTGCTCACAGCGGAAATCCAGTTCCAGGCGGGCACCTGGGAGGGGCAGCTCTGGCTGCCTGGGCAGACAGGACTCTGATTGGTCTCAATGACCAGCTCAGGTTACAGAGTTCAGGTGCAGCTTCCACTCAAAGGTCTCGCCAGGTGCTGTGAGCACAGGAAGGAGGAATCCACAGAGTGCTGCTGAATTCTTCTGAATAATTTCGGCATTTTGAGGATGAAGCAGAGGCCTTGGGAGGCCATTCAGGGCTGAGGAGCTGAAACCAGACCCTGGGAGAAGCCGGGACTGGAGGGGTCTTTGCATGCCTTCATCTTGAAATAAGCAAAACCCCTCATATGTCCACAGGCAGAACTCTGAGCTATGACTGGGGTGGGGAAGGCCAGCCCTCAAATGCATGTATGCACATACATACACAGATACACATGCACACAAACACAGGGATGAATGCAAATACATAGATGTGCATGCACGCACAGGTTTGCACATGTATACACACAGATGTGCAGGCATGCACAGGTTTATACATGCGTACACACAGATGTGCACACATACACCCCTTTATACTTGTGTACACACAGATGTGCGCACACACCCATTTACACATGTGTACACACAGATGTGCATGAATGTGCCCCTTTACACACGTGCACACACAGAGGTGCATGCACAAACCTGTTTACACATGTGTACACACAGATGTGCACACAAACACCTTTACACGTGTACACACAGATGTGCAGGCATACCCCCATTTATACATGTGTACACACAGATGTGCACACACATACTCAGAATGCTTATGCTCACACAAATATGCTGGTACATTCACACATATACACACCTGCACATGTGCACATATGGACATCCACCAGTGTGCAGTCTCTATACGCATGTACACATAGACGACTGCTTGGCTTCCTGGGTGTCCTTTCCCCTAGACCCTCCCTCTGTTTCTGTCCCTGGGTCCCAACAGGCTTTCCGGAGGATGAGGTGGGGACAGGGACTAAACCAATCATGCCAGAAGCTTCATGAGCCCTCCAGTGGTTGGAGGGGCGATGCCCCAATTCCTGAGCATTATCATACCCACATTGCTCTTTCCTGTGGTTGTGTTTGCCCCTCAGCCTCCACCCCTTCTTGGGAAGCTGGTAGGGGCCCTGTGGGCAGGGTCCCATTGGCAGCGTACTGTGGGCAGGTCCCGTGGACAGGGCCCCTTGGGCAGGTTCCGTGGACAGGGTCCCGTGGACAGGACCCCATGGGCAGGTTTTGTGGACAGGGCCCTGCGGGCAGGTTCCGTGGACAGGGTTCCATGGGCAGAGTCTGTGGACAGGGCCCCGTGGGGCTCTAACACTCTCTGGTCCTTTGCAGGCACACTGTGCCCTATGGACTGTCCAACTACTGGGGACGATTCAGGGGCAAGAGGTCCTCGGAGTGGCCCCCCTCATGGACACACCCGCGCTGCACCTGCGTGGAGATAGCTGACAAGACCTGTGTACACTTCTGCTCCCGAGCCCTGGACAGCAGCAGGTATGGAACCCCGCCCACCAGAGTTACGGGGCAGGGTATTCAATGAGCCCAGAGTGGGGGTAGGGGCTTCTGGAAGGAGCTCGCCCAGCTGTGAGTGTGGCCCCAAGCCCCCAGAGGTTGAGTGGTCTCAGAACAGAGAGTACCACATGGCCCAGCCCACATCTTGTCTCGGGATGTGTCTCATCTGACCTGCACTGCCCTTTGGAGAAAATCTAAATAAGTTGCCTACATTTGAAAATCAAAGATTTCACAAAAAAATGAATTGTGATTTTAGCTTCTCCTGAAAGCCCTCTGGCCTTGCTGGGCTCCCAATCCCTCCAGGCCACTATAGACAGGGCTGTGGGGGCCTTCTGCTTGTGTCCCTTCCCTTTTGTGTCTCATTTCTCTCACTTGGTGCCCCCCTTGGGCCCTCTTTGGGAGACCCTGAGTGACTGTCTGAAATGAGCTTGTGAATCAGTTCCGTTGGATGAGCATGCAGACCCTGAGGTGGCTCCCAACCCTGTTGCTGTTAAATTAACCCAGAATCCTGGTGACCCCGCGTGTCTCAGAACAGCACTGTGCCGCTCAGGCTTCTCAGTATCTGGTTTTTAGGAAGGAGATTACCAGACCTTTCTTCCAAGGAACCTCTGGATGGAATCAAACCCTCAACTTCTCAGTTAACATGTTAGCTAAGCATGTTAGCTTTTAGTGCAACCCAGGGATTCTGAATATAGCCCTGGAAGAGGTAGGGAGATGTGCTGAAGTTGGCATTCCCCTAGCAGTTACTAACACTTGCGAATGCTGGAGATGGTGTCTTCTGTTCGGCTGCTTCTTTAGTTTGGGCCAGACTCATCCACCCAAGCCTGCAAAGCTCCTCTTTAGATGGCTCTTCCTAGAGCTGGGGTGTGAGGAGGGAGGATGGGGGGTGGGGATGAGACATGAGTGACTTCCTGGCACATGCAAAACAAAGCAAGATGCAAACCCAAGCAGAGCGGGTGCTCACAGCCAAGTTGTGATGAAGACAAGACGCCAGAGGGGCCAGGAGACAGAGCATGCTTCCTAGGAAAGTCTCTGGGACTGGCCTTGCCCAGCTCGGGCAGTGAGCTTCAGATGCTCTTCCTGACCACCCCAGTAAAGCCCATGTCGCAACAAAGCAAGCCACACGCATTTTGGGGTTTCCCAGTGCGTATAGATGTAATACTTACGCCACACCGTGGTCTATGAAAGGAGCGTTGGTGGCGCAGTGGGTTTAGTACTGAACTAACTCAAAGGTCGGCGGTTCAAACCCACCAGCCCACCCATGGGAGAAGGATGAGGCTGCCTATCTGCTTCAGTCAAGGTTGACGGTCCTGGAAACATAATGGAGCACTTGCCCTCTGTCTTCCAGCGTTGCTGAGTCAGTATTGGTTCAGCAGCAGTGGGTTTGGGGGTTCGTTTTGCTGGCCTGTTCACTGTGTGATAACATGAAGATGTATGAAACGTTGTAAGAATGATCAAAACGTGACACAGGGACAGAAGTGAGTGTCTGCTGCTGGAGAAATGGTGAGGATGGACAGACAGACATCCCACTGGTAAAATCCACAATAGCTGCCCAGTGCCCTGAGGATCCCTCTTGGGGCTCTGCCCTCGGGCATGGTCCTGCCTTGGGGCACGGTCCTTAGGAAGGACACTGATGTGCCCACTGGTGGGAAGAGGGGGTCACTCTTTGACCTGCATGTGCAGTTGGGTTCAGTACAGCCAACTTTATTCCCACCGTACCCCCAGGGCATGGGGGTGGGGGGCCTGGAGACTAACTGGGAGGAGGTCAAGGTGGTCTTGGAAGCTCCCATGAGCAGTGTGCTCTAGAAGTAGCATCTTGCTGGAACCCACAGCTCATGGGACGCTGCACCCCCCACAACTGTGCCTTTTGATTCATTATTTTGGAGGCTAGAGCATCAACAATGCAGACAGCCAGCCAGTGTTATTCCTCTACCTCTGGCCAGCCCACCTGTATCCTCTCCAACCCTAGTTCTGGGCCTGGGCCAGCTAGTCAATGCTGCTTCTTGAACCCCCAAGCAGCCCTATATCCCCCCCTCCACCCTCACAGCAACCCCTGGCCTTTGCAAAAATGCATTTCTTCATCCAGTTGGTTCTAGGCAGAGGTGAATTATAACCACACAACAGCCGGCTCCCCCTAAGCCCCCCAGTTCATTTTAGTAGTAGTAGTAGTAAGCGGCTTCTGTCTGTCTGAGAGATCCTAAGGGTCTCCTGTGGCCCAGTTGGGTGAATTTGTCATCCTGTCCATCAGAGATCATTATTACAACTCACCCCCGCACATCTGCAATGTGATGGTAATTTATGTTCAGAGTAATTGCCTGGAGGCAGCTCTCATTCCTGCAGGGACTGATCTGGAGACTAGACCCCGCTCGGTATAGAGGAGCCTTTCCAAATTGGTGGCAGATTGCTTCTAGTGGTCCAGAGAGGGACCTGCCAGCATCTATAATAAAAGCGGAGAGGGCGGAGGCGGATGAGGCGGCAGGGAGGGGTCCCAGGAGAGCCTGAGTCAGACCCCAGCTGCTACTCCATGCGCCTTTCCAGTCTGCTTCCTCTTTCTCTCTTCCGCACCCCAAATCCAAGCTCCTCTTGGGGAGGGTGGGATTGATTAGAATCTCTATCCATGCCGTCATATATTCATCCACTCATGCATTCATTCATTCAGATTTGCTGAGCACCTGTTCTGTGTCAGCCTTCATTCCCAAAGCCGGGACCCCACAGGGAACATGACGAGGTGTCTGCCGTCACAGGGATACGGACAGCAAGCAAACGCTGGAAACAAGCAGGGAGGTCGTCTGAGGAGGCGGGAATGCAGGGTAGGGCAGGCTGTGCTGGGGCAGCTACAGCTATAGGTCTGTAGCTACCACCAGAAAGGTGGCAGGGGCATAAAGTCCAGAAGTAAGTGAGGGTGAGCTATAGGGATGAAAGAGCAAGTGCAAAGGGCCTGGGGCAGGAACATGCTGGCAACAGCAGTGTGTCCAACACCCAACACCAAAAAAGCACTTAATTATCTTGCTTTAAGTCCCAGGGTAGTATGAATAGTTGACACACTTGGGTTAAGTGAAAGGTTGCTGGTTCGAACCCACCCAGAGGGTCTTCAAAAGAAAGGCTTGAAGACTTGCATCTAAAAAGTCAACTATAGAACTAGAAGAGGGCTGGTGGCTCAGCAGTGAAGCACTCAGCTGAAAACAGAAAGCTGGGCAGTTGTAACCCACCAGCCACTTCCTGGGAGAAAGATGTGGCAGCCTGCTTCTAGAAAGATTGCGGCTTTGGAATCCCTATAGGGCAGCTCGGTTCTGTCTTGTAGGCTTTGCTGTGAGGCAGCATCAACTTAAAGGCAACCAGTTTCATACCAAAAAACCCCACAAAAATCTTATCGGTATTAAACAACAACAAAACCCTATGGAGCATAATACTGCTCTTACACACATGGGGGAGTTAGGAGGTGGTAACGGTTCAAGGACAATCAGCGGGTTTTTGCTATCACTACTGATCTGCCCCATGTGAGGAGGATGGGATTGGTAGGCATGGAACTGCCACAGGGCCAGGATAGACTCCCTTCCCACCATTTCCTGGGAGAGTTGGTTACTCCAGGTCTGTGTTATTCACATAAAGCTCCTATACAAAGCTTTACTTGGAGAGAAAAAGCTGTTTTATTAAGCCATGGTGTCTACTTTGTTGCAAGACCAGAGATAGTAATTCCCAGGTTCTCGTCCTCCAAGTGGACACCTATAACAAGCCTACAGGTGAAGCCAGGCTACAGGCAGGTGCCAGCACCAAGTCTCCTTATGTTGGAATCCCACTTGTGGAGGTGGTGGGCCGCTCTGGAAGTGTGGAGACACTCTGGTGCCTCAGAGCAGCCTATGATTCAACTTTCAGTTAAACAGCAGGCCAGCTTATAAGGTGAACAATCACACCAGGGAGGTACACACTCCTTAGAACAATCAACCATATGGCATTAGAAGGGTAGCATTTGCTCAGGATTAAAACTCAGAAGGCAGGAAGAGATCAGCAAGAAGAAGAAATGGAAACCCGGAGAGGAAGTGGGAAGAGCTCTGTTGCATTCTCTTCACTCATTGTCACAAAACAAAATAAGTATGAATGGTTGATTGGAACAGTAATTTACCTTGTAAACTTTCACCCCAAACACAATACAAAGTTTGAAACAACTGCAGAATGAGGGGTGGGCAGGAAGAAACGTTAAGACATTTCTTAATGAGTAAGGACAGAGCTACTTGGTAACATGCCTCGTCTTTCCTTTTGCCCCTCAGACGGACTGCTGTCAAGGACAGATTACACAAGTAAGCATTCGGGAGTCCCCATCGATGTTTGTGCAGTGCATTCTTGGGCTGCTGCTCATCTCAAACTTCCAGGATCCTTTTGGAGAACGGGGCCACGCATGGCATCTTGTCCCAGGAAGGTTTCAGCCATGGGCAGACACCAGTCACATTGCCACCTTTCTGAGCAAGAGGGATGACTTGTGCCAAGGGAGAAAACTCACCCAAAGGGCACAATTTCATAATAGACCCCGGCCCCAAGAATAGTCAGATCCAGATGGCCAGAGCCAGCCTCCCTAATGGGTAAACCAATCCCAGATATGCCAGAGCTAGACGCTCATGGTTCCGCTTTCCCTGAGGAAATTGTTTTGGGGGAGGGAAGGCAAATTGGAAAGCCACTTACTTGGCTTTGGATGTGAATTCTCTTTGCGAATAAGTAGGCTCCAAGGTGATTCTCTGCCAATGTAAACATATGTCTGTCATATGACAGAGGTGAAGGTCCTAGTGACGTTTATGCATTTATATCCGGAACCAGAGGAGGCCAGCATGCTGCAAGATTAACAAGGGCTGGACAGGGGACTGGGGTGTCCATGTTAGACACGGGTAGCAGCTGGACAGAAGTTTATGAGTTTGAAGCTTATAGGATTTAGACAGAAATTTACAGCTGTGTGAGATGCTCACCAAAAGAATGCATCCCCCCAAAATAAAAGAGATGAAGAAATGTCAATGCTTATGACAAGAAAAGAAGACAATGATGACCTTCTGGTTTTCACCTTGGGTGCGTGCACTCAAAAGTCTGTTCTCACCCAACTGACCGGCTTTTTGTGTCCCGTGGAACCACTTAGTCCTGTACACCCATGCTCAGTCAAGTTCCAGTTGTTCAAGAAGTTCATTGCCAAGACAGCCCCCGGCCCACACAAAGCTATGAAGCTGTATACATGCCTTCACAAATCAGTGTGGGTCATTGGGAAGTGGTTTCAAAATAAGCCAGGAACACAAACGCTTTGTAAATTATGTAAATTCCTATTTATCTATATAATTGGCAGCAACAATGGAGGCTGGTAGCTTCTGACAGTTCACAATCGCTTTCAGCTGTGTTGGAAAGTCACAGTTGGCACGCTCCAAGGGGGTTATGGTGTCTGAATCCATCTCCTGGGGCAAAGACCCTCTCCTCTCCACCTGGTGGAAGGGGCTGACAACATTGAAGGACATGCCAAACTCATGGCGTAGAGACATTTAAGACGTTGAACAACTGAGCGCCAGCCTTGACCACATGCCCAATTCCAGGTGCGTATTTCACAAGTTCTTACAAGTTGCCAGGCGAATGTCCATCCCAAGGAAAATAGAAGCATCTGGTGTGCTGGCAGGATTTTGTACAGTTTAGAGAAGCGATTATTTATTGGGAAAGCGAGTCTCTAGATCAACTCCCAACTCCTTCATTATGTGGATGTTTTCAAAGTAAAGTCAACTACACGACTTGGTGTATGTGTGTATGGTGTTGCTAAATACCATCAAGTCCACTCCGGCTCATAGAGACACCCTGCGTAGGGTTTCTAAGGAGCGGCTGGTGAGTTTGAACTGCCGACTTTGCAGTTCACACTAACCTTGTGGTCCAGTGCTGATCGTACAGCACCACGCCAAGACTCCATATATGTGGTGCTGTGGGATCAGCACTGGACTGCAAATCATAAGGTCAGTAGTTCAAACCCACCAGTTAGCTGCTCCTTGGAAACCCTATACTGGGTTAAGTATTGGGCAGTTAAGGGAAAGGTTGGTGGTTTGAACTCACCAGGTGCTCTGAGGGAGAACTTGCTTCTATAAAAAC
>NW_006408541.1:630275-647447 GCF_000296735.1 Chrysochloris asiatica | reverse complement strand
TCTTTTTGCCCTCCCTTTTAAGAGAATCAAGAATTGGAGACTATCAGAGGAAGGGAACTGGACAGAGAGAGCCAGCTGAACTGCCTAGAGAAATCCAATATTCAGAACAGCTTTGATCACTATCTAATCTGAGAAAACCCAAGAGCCTCTTGATTTAATGAAACTCATTTTTAAAAACGTTGACTTTGATGAATTGGTAGAGCCGGGTATTAATTTATTCTGCAGGATGTGAAGCGGCAAGCCGGAGATGCTGCCTGTGTTCCCTCATGCTCTGTCAGTGGCCTGGGATCCTGGAACCCCTTAGAGCCTGCAGACCCCCTGAGAAAGGGAGAAGGAGGACATCTGGGAGCCCCAGACATGGTGTGCTCCTGGGGTCTGGTGGGGGAGGACCAGAGGGGAAACCATGGGTTTGAGAGCAGACTATCTGCAGAAGTGGAGGAGCTACAATTGAAAACTTCTGAATTTCAAGATGATGCTAGCAGACCATGAAGCCAGTCCTGACTGAGAACCTGCTGAATGTTAGACGCTCAAGGGACACAAAATCCTGATTGAATGAGTGGTGTGTATCTAGAGACCAGTTGTCAGGGATGAGCCTCCACCCCTGTCTAAACCCTGCCTACTCCTCATCTTATGGGGAGATTGACTTTAAGGAAACCATATATGAGGGAACTTCAAAAAGTTCATGGAAAAATTAAATTCCATTATCTTTTCATTCTATTGTCCTCTCAAACTTTTTCTTTCAAAGTTTTTATTGTGAATTGAGTGATACTTTACATGGGAGAATATCGGTTTTAAACTAATCCTGTTGTATTTCATTTCATTGCAGTGATTACAATCCCCTCCATGCATCATCATTCAATAGTATTTGCTTCTAGTCCTTCTGTTTTTCATTTGTTTGTTTTTTTAAATGTACACAAAAACACTCAGGAATATATAATCATTTAAACAACCAAAGGACACTCTCTGTAAGCCTGCCTCCTGGCCACCAGCACACAGCCTTTATCTTTCCATGAGTCTAGAGTCCTCAGCTGCTCCCTCTCTCCATGTCCCCATCTCTGCCTCCATCTCTGGTGTCGCTGCTTCTCTGGATAGGGTCCCACATTCTGCTTGTGCTCTTTTCCCTTGGTGGCCCTAGGGTCCTCTGTTCCTGGATTGCTCACAAACTCTTAGAAGCTCTCTCATATGTGGAAAACCTCAGGTTCACACAACATACAGGCATACCTCAGAAATATTGTGGGTTCAGTTCCAGACCAACACAGTAAAGCAAGTCACACGATTTCTGTTTGTTTGCTTCTTAGTGTATATAAAGCTCATGTCTACACCATGTTGTTATAGTTAAGTGCCATTGAGTTGCTTCCAACTGATAACAACCCTGTGCACAACAGAATGAAACACTGCCTGGTCCTGTACCATCCTCACAATTGTTGGTATTCTTGAGTTCATTGCTACTGCCACTGTGCCAGTCCATCTCTGTGGGGATCTTCCTCTTGGTTTTTTTTTTTGCTGATCCTCCACTTCACCAAGCTTGATGCCCTTCTCCAGGGACTGGCATCTCCTGAGAGCATGTCCAAAGCACGTGAAATAAAGTCTTGCCATTCTTGTTTCTAAGAAGCACTCTGGCAGTACTTCCAACACAATATTGCTCTCCAACACCATAACTCAGGTGCATCCATCTGATGCATCTTTTACAGGCTTCCTTATTCATAATACTGTAGTCTATTAAGTCTTAACATAATGAAAATGTTTGAAACATTGTGAGAATTACCAAAATATGACACAGAGTCACGGGTGACCACTTGTAGGAAAAATGGTGCGGCTAGACTTGCTAAATGAAAGGTTGATATAAGTCTTAAAATTTTCAGTATCTACGATACATAGCAAAGCAAAATACATATAAGATACAGGCTTCAAGCCACCTCAGTTTTCTGCTAGAATTTTCCCACAGAAATACAACGTTGACTTTTGGATGCACTCAAAGTAATAGATTTGATTGATAGAAATGGTAGAGAGAGTCAACACCTCTCACTTCCCTCTGGCAGACATGGATTCTGTAAATTCTCCATATAGATTCTTAAATATCTCAGAATGTTAAGTAAATTGAGCTACCTATTATTCAGACCATGATAAATCCATTTGGGCTTCCCATCACGGAATGAGGACTTTTAGTGTGGTGCAGAAGGGTCAACACTGGATTGCGAACCACGAGGTCAGTGGTTAAAACCCACACCAGCTGCTCCTCAGAAACCCTATACAGGGTCACTATGAGTAGAAACTAACTCGATGGTATCTAACACCATCACTCAGTGAGTTCTTTCTTTTTCCTTTGTTGCTGGTGTGAATATTCAGAATTGTTGGGATCTAGGTAGTGTTTTGTACAATGAAACTAAGAATCTGTCAGGGACCAGATTGAATGAACACAAAAGATCCCTCAGCTAGGTCTTGTCTCATTAATCCGTCCAGCATTCCAGAGCAATGTTCTGTTGAAGTGGCAAGAGCTGAGGTGATAAGTGGAAGAGGCAGTCAGAAAGAATCTCAGGGCTTTGGGGGGCTAGGGAGGTCTCCAGTGAGCATGAACTTGATGTTTCCTTTTCTCTCTTCTCATCCCCTTTCGTCCTCTCTGTCCTTGCTTGAATGAGTCTCCATCCTTAGGTTGCTGTGTGTAGATTTCTATTTACCTGTATGATTGGTCACAACCTTTGGGATCAAGCCTGGTTCCAGTATTGATTGACTCAGCAGTCAACACCATCTGCGGTGGAGCTGACACCCTTGTAGGATTTTTTTCTATGGGTTTCCTTATAACTATCTCATGCAGTATGTTTGCATCAAAGGGCCTCTGCCCCATTCTCCACTTTGAATCAAATAGCAAATGTCCCTTTTGACTGTCCTGGTTCTGGGTGGATACCAGTCACAGAAAGGTAGTGAGGATGCATGAAAAAAAAATCATCTGGACACCAAGATAAGAAACAAACACAATGATCTGCAAATAGAAGGTAACCAATGAGGTGAAATTGAACTATATCTAATGGACTGGTATGGGCTCAGGCTGGGGATGGGGAAATACTTCCTGGAGGAGGTGAGTAAGGCCAATCAATACAAGACAAGCAACGCAAGAGGCTATCTCAGGAGATGGGATAGCAAAGCCTTTGAGGACAACATGGCAGAACCTGGTGCTCAGGAATTGCCACAAAACAGGATCAGCATGATGACTTCTTGTGTGAAGCAGGTCATGGTGTGAAGAAAGAAAATATGGACTTAACATAGACCAATGAGAAACATATGACCACAATCATGAGGCAAGGAATCAAAGCAAGCCCTGTAATCTTAGAACCATCTGAAATGGGAACCGTTCAAAGTATCTGAGACAGATGAGAACCAAAGAGTGGTCCAACTTGTCTATGTTAAGGTAGGCTTCTTGTTTTGATATTTTTAGCCATACTCCTAGACTATACCTCCTTACACTGCTCCCCAACACTGTAGCTCAGAAAAGAGGAGCTGCCATCTGTCTGAGCCCTTACACAGACCCTCATTTCTCAGGGTAAGGTCCTGACCTTTACCTTTCATCATATGTTGATTCTGACACACAGAGTAGATGGTTATCAAATATAGGTTGAATGAATAATTATACATGGTGACTGCTATAGATCAGGAATCAGCACAATTTCCTGAAAAGGGCCAGGTAGTAAATATCCCTGGCTTTGTGGGCCATAAAATCTCTGTCACAACCATGCAACCTTGCTGTTGCGATGGAAAAGTAACCGTAGGCAGTATGCATATAAGTGGCCGTGGCTGTATTTCAATAAAACTTTATTTTTTAAAAAAATGACCAGTGTTTTCCTAAATCCTGATATGGAGAATTCTAGGGCAGTGAATTTTCAATGTCTTTGTTTATTTGAAAATGTCTTTATTTGACAATTTGTAACTGATAGTTTTACTGGGGATAAAAATTACAGGTTGACAGCTTGTAGTCCCTCATTCCTTTAACAGTATTTATATTTAACTAAATATATATAAATAAATAATTGTATTTATGTTATATTTAACAGATATATAGATGATATCTCATTGTCTTCTGATATCAGTTATAACTGGATAGAAGTCTTCTCCAAGACCAATTCTCTGCCTTTCTAGGCAATTTGCCTTTTCTTTCTGGTGGCTTTAGAATTCTTTCTCTTTCTCCTTGATGTTGTGCAGATGCAACATGAAGTGTCTAGGTGGCCTTTGCTCAGCTATACAACCTCATCTTGCCTCATGGGTTCTGATGCTCCAGCCACATGGGACTTCTTTCAGCTCCTGTTGACCTATTGACCTTCACTTAGACTATGTTTTTTAGCCTAGAGTGTTCCTTTCCCCATCTTCCCTTACTCCACCCCAACCAATCTAGGTCAAGTTCCTGACTGCTAAGCGCTTTGATGGTACACATCACATCAGTGATTAGACACCACGGTGCATATAAAGCTGTCACCCATGTGGTCCAGTCTAAGGGCAAGGACACAATCAAAGAGACACAATTCAGTAGCTAAAGTAACCTGAGTTTTTCCCTTGAATTTTCGATATGCTGTAAAGGGAGATGCACAGGTCAACAGCATTTGTTCAAACTTTCCCCTTTTCTCACTTGCTCACTTACCCCACACTTAACAGCTGTTCACTTCTGTCTCAACTCCACCTCTTAAGATCAGGGGTTATAAAATCACATTGCCAAGAGTGTGGCTATGGAAAGGAATGGAGGATTGTAATTCATCATAGCTTATTAGCAAATCTGTCGTTTATGTTTTATATTGCAAGAAAAACTTTACCCTGAGCAAGAAAGCAGTGTTTCTCCACTATAACCGAATTCTGCATCTGTTTCATACAAAGGGATCTGTGTCACTTTGCCCTCGTGTCTACTGATGAAGATGTGACATGCTCACTTCTAAATGGTCTTTCCAGCACCCAGTGTAAAAGGTGGGCATGTGCATGCTGCCCCTGGTGATGGCCAGTGGACAGGAGCTGGGGTTCTGGGATGCTAATTTTGCTGGTCACATGCTGTGTGACTCTAAGCTCCAATCCCTTTGTAACTTAGAGATGGCAAACCTACCTCCCTAAAAAGGCTGAAGATGCCATAAGGCACACATGGCAAACCTGCTTGGTCTGAGGGTAAGAGTGCTAGATACCCTGAATGCACTCAATGCTTGCTGTTATAATGGTTCTTAATGGCCATCCAGGGCCCAGCATCAAATCTGTGTTTAGGGAAGCTTGTTAAATGAGCTCGTTGATGATTTGAGATCATCTTTTCCAAGAGCAAAGAAAACGAGGACATATGAGGAAAAGATGTCAAGAAGATTTGGCCGACCTCTTGCTTCTCTTTAGGAGTAAAATCACCCCCTAATCTCCTGTCTCATAAGGAGCTCTGGTAGCGTAGTGGCTACGAATCGGGCTGCGAACCTTAAGGTCAGTGGTTCGAAACTACCAGCTGCTCCGCGGGAGAAAGATGAGGCTTTCTACTCCCGTAAAGATTTACACCCTTGGAAACCCTGTACAGGGTCGCTATGGGTCGGAACCGACTCGACGGCGCTTAACAACAACAACAACAATCTCCTGTCTCATACTCCAAAGTGTGGGTTGTTATATAGGCAACAGGTGGATTGCCCAAGACAAGAGAAGGTGGGTAAGAGAGCTTTTCCTCAGATGAACTTATAAATGCTTTCTTTCTGTAGATTAGTTAGACTAGGATGACAGAATATTATTGGAGAGGGTCCAAGCTGATGTAGAACTGGTCTTGGATGAGGTGCTGGGTAGAAGCTCTTCTTGTGATGGACAGTTATTGCTGGAAGACAGATGAACCATTACTACAGAAGGAGGTGGAAGGCTTCAGTGGGAGAGGATTAAACTGTCTCCAGGGAAGAAGGGTTTGGGAAGGGGTCCTCCAAGGGCACTGGGGACATTAAACATGAGGCTCACTGGCTCAAGCAGAAACTTCTGGGCATGGGAAATCCTGGGCCCAGCTGGTGGGAAAATCCTCGGAAAACTTTGGGATTTGAGTCTCTGCAGCTGGGCAGCAGCTGTGGACCTGGAATGAGAGCCCACCACAGGTGGCACCACCTGCTCTGGTTTCCAAATGTTTCCTGACCTTGTCATGGAGGCCCCAGGGTTTCTCACCCCAGCATTGTGGGGAGTGAGGAGGAAGAATGGAAAGGGATCCTGTGTTGAAAGGATTAGTGGGATGGTTATTTGGCCTGGAGGCCTCCCAGAGGTGCAGGACTAATTACCAAAAAAGCCTGGGACAGCAGACTCTGAGTTGCTTCCATTGATGCTTCAATTAAGTCAGTCCTGACGTCAGGTCTTCTGCACCTGCAGTGCTGTACGGCCAGCCACGCGGCAATGTGGGCTCCATAAATTTAGGACTTGTAATTGTCCTGACAAGGCATGGATTGGATCTCCTCTCTGAATTATCTATGGAAAAAGCAAATTAAAGTGTAATCCTGACTGCCTGGGACGTGCTTAACCTACCTATGAGAACACTCTTCTGATGCCCTTTCAGAGCAGCTGTGGCTCTGTAATAAATTAATAGGGTCATTATCAGTGGCTCTCTTCCTACCAGAGTTCTGGCAGGCGCCATCGTCCTGTGTGTTGTGCTTGAAGTCACACAAAGGCACAACACACAGTAGCACTTAAAGTAGCTCTGAACAAATGTTTCCTTCCAGAGGCACACTGAACACTTCTTCAGCTACAATGAGGCTGAGGAGCAGTTAAGAAGGCTGGGTTCTCATCCCAGCTCTGCCACTTGCTAGTCTGGTAGTGTCCTCCATCTCTCTGGGCCCTGATTACTCATTCTGTAAAATGGAAAAATAATAGTACCAAAGGCTTCCTGTCAGCACCAACTTGCAAGGCATGACACTGGGCCCTATTAAAAATGGACCCTCTAGCTTCAGGGCTCCAAATGGCAGCAGTCTTGGCCCACGTATTATTTTTAATGCTTTATTTTATTGTTGTTGAAAATATACAAAACAGAAGATACACCAATCCCACATTCCCACATGGCTGATTCAGTGACATAGATGCCATTCTTCAAGGTTTGCAGCTGTTCTCACCCTCCTTTTCCAAATTGTTCCTCCCTCATTAACATAAATTCACTTCCCCCTTAAACTTCTTGTCCAACCTTTTGGGTTGCTGTTATTAATTTGAACACACACTGTTAAGTGTCGCCCAGTAGGTTCTGACTCATAGCAACACTTTTGAGTTCCTGTTATCAATTTTATCTCATATAGGAGACTCTTTAAAAGAGCACAATGCTCAAAGCAGACTTTCTTTAATTATTAAACTGCCGTTTGATTCAAAGAAGACTTCAGGGACTGTTTTTGGTTGAAGGTTTTAAGAATATCTAAAGGCAATAGTTTCAGTGGTTCATCCAACCCAGATAAGATAGCTCCAGAAAGTTAATTTCCATGAGAATTTGAACTTCTGTCTACATTTTCCCCCCTTTCAATAAGGAGCCTTCTACAGAATGTTTAATCAAAATATTCAGCACTGGTAGCCGGGCACCATCTAGTTCTGACCTCATGGCAAAGGAGGAAGAAGTTCATGGAGGCAATTAGCCACACACTCCATATCTACCTCCTGTTCTTGATTTTCCTTCTGCCTCTGTTGTTCTGACCCACAACTGGACTACAAACTCAAGAAAAATCTCCAAGTCAGAATCACCTGGCTAGATCCCTCCTGAATTCCTGACCTACAAAAACTATGTGAGATAATATGTGTGTATTGTTTTAAATAATATCCTTCTACTGCTAATAGTGGACTCCTGGTGTGGTGCTGTAGGATCAGTGCTGGATTGTGAACCACAAGGTTAGCAATTCACACCCACCAGTTGCTCCTTGGAATCTCGCTACAGGATAACAATGAGTCAGAACTGACTTGACAGCACTTAACAACAACTACGATGTAGTTGTGGCATATAGGATTATGCTGAAGATCAATGCAGATAAACGGATCAGTCTGAGTTAAAAACATATACGAAGTAAGGATGGCATAGGACAAGGCAGTGTTTTGTTCTGTTATACAATAGGGTCTCTATGAGTCAGAAACAACTCCACAGCACCAGCAATAACAACAAATGCTGTAGATGGAAGGTTTGTGCTGATGTGTCAAAAGAAAAGAGGAAATAGAAGACACACTCTCAGGAAGGAGAAAGGAGGTAGGGTTGTAAGATTTAGCATAAAAAGAAACCAACTCTACAGAACACCCAATTAAATTTGAATTTCAAATAAATAATAAATAAAATTTTAGTATAAATATGTCCCATGCAGCATTTGGGACACACTTGTACTAAAAATGTATTCACTGTCTATCTGAAACAGAGCTAGCAGTCTGCTTCTAGAAGGTCAGTGTCTTGGTAGTCCTGTGTAGCAATGCTCTCCTCTGTACACAGCGGTTTCCAGGGCTCAGAATCTACTCAACAGCAAGTATCATCAACAAAGATCCAACAAACATCGATCTCTGGTGTAGTTTATTCCTGTATCCCCTAATTAAAAAAAAATAGTAATTTTGAACTATGATATACCTCAGAGTCCTAGTGTGTCACTATAAGATAAGCACTGGACTGCTAACCACAAGGTTGGCAGTTCAATCCCACTAGTCGCTGTTCTGAAACCATAAACAGGGTCTCTAGGAGTTTGGACTGACTCAACAGCACTCAACAACAACAACAGCATCATCTACTTCTTAGTGAAAATCTGAGTGTTCTCAAAGATCAGGTACATGGCATGGATGTCCACTTATACCATTCTTCATCAGCATACTGCTGCAAGTTCTCACCAGTGCAAGAAGATAATTGTATAAAAGGTATACAATTAAGAAATAAATAGATAAGATGATTCCTATTTTCAGATGGCAAAATTGTCTATATGGAAAATCCAGAGGAATCTACAAAAAAAAACCAAATTTTTTTAAAGCTAATAACTGAGTTCATCAAGGTTACAGGAAACAAGATAAACATATGGAAAACAGTTATACTTCTAAATAACAGCAATAAACACATGGACACCAAAATGAAAACACAATACCATTTAAATCACTTCAAAAATGGAATACTTACAAGCAAACCATGTACATGACTTATTTGTGGGAAACTGCAAACAGATGAAAGAAATCAAAGATCCAAATAAATAGAAAGGCATACCATATTCATGGACTGGAAAACTCAGCATAGTAAAGATGTTGTTGTTTTTGTTTGTTGTTAGGTTCCATCGACTCATAGTGACCCTATGAACAACAGAATGAAACACTGCCAGGTCCTGGGCCAACCTCACGATTGTTGCCACATTTGAGCCCATTGATGCTGCCACTTTGCCAATCCATCTCTCTGCGGGTCTTCCTCTTTTTCTCTGACCCTTCCATCCTACCAAACATGATATCCTTCTCCAGCGACTGGTCCCTCCTGGCAATATGTCTGAAGTATGAGAGATGAAGTTTGGCCATCTTGGTCTCCGAGGAGCACTCTGGCTGCATTCTTCCAACATAGATCTGTTAGTTCTTTTGGTGGCCCATCGCTCTTTCAATATTTTCCTCCAACACCATAATTCAAAAGCATCAATTCTTCTATGGTCTTCCTTACTCACTGTCCAGCTTTCGCATGCATATGAAGTTATTGAAAATACCATGGCTTGGATCAGGTGCACCTTAGTCCTCAAGCTGACGTCTTTGCTCTTCAACACTTGAAAAAGGTCTTGTGGAGCAGATTTGCCCTAATGCAATATGTTGTCTGATCTCTTGACTGCTGCTTCCATGAGTATTGATAGTTGATCCAAGAAGAATGAAGTCCTTGACAACTTCAATCTTTTCTCCATTGATAAGAATGTTGTTTTTTGGTCCAGTGGTGGGTAAGGATGTTAGTCTTCCCTAAATTCATTTAATGCAATTTCCACCAAAATCTCAGCAAAATTTTTGTAGATGTGCATGAAAGTATCCTAAAATTTAAATGGAAAGAACTAAAATGGCTCTAGTATTTTTGAAAAAGCAGAATTAAGTGGAAAATTTGCCCCACTTCCAGGTGAACTAGGTGTCTACAGTAACTAAGACTGTGGTGTCTTGGTAGAGGAATAAACATACAGATCAATGGAACAGAAGCCAGTAATAGATCCACACAAATATGCCCAATGGATTTTGACAAGTATACAAAAGCAAGTATACAAAATGCAGGAAGATAGCCTTTTTAGCCAATGGTGCTAAAGTGATTGGACATCCCAGGCCAAAAACAATAACCTCCACCTAAGTATCAAACCTTAAACAAAAAGTAATGAGTGCACAGTGGATGCATGTAAAACAGATGATCCAACTCAAGCCTACAATCTAATTAACTGCAAAAATGTTTTGAAAATAGTATTTATTGAATACTAAACCTTACTTGTGAGGATGGTGCAAGATTAGGCAGTGTCTCATTCTGTTGTACATAGAGTCACTGTGACTCGGAACCAACTCAACGGCATTTAACAACACCAAACCTGACTTTGTCAATGATCAGAAGTGGCAACAATACAGAATAATCATCAATCTCAAATCGTGTTGTTGGAAATGCAAGGTGAAATTATCCTTATGTTAACAACTGGTCAAAATGATTGAAGAACTTAAAAATGTTCAGACCTCAAGTTTTGTCTATGAAGATGTTCACCACTTAGAATAACAAAAGATCTGGAAAACGATGATTGCTTAAATAGGATGAATACTTAGACATTTTTTCATATATTTTTCAGCAAAATATGGGATGTTCTGCAATGGCTGTCAATAGGGGCTTGATGGAGTGACAAAAATTAAACAACAAAGACTCAATCAGTCTCTTGCACCTAGTCTGCCCCGATCTGACCTGACATGGATATCCTGTAAAGGACTGCCTCATGCAGAAATGAGTTTTTGTCCCTCTGTGTTGGTTCTTTCTCTGCAGATTGTCAGCCTAACTCTATGAAAGAGGGTCAAAGGAACACAGAACCTTGACATCAGAGGGTTATTCCCAAATCTCCAGAAGCACACGAGGTTCTTACATACTTTCTTTTCTGCATAACTTCTCAGGGACATCATTTTTGTCATAAGCAAAATATGCCTGACAGAGTCTAGGATGGGAGCTTCAGAAATGCTTAGGGATCTATTGGCACCTTATGCTGGCAGGACCCTAGTGTGGCTTCAATTTCAATATGGTACCAACCACCCTGCACCAAGTATGTCCACAGAATCCTGGAATGTTGGATGGACACATGGCAGCCTGGCCACCAGACTGCATTCACAGCTAGGAATTTGGGGAATTGATGGGTTCTTGATTTTTTACCATGTCTCTGTGTGTGAGCTGACACCCTTCAACCTTTAACTGAGCTTAAAATACTTTAGAGGAAGACTCCCTACAGGGAAAAGAAAATGAAGGAAGATGGTATGACATCTGTCCCCTCCTCCCTGACTACCTACCATAATGTGGGTCTTAGCCCCTAAAGAAGGAGGGGATGACAGGAAATTGTCCCCAAATGGAAGCTTGGGAGACTGAATTCAAGTAGCATGACATTGGGGTCCACTGAGATGGACAGGCTCAAGATTTATGAGAAAATCTCTGACCTCCACTCTGCTCAAACCCCAGTACAGCTTCAGGGTCAGCTCACCATTAGAACCAGAGGCCCAGTGCCTGGGACCCACAATACTTTTAGGGGCTTGTGAAAATGTTTTCATTTCTTTTAAAATCAGAAGAAAACTAAATGTAATGATAATGTCACCAGAAAAGACCCATCACTAGAGACAAGCATCGTACTTGATAAAGTAGAGGGTCAGCAAAAACTAGACATTTTCACTGTCAGTCCATGTTGTGCATTGACACAGTAGCCCCAAACACCGATGACCTTGAAAATGGTGTAGGATGGACAATGTTTTGTTCTGTTGTATGCAAAGTCTCCATGAATCGGAACCAACTTGACAATAACCAACAACAGCAGTGATAAATCCAGTCTGGATTATATTTGTCTTTATAAGAGTGCAGCTGTTAAATATCTTTTTAATAGTTTTATGGAGGAAGGTGCTGTCATGGATTGCATTGTATACCTCTCAAATATGTGTCAACTCGGCTGGGATTTGATTCTCTGGTTTGGCAGGTATGTGGTGATGTAATGTGTCTGTTGTGTAATGATCCCCAGGATGTGATCCTGATGTGACAAGCCAATCAGTTGTAGGAATATTAAGATTGGGATGAACCACCCTTCACCCCATCACAGTCCTGATCCCAGGTAATAGGATTTCCCTGGAGTATGGTCCACAGCACTTTTCACCTTGCAAGAGATGGGAAGAGAGAGAAGGATCTGCTATGAACAAGAAAGAAGAGCTGAGAATAGAGAATAACATTCGGACTCTATGCTGAGAACCTCCTAGACTTGGGAGAAGACTGATGCCAAGACACAGAGGTTGAAAGGAGTTGGCAGAGAGAGGAAGCCCTCTCCTAGAGCTGACACCATGAACTTGGACTTCTAGCCTCCCAAATGGTGAGAGAATCCATTTCTGTTTGTTAAGCCACTCCCGTGCGGTATTTCTGTTACAGTAGCAGGAGAGAACTCAGACCGGGATCATGAAAGACAAGGTGCCCAGGGCCCATGGACATCTGGATACACCCTGAACAGCTCCCAAGTCTCAGCAGCAGATTCTTTGTCCCCTGGAACTCTGGAGAAGAGGAAGGTACAGTACCCTGAGAGCCTGCTGAGGAGAGACAGTGTGTGTAGGGTTCTGTTTTTGCACAACATGAGATGGCCCTAAGGGACTCCAGAACAAACCTGGGGAGATGCAGACGAGGGCTTGACTGTGCAAATGGAGGCGAGAGCAGCCACATTGTTTTGTTAAATGTCGCCTCTAGTTGCACACAATCAACTCTCAAGGAAGCAGCAGTCAAGAAATCAAATGATGTATTACATCCAGAAACGCTGCTGCAAAGACCTCTTTAAAGAGTTCAAGAGCAGAGATTTCACCTTAAGGACAAAGGTGCATCTGACCCAATAACCTCATGTGCTGTGCAAGTTGGACAATGAACAAGGGAGACCAAAGAAGATTTGATGTCTTTGAATTACGGTGTTGGCAAAGAATATTGAATTTACCAGTGACTGCCAAAGGAACTAACAAATCTGTGTTGGAAGCTGTCCAACCAGAATGCTCCTGAGAAGTGAGGATGGTGAGATTTCATCTTGTAGACTCTGGGCATGTCCTCGGTAGGCACCAGTCCCTAGAGAAGGACACCATGTTTGGTAGAGGGTCAGTGAAAGGAAGGAAGCCCTTAACAAGACAGACTGACACAGTGGCTGCAAGAGTAGGCTCAGATATAATGGTTATGAGACTTCCATAGGACTGGGCAGTGTTTTGTTGTGCATAGGGTCATTATGAATCAGAACTGACTCGACGGCAGCTAAGAACAACAGCCGTTTTCTTCCCAGGCAGTGCTGCTTGTCTGTGATCAGAACCTGGGGCCCTGAGGTGCAGCCCTGAGATGCTATCGTACCTCCTTTATCTGAAGTGGGGTCTGAATGCTCTGACCTGGACGCCCCAGCTCCTTGCCTCTGTTTGACCACAGCCATCTTGGACACTTCATGCCTCTGTTTCCCGTTCTGCAAAGTGGGGATCAGAAAAACTTTTTTTCAAGGATATGGCTGTGAGAATGAAATAACAAGTGTTGTGCTTAGAACAGTAAGGGTTAAGCACCTGTCTACACTGAAAGCAATGAAGGGGAAAGGAGGGTCTTATTTGCCATCTCTAGTGTCTGCCACAAAGCAAGGTCAAATCTCCCACTGTTTGTTGGTGGAGATGGCTTCTGGGTGTACCAGGACCTGTTGTCAAAGAAGCCCAGACTGTCGTTATTTTGAAGGACCATGTGCTAAAAGATTGGGGACAAGTGGAGAATGCTGTAGAGAGCATGGTGCT
This sequence comes from Chrysochloris asiatica, assembly GCF_000296735.1. Lineage (NCBI taxonomy): Eukaryota > Metazoa > Chordata > Mammalia > Afrosoricida > Chrysochloridae > Chrysochloris > Chrysochloris asiatica. Next base: position 633,548 of record NW_006408541.1, on the reverse strand, counting down.
GAGACCCACCTGTGTGTGGAATAGCTTGCGGCAAAACAGCATCTGCAATGGTGTGGCAAGCCAGGGTGCATGCACCAGGGAGTAATGGGGGATGGATGCTGAAGAAAAGAAGGTCTGTCCACCAGCCCTTCAGTTCCAAGGCTCGTGCACCAAGGGTCCTGTTGGAAACCATTACTCAGAGCCGCTGGGTGTCAGTGCTGGGTGGACCCTGGGGCCCCTAAGGACAACCCTGCCTTCCAGGTTTGGTGCCACAGCCCAGGGGCTTAGGAAACTATCTTTAGGGTCAGGACTGTGAGGAAGCAAGGTCTGTGGGAGCCAACATGAGTCGCTGTCCCAGAAATGACCAAGAGTGTGGCATGAAGTATCCTGGCTGAGAATAGACGGCAGGACTCAGATTCTAGCTCCCTTCTTTCTAGAGTCTTGACTTGGGCAAGCTACTCAGCCCTCCTGCCCTGGTGGCTTTGTGAAGGTTAAATGAGATTGTGTGTGTAGAAATGACACATGCTCCGTGTGGTCCTGTCCTGCCTCACTTTCCTGAGAGGGCATCCCAAAGACTGTCCAGAGAAGACCGCCCTTGGACGGAAGGGTGTCCCTAGGCAGAGGGGGGCCAGGGCTGTGCTGAAGGATAGGACATGGTCCAGCACAGCTGCAGTATGGAGGGGCAGTTTCTGATGTGTATGTATGTATGTATACACACATGCATGTATTTTGTATGTATGTTCATGTGTTGATATGTTCATTTGTTTCTGTGTCTATGTATACAAATTTCAGTGTTGTTAAATGCCGACGAGTCAGTTCTGACTCACATTGACACTGTATAGAGTTTCTGAGGAGCAACTGGTGGGTTTGAACTCAGGGCTTTGTGGTTTGAAGTTTTCAGTGCTGATCCTACAGTGTCGCACCAGGAGTCCACATAGACAAACATGTAGTATTTCTGTGTATATTGTACGTGTATATGTGTATACGTACTTATGTATATATACAAAGAGGCTCTTTTAAAGTTCATGGGAAAATGGAATAAAAAAATAATAGAACTTCCCATAAATGTTTTGAGGCAGTTCAAACCCACCAGCTGCGCTCAGAAACCCTATACAGGGTCAGTATGAATTGGAACTGACTCGACAGCACTTCACATCAACAACAACATGTGTATATGTGTGTATTTCTATGTGTGCATGTGTATTTATTTGGATATGTGTGTACATGTGTGTATATGTGTACCTGTGTATGTGTATGCATGTGTGTGTGTTTATGTGTAATGTATGTGTATGAGGAGGCTTCAAAAAGTTCATGGGAAAGTGGAATTGGAAGACCAGGAATTTCCCCACACTTTCTGAAGCCCTCTCCTATGTGTGCATGTTTGTATGTGTGTGTATGTGTGTGTGTGCCTGTGGCTATGCATGTGTGTGTGACTGTGTATGTATATGTGTCTCTATATGCAGGTATGTGCACAAATGCGTGCGGATATGCGTGTGTGTGCGTCTCTGTGTGTAGGTAGGTGCGCATGTGCATGTGGATATGCATGTGTGTGTATGAATGTGTGTACATCTGTGTATGTGTGTGGTGTGTCTGTGAACATGCATGTGTGTGTGTGACTGTTTGTATGTGCATGTGTGTGAATGTGTGGTGCGTATCTGTGGATATGTGGATATGCCTGTGTGTGTCTCTGTGCATGTATGTGCATGTGTGGTGTGCATCTGTATAGATGTGGGTATACATGTGTGTTCATGTGTGTATGCATCTGTGTCTGTGTGTGCATTTGTGTGTTGGATAGGGGACTGCAAGGCTCTGAGCAGTAGTGGGTACCTGGGAACAAGGAAGAGAGCTCGGGGTCTGGCCAGGAAGAGCTTCATACATATTTGGAGCGTCCTCCCTAGGCCTTGGGGAACCACGTGGAAGCAGCAGAGTGACAGACCCCCACTAGGGTTCCCCAGTGGGGTGTAGACCGTGGGCACTGGATCACCCTCCTGGTGTAGTGGGGAGCAAGGCCAAGGCCACCTCGGAGGGACATCAGTGTCCAGCTAGCTTCCCAGCACTGCTAAGAAGACTCGGAACTTCCACATCTTTGGTAGAGGCAGCTTGGCTGTCCCTGAGCTGGGTGCATCTGGAGTACAGAGTCTCCCTCAAAACCCTGCTGTAGAGGCGGGTCATTGAGAGCCTTGGTCAACTCAGAGGCCCCAGGCAGCTGTGGTGGGAAGCAGGGAGGTCCCCATGAATGGCCTCAAGCCTCCTTGAGGTGTGGCCTGCTAGCCTCACCTCTGCAGACAGGCGTGTGGTAGAGAATGAAAACAAGGTGCCTTGGGGGTGTCCTCAGGCGAAAGTGGCCTCTGCTCCATGCTGGGCTGCCAAGCGAGCCAGGCCATGTGTGGAGCAGACGCTTGGCCACGGCCAGGAGATGCAGCTCAAGTCATAATAACAGTCATCTGGAAGCTCTGCGCCTCAGCCCTGCCCCCACCCACAAATCCTACCGCTCCAGGGATCTCTCCAGTCCACAGCCACGGAAAGTGGGGAGGAAGGCTGGTGCAGAAGTAGGACAGGCTGAGTCCCTGGGTGACAGAAGGGGCGCTCGGCTACTGATCGAGAGGTTGGCGACTCAAATCTACCTAGAAGCACCACAGAAGAAAGGCCTGATGACCTGCTTCTAGCAAAGCAGTCACTGAAAGCCCACAGAGCACAGTCCTACACACATAGGGGGGCCGGGACTTGGAGCTGACTCCATGGCAGCTACTCTGTTTGGGTTTGGTGGGGGCTGGATCTGAACTAGGGATCTTTGACTTTGAGCCCACCGTCCTCACCTCGTCATTTTATTGTTGTTGTTAAGTGCTGTTGAGTCAATTCCGACCCATAGCAACCCATAGTATAGGGTTTCTGAGGAGCAGCTGAGGAGCTTGAACTGCCAACCTTGAAGTTCAAACGGCTTTGCAGTCTGGTGCATTGACCCACAGCGCCACCCCAGGACTAGCACTTTTCCCTTCTCTTTTGTTTTCTTTCCTTTCTTTCAGAATTTTATTGTGGATTGAGTGAAAGTTTACAGGGCAGATCATCAGTTTTACATTCAACAAATCATATACCTTGTTTCATTACATTATTATAATCCCCTCCATGCACCATCAGTTAATAGTATTTCTCTCTATCCACTTTAACTTTTGAAACTTTTGAATTGTTTCCAATGCTATATCTATCTTATTTGATTGTTCCTGTAGCACTTTCCTGACTTCTTCCTTATTTTTTCTCAACTCCATTGTATAGTGTTTTGATACATTTTATAATCAT
>NW_006408541.1:624379-629495 GCF_000296735.1 Chrysochloris asiatica | reverse complement strand
GACCATCCCCTGAGCCTGCTTGGTCGGGTATTCTGTGTTGTTGTTGGCGGAGCTCCTTTACTGCACTTCCACCCGATCCGCCATCTTGTTTGTTCAGGACTAGCATTTTTCGCCTGCAGCACTACTAACAGTTTGTTGTTGTTGTTGTTGTTGTTAAGTGCCATCGAGTCGGTTCCAACCCATAGTGACCCTGAACTGGGTTTTTGAGGCTGTAAATCTTTATGGGAGCAGCAAGCCTTATCTTTCTCCCACGGAGTGGCTAGTAGTTTCGAACTGCTGACCTTGTGGTTCGCAGCCCGATTCGTAACCACTATGTTACTTCATATATATATATATATATAGTTCATGGAAAATGGTATTAAAAGATAATGAAATGTCCTTGAACTTTTTGAAGCTCAGCTGTATATACATGTATATATATGCATATTGAGCTTGGTGTGGTAACTGTAAGGTCTGTAGTTCAAAACCACCAGCTGCTCTCGGAAACCTTATACAGGGATGCTATGAGTCAGCACCGACTTGACTGCACACACCAACAATATACATGTCTACCTCCCACCTTTTTTTTTTTTTTGCTGTCTTATGGTGGCTTACAAGCTGCCAGAGTACTGGAAACTTTTCCACCAGTATTTCAAATGCCAGCTGGATGTTGAGCAGAGCTCCCAGTCTTAGGCAGACTCGGGAGAATGGTCTGGCTATCTCGTTTCCAAAATTAGTCAATGAAAACTATGTGGATCACATGAGAACATTGTCTGAATTCACTTGCTTTGTATCAGTGTCCAGGGAGCCAATGCTTGGTGGAGTGGTGAGCCAGTGAGGACAGGGGATGCTCATCAGTAGACTTGAACACACCTGTGACTATAAGGGTGACCCAAGCCTGGGCAGTATTTTGTTCCTTTGTATGGAAAGTCACCACCATGTTATATGGTGGTTTGCAGCTAGTGTCAGCTTGACAGCAGCTAAGCACAAAGACATCTATGTGTAAGTCTGCTCGGATGCACAAGGAGATCTGGTGACATCGTGGATTACCCATCAAGCTGCTAACTTCAAGAGCAGCAGTTGAAATCTACCAGTCAGGAAAATTTGAGACTGCTCTTATAAGATTTACAGCCTTGGAAACCCTGTACAAAGTTGCTATGAGATGGGACTGTCTAGACAGCAGACAGCCCCCACCAGCACTCTGACGCATGTGGGGTCACCATGAGCCAGAGGTCACTCCATGACAACTGGATTTTAAGGTTAGTTGTCCCAACTAAGGCCATCCTAGATGAGCTGACAGTCAGTCAGAAAACAGCTGATCCCCCCCCCCCCAGACATGTGAGGCCATCCAGACAATATCAGCAGAGCCGTCGACCTACCCTGCAGCTGACCCCAGATAAATGAGTGCACCCAGATGAGTCCAGGAGAGCTTCCCAGCTGATCCTTAGACTGGAGAACAAGGGTATGTGGTGACTGTTTGAAGCCACTGAGGTCGGTGCTTAGTTGTTATGGAAGCAGAAGTTCACTCTTGAACAGTGAAGAGACCAAGACTCAGAGCAGAGGCATGACTTGCCCAATGTCAGATTCCTCCGTGGTGTTGGCTCCAAACTGCAGCCTCTGACTACCAGGAGAAACATTTCTGTTTAAACATAGACAAAACCGAGACAGAGTCAGTCCCTGAAGTAACATAACCAGAATCAATGGCGGTTTGATTCAATAGTATAAAAAAAAAAACTTCTGGGAGAATTAAACTTTAGGGTCAGGGAGACCACTGGAGGTGGCACTAGGGCCTGGCAGGCACATACCCTGGTGCCTCTTGAGGGGGCATCACTGAACAAGTTTCCATCCCCATCGACGAGAGATCACTCTGCCAGTTCAGACTTCGTCATGGGCACTGTTTCCTGTAGAAGGGCCTCTGGGGGCCAGCCTCTCTCTGGTGGCGCTCAGCTGCCAGGCTGAGCAGCAGGAGAACATCTGGGTGTGTTTGCAACTCAGACTCTGTTTCTTAGCACCTCGTGGGGGCTCCTGGCTCCGGGTAAGGAACAGGTGGAATTGCATGGAGCAAGAATGACAGCAGCAACAAAGCTTCAGAAACAGTTCTAACTGAAGTTAATAGTACAACATATTTCCCAGAGAGGGAGCTGGGGACCTGACAGATCTTCCAAGGTAGACTTTGTGAGTGCCGATGAACACAGGTTCCAGACTTCGCACCTGGGCTTAGCGCACTAAGGTCTGGCCCATGGGGATAGGGGTAGGTGAGTCCACCATGGACCTTGGGTGACCTCCAGGTCTGAATTTCACTTCCCGTCTATGAAGGGGCGATGGTACTATCTAACCGCGCTGTAGAGAAGCCAGTGAGGCCTTTATAAGGAAAGATGGCTGGGTGCTCAATCTCATGGTGCCCAGTGCTTAACCCCCCATACCACCAGGGCTCATTGGAAGCCCTCTGGACCAACTGTGGTCTGTGCTATAGGGTCACTGTGGGTCACAATTGACTTGAAGATAATGAATTTTAGTTGGTTTTAGGTTGTCTCCTGGAGGAAATGGACTCTGCCCCCTCCATGCTTCCATTTGAGGGGGAGCAGGTTCAAGGTGTGTCTGAGAACCCAGCTGGATTCTCCAACTCACCACACCCCACTGCCTAGACAAACCACTCACATGATGGAGTCGTAGCGAGCTGTGGTAGGCCCCTGCTACCCAAGACTCCAAAGGCTCAGGCAGAGGGGTCCCTAGGCCCAGGGGACCACCTACCTCCATGCTGGCCTTGACTCTAGAAGATACAGAGTGGGAGATTAGGGTGAGGCCTGCATTTTCCAGTCTCTGATGGCCTGGAACTGTCTGAGCCCTCACGCTGTGTTCACTCCTGTGACCACACATCCTCTCAGGATGCCTGTTACCTTAAGGGTTAAAGGGAGCACCCAGGAGCCTGCACAGGGGGCTCTCACCCCCACCCCCACCTCAGCCGTCTTCCTCCACCCCTCCCCTCTGAGCACCATGTGCATCCCCCAGAACTCAATGTCAGATTACCCAATAAACAAGGTAAGCACAGGCTTACTTGTGCTTAGCTATGAATCTGTCCTGAACTGTTTCCCTTGTTTTTATCACAACAAAGATTCTGCCTCTAGGGCTGGCTGGGGTCTGTCTCCCAACCCCACAGCACCTCCCCGTAGAATCACAGCCTCTCTTCAAATTTACAATCCCTGGTGTGAACAGAGGGCCCAGTAAGCAAGATCTAAGGTAAACTAGTAAGTAAGCACAAGTAAGTCCATGCTTACCTTGCTGACTGGGTAATCGGACCCTGCTTTCCAGGCTGGCTTAGATTGTTACTTAACCCACACACAGTTATTTTCCCACAATTCCAACTCCTGGAAACCCATGTGTGGTGGTGGTTCTGTACCATCCAGTTGGTTCCGACTCATAGCAAGCCCGTACGGGGTTTCTGAGGTAGTCAGTCTTTTCGGGAGCCTCATCTTTTTCCCGCGGAGTGACTGGTAGATTCGAACAGCTGACCTTGCAGTTAACAGCCCAACATGTAACCACTACGTTATCATGTGTATCCGAATAAAACTGTCCTCCATGAGGTTTTTCAGTGACTAATTTTTCAGAAGCAGATGACCAAACTTTTCTTCTGAGGCATCTGGGTGAATTTGAACCGCTAACCTTTCGGTCAGCAGCTGAGTAAGCGTGTGAACATTTGCACCATCCAGCTCAAGGTTAGCTAGGTCTGATGTGGGACTTTAGTGTTAAAACCATGAAAACTGGGGTCCCTGGAAGTTGAGGGTTTTTGGGTTTGGTTTTGTTTTTAAATAAGAAACAGTTCATTTTAGAGCAGTATTAAGTTTGAAGAATTGTTGTGAAAACAGAGTTCAAGTGTACCCACATCCAATTTTCCCTCTTATTAATAGCTTACATTAGTATGACATATTTGTCATGACTAATTAATGAGAATAAAGTCTATACTCTATTCAGATGTCTTCATGTTTCCCCTATTGCAGTTGCTGTTGTAGGTTACCATCAAGTTGATTCTAATTTGATTTCCATAAGGTTTTCAAGGCTGTGAACTTTTTGGATGTAGATCCCAGGCCTGTCTTCCATGGTATCGCTCTAGGAATCCTGGTGTGGTGCTGGTATAGGATAAGCACTGGTCTACAAGGTCAGTTTGAACCAAAAAATTAGTGGTTCAAGCTTACTAGTCACTCCTCAGAAACCCTGTATCGTTCACCATGAATCTGGTGGTGGTGATTTCGAGTCAATTTCGCCTCATAGTGACCTTGTATAGGGTTTTCAAGGCTACAAATCTTTACCAGAACAGAAAGCCTCATCTTTCTCCCATGGAGCAACTGGTAGATTCGAACTACTGACCTTGTGGTTAGCAGCCTTGCTCGTAATCCACTTTGCTGCCAGGACTCCTTGCTATGATTCAGGTGGGTTCAAACCATCAACGATTCGGCCAGCCCTCCCAGGTCCTCATCCAAGATCCACATTCCATTAGTTACCACGTCTGGGCTGTGACAGTTCCTTAGACTTCTCTTGTTTTTATTACCTTCAGAGTTTTAAGGAATACTGAAGAGATTTATTTTATTTTTATGAATTTTGTAAAAGTATGATTTGGGTGAAAGTGTACAGAGCAAATTAGTTTTCCATTCAATGATTCACACAAGTTTGTTCTGTGACATTGCCTGCAATTCCCACAATGCAGCAGCGTTCGGCCCATGTCCTCCCAGGGGTCTTCACTTCCATTTGTCCTTCTTTGGCAGCTCCTTCCTGACTTCTGAACTTTGTTTCTGAGCGCTACTTTGTAGATTATCCATGTATTAGAATTTGTCTGATATTTTCTTTGTGATTGGTCTTGTCTTTGGAAAATCTGTTTTGTGGTTGTTGTTGAGAATATACACAGTCATACTACACCGGTCCCACAGTGTATACATGTGCCATTTAGTCACATTGATGACATTCTTGGAGTAGTTCAACCAATCCCACCTCAATTCAATTCTCTGAATTATTCCTCTCCCAAGCTCTGGGAGGCTGAGAGAGCTGGGTTACTGGGAGAAAGACCACAGAGACACCCATTGTGTCTTGAGTACCTGCGATCAGCACAGCTCACCACTGCTGGTGCCAGTCTTTTTTTTTTTTTTTT
>NW_006408541.1:604586-622233 GCF_000296735.1 Chrysochloris asiatica | reverse complement strand
ATTTATCTTCTAGCTCACTAGTTCTAGCTTCTATCTCTTCAATTCTATTCCTTTGCCCTTTCAATGTATTGTCCATTTCTGACATTCTGGTGCCTGCTGGTGCCAGTCTTGACCACCTGATTAAGGTAGCAGATCCCGTGTTTCAAAGTGCACTGCTTACCCTACAGCACTGCACATATTTTAGGAGGACACATTCAATCCATGTCAGGCTTCTCCTCTGGAAAGTTACTCTTTCTTGTCCCCTTTTCTAGCCTGTATTCCTTGGAGAAAGGCCACTAGACACAGCTCATATTTGGGAGGGGGAGCTCTGTTTCGTCTCTTATCGGCATCAACTCTTTGGAATTCTCTCCCATTTATCTAGTTATCCAATCATTGATTGAATCACTATGGTCTCATGGCTATCTATTGATACTTCAGATTACAGTCCACTAATACTTTATTTCCGTGCCCTGCGTGTAACCAGCTCTGGTCATTGGTCTCACAAGAAAACTTAGTGGAATGCAAGTAAGATTGAGTTTGCTGTACAGGTTACCTTACCTCTCCTCAAGGAGCCCTGGTGGTACAGTGGATTAAGCATTGGATTGCTAACTGAAAGGCTGGTGGTTCAAACCCATCAGTCACTCCTAGGGAGCAAGAAGAGGCAGCCTTCCCCTGTAAAGATCCATAGTTCTGCTCTGTCCTAGAGGGTCATCATGAGTTGGAACCAACTCAGCAGTAGTAAAGAGTTTGCTGTGGTTTTGCACATCCTCACATTCATTTGAAAACATGATCTTCACTTGCTTTGGTACTTCACTTTCTGAGTTAGATCCCACCGCGAATCACCTCAGGTGGGGTGCTTTGGTCTAGGATGCTTCCAATTCCTCTCTGTGACTCAAGGGACTTCGAGTAAGGGCTTATCAGTGTTCCTCCTAGCAGGCACACATAGACACCAAGTTAAAGCAAATACTATTAGAGCGATTGCTTAACTTAGGCTCCATTCTTCTGTTTGTATTCTAGGTTGTTCTTGTTCTGATGTGTCATTGGGTCGATTCCACCTCATAGCAACCCTACAGGACAGAGTGGAAACGTCTCGGAGGGTTTCCAAGGAAGTAAACATCACAAGAGCAGACAGCAAGTCTTTCTCCCCAGAAGGGGCTATTGGGTTCCAACCACTGACCCCTTGGTTTGCAGCTGAGCACTGAAGCATTGAGCCACCAGAGTTCCTAGATTTTTTCCTAAGGGATCTTAAAAACATACTTCGGAATGCTGTTTACCTTTCACAGGGACGCTATCATAATCTGAACAAATATAGAACAGGCACAACATAGAAATGGTGAGATATAAGTTTTATGTATTGTTCTGGGGCCAGATGATGCAGCTACATCATGAGTTTACAAAAGCACCTCTCAATTCCTCCCCAGGGATTCTTTGCACAAACAGGCCCATTTAAAAGCAGCCACTTAACATGCCAGGAAAGCTATGGTCTTCTCTTGAGTGGGCCACCCAGGAGATGACCCGAGTTTTTAAAGATGTCAGCTAGGACAGGAAGACTCAGAAGAGAACAACTTCAGAGTTGCTTTTGGTTCTTTTATAGGAATTCCCCTCCATGGGCTACCCTTTCAAGGGACCAAGTGTTGAAAACTTCAATGTACTAAGTCACTGTTTCATAGTTGAGTGGCCCTGAGCCAATAAAAAGAAAGCAAATAAGTCTAATAAAAACAGGACCCATAGAAGCTCTTCCACTCTCTGCCCCACAGAATCCCTTCTGTGAAAGGCTTAGCCAGTGGTAGCTGATGAGCTTAAGAACCACTAGCTTCTCTCTTCAGTGTCCACCTTTCTCCCCAGTAACATTTGAGCTCCATGGGACAGGGAATGTGTCTCTGTCTTGTTAACCACAGAGATGACTGTGGTGTTTTGGGTAAAATTGATTTCACCTCTGTAAGTCTCAATCTTTTCACCTATCAAACAGGACAAGAATAGTCCCCAACTCAGAAGTATTATCGTTTCTATTATTGAGATGAGGAAAACTCGATAACCACTTTTTAAATTACTGATATGTTGCCCATCCACCCATCCATCCATCTACCAACTCATATATTCATGCACCCAATCATCCATCCATCCACCCATATATCCATCTACCAATCATCCACCCAACTATCCATCCACCTACCCATGTATCCATCCACCCATCCATGTATCTATCCACCAATCATTCACCCAACTATCCATCCACCTACCTATATATCCATCCACCAATCATCCAACTATCCATCCACCCACCCATGTATCCATCCACCAATCATCCACCCAACTATCCATCCTCCTACCCATATTTCCATCCACCAATCATTCATCCAACTGTCTATCCACCTACCCATGTACCCATCCACCAATCATCCATCCACCCACCCATGTATCTATCCACCAATCATCCTTCCATCTATCCATCCACCCACCCATGTATCCATCTACCAATCATCCATCCAACTATCCATCCACCTACCCATGTATCCATCCACGCACCCATCCATTCATCTACCCAAACACACATTCATTCATCCATTAAACTATCTGTTCATCTATCCATCTACACATCCATCCAATTATCTATTCACACAAACATCCAAATACTCAAGCATCCATCCATCCATCCATCCATCCATTCATCCACCTACTCACTCACTCAGCCATCAAGAATCACTAAGATTCTGTATGAGACCTTGAGATTATAGTAACGATCACTCTAGGAAGTTAACTAATCATGGTTGAGAGAGACAATAAACAAACAAACAAACCCATAAGTATCAACCTATTGAGGAGCTCTGGTAGCGTAGTGGTTACGAATTGGGGTGTGAACCTTAAGGTCAGCGGTTCAAAACTACCAGCCGCTCCGCGGGAGAAAGATGAGGCTTTCTACTCCCGTAAAGATTTACACCCTCGGAAACCCTGTATAGGGTCGCTATGGGTCGGAACCGACTCGATGGCACTTAACAACAACAATTAAGGTTAAGGGTGGCACAGAGACAATTGAAGCCAGGGAAGGGTAGGCCCATTCTCCTGAGAGTAGGAATTAGTTGCAGGAATAGAGGGGGACAGAGGGAAAAAGTGGGTGGGACTTGTGTGTCAGATTGCTGAGTTTGGATTAAACCTGTTGGCCAGAAACTCTAGTGCAGGCCTGAGCAATCAAAATGAAATTGAAGTGTGGAAAGAAACAAACAAAAGAAAAATGCTTTTATCTCCCTCTGAAACTATGGCAGCCTTTCATAATCCTGAGGTCTCGGAGTGGTTTAGACTCGCTGGATCTAATGGAGCGTGGCAGTAACAATGGCGGCTCTTCTTTGGGAATCTTTCATCTGAAGACACCCAGATGTCGTGCCTTCTCTAAGTCTGGAGGATGAATCCACCTGGGCCTTGATGTTGACGCTTTGTCGTCAAAGGATTTGGGATTAGGATGTGTGGATGAGGCTGAGTAATTAAAAACTTATTCTCACAGGAAGATGGCAGGTCTGATAGATGGCTCATTTCCACTCTGAGAGCACCATTCATCCTGAGATTCACTCTGACCTTCAAGACTCTGGATCACTTTATCTTTCTTTCCAGAGATGGCTCAAAAGTGATTGAAGCATCACACTGACTTCAGTAACTCCTTTTCTGCTCCTCCTGGGGAGCAGGCTCCCCTCTTGGAGCAGCAGGGTATTTCTGTAAATGGGCAGGTCTCAAAACAAAGAGATGTGCCCGAGCTCCTCCCATGTACAAAAACTAACTAGCTGTGGACGTGCATGTACAAAATTACTGATTTCCCACAGAAGTTGGGATTTTTGGTCTCTCAAGGTGCTGAGTCACCTGGGCCTGCACTCTTCAGACTGTGGGCCTGAGTTGAGGCCAGGTGTACCTTCTGAGGTGTGTCCTCTTCCATCTGTTCCACCCCCTTGACCATAAGTATCTGCAGAGCTAAGAAAGATTGGTGGCCTAGAAGAGGGAGCAGGGATTCTAGAGACCCTTGTGGTCCTCATGTGGGGGCCAGAGCACAAAGGTTGGGTCTAACAGTCTGACTTTGGGTACCAGGCCAGGTGGACCACAGGGCCTGAGAGTCTCCAATCTGGTAGAATCCACTGTAGGCTCTGAGCTGGCTCTTTCTGTGCCCTTTCCTAAGAAGATGAGCCCATCATCTGCATTTCTGGCCACAGATCTATGACTGCCAGGTCTCCACCCAAGGACACAGACCCTGCTTCAGTAGCCACTGTGGCACCCCATGCCTGGCACCCCTAGGGGCCCAGTGGACACAGGGAATGAGACAAGGGCCCTTGAAGGTGGGCCACTGAACTGCAAGTCCGCTGCTGAACTGAAAATGGACATGTCCGCAGACCTCTCTCCAGCAGGAGGATGACCCACTGGGAGGCACGGTCAGAGACCCGGTGGTGAGTGGTCTTAGTCCTGGCTACCCTCGTCACCAGCATACCTGAGGAGAAGGCCGAACCACAAGGAGCCCCCTGGTCACCAGTGTTGTGTTGACCATAGGGCCGGGGTGCCCTGAGAGCGGGAGCGACGTGGACTTGGCCAGGCAGCTGCAGCTCCAGGAGAGCAGAGGGGAGTGATGCCCACAGCACCCCTGAGGGTGGGCTTTCTCTGTCTCCCTGTCTCTGTCTCTGTGTCTCTGCATCTCTTTCTGTCTTTGTTGTTCTCTCTCTGTCTCCATGTCTGTGTGTGTCTCTCTCTTACTGTCTCTATGTCTCTTACTGTGTCTGTCTCACTATCTCTGTCCACCTCTGTGTCTCTATCTCTGTCTCACTCTGTCTCCCTGGGGCTCTCTCTGCTTCTGTCTGTCTGTCTCACTCTGTCTCTCTGTGCTGTTCCTCTGTCTGTCTGTCTCCCTCTCTTCAGAGGGTCTGGCCTCTAACAGGGACAGAGAGACAAAGATGGCTCCCCCAGGAGGTGGTGTTGTCCCTGGGCCAGGCACAGAGCTGCTCTTTGACAGCTGGGGGCCCACTTCTGTGGGGGTTGTCTCCACACAATGGCACCAGATGGGACCCCAGGACACTCCTACAGGCTGTGCCCCAAATGCAGCTGGGCTGGCTGAAGCCACAGGTATACACCCCATAATGGGATGCCAGCAGACAGGCCCCACCAGGTCCCGAGAAGGAAGGAAAAAGCAGTCCCGGGGGCCCCTGTGCCCAGCATCTCCTGGCAGAAGCAGAATGGTTAGATGTCAGGAGGTTCAAATCTCAGCCCCGCCACCTGACAGCGTGTTGCCAGCTTTGGGATGCCCCTTGACCTGTCCACGTCTAACGGGATGACGGGGTGAACTGGAACCTGCCTTGAATGACTGACCGCTGGAGTCACAACAGAGGCAAAGCAGACACGGGACTGAGAAGATAGCCCATGAGGCCCAAGTGAGGGCCGTTCCCATTCTCTCATACAATGAAGGACATGGAGGCCCAGACAACTGAAGGGGGGGCCTTCCCTGTTAGAGGGATGCATGAAAACCATTACAGAACACAAAAATTCTCCAGACTCCAGATTCTAAACATTCCTCCCCACCCCCGCTCCCCCCGAGAAGTTCATCAAAACGGAGGCGCCTGGGTGGCCTTCCTTTCCCTTCCCTTCCCTTCCCCTCCAAACCCTGCTGTTGGCATGTGTGGGGTGCCATTTTGTTTCCAGGACCCTGGGCTATGGGCTGGGATCTGATGATCCAGGAGCTCAGCCAGCTAGGGAAACTTGCCCACTGTCAGCTGACTGCTGCCTTATTGAGCTGAGGCCAAGGCTAAAGTCCTGTCTGAGGGGTCCACCACCAGAGCCCCAGTCCCAATACGGTGGGTGCCCAGCACTCAGCACACAGATAAGGAAGTGATTGAGCGGGCATGTCAGGCCACTCTGCCCTTCCAGACAGGGCGTTAGCTTGTCAAAGGCAGAGCTGTGGACAGACCTCATTGAACCTCCTGACAAGTGTGGCTGAGGGGACGAAGTGTGGGACACAAGGGTAGAATGAACACGATGAATGGGCAGGAAGGCTGCATGGAGGCCTTGAGTCTCTTACAGCCTCACACATCTGGAGGCCAGGAGGGGGTATCCCTGTCCCCTTTCTGCCCACTAGACAGAGTTTGGGGGAGCATGGCCTTTGGGGTTTGGGGCCCAAGAAGGTGTGTCCTTACTCTGCTTCCAGCAGAGTCCTCTAACAAGAAGAGGCAAGGAGGCTGTATGTCGAGGAGAGTGATGGTGTCTTTATTCCCTCCCTAAAGGCTCATTAAAAAAAAAAAAAGTGTCCAAAATTAATGAACAAAATATTGAACACTCAGCCTTGGCAGCAGCAAACACACAAATGCACTTTGTCATGGTGACAGATTCAATACGCATCATTTGTAACAGGACAAACATCATTTAAATAAAGACAGCAGCTATCGGTTAAATAACTTTCTGCCATCAGTTAAATACAGTCATGCTGTTGTGGGTTCAAGTTCCAACCAGGCCTGGAGCTCTGATGTGCTGCACTCCAGTGTGTGGGGCTTGCCTAGAACCCCAGAGAGTCTGTTTAGGCAGTGGGGAGGGTTTCTGACTTCCATCCACAAACTTCAGAGCTGGTCGTAGAAGTTTTCAAATTAAAACTCTTTTATTTTTTAAATGTGAAAATAATATAGGCTTACAATAGTGCAAAACTCAACAGATTAATGATGACTGAAGGAAATACAGTCAAACGAAAAAAATTCCCCAAATCAGTCACAACAAAGTTACAATTTCTGTAATTTTTTTCATGTATACCTGGATATGTATGTCTTCTAGTTTAATAACTGCATTTGGGACATTCTTGTAAGAAGGGTCTTTAAAAATTCATGGAAAAGGACCCTGGGACCATTAAGGGCGAAGAGCGGAGTGTGGGACCCTATCCAGAGAAGCAGCGATGCCAGAGACGGAGGCAGAGACGATGACATGAAGAGATGGAGCAGCTGGGGACTCTGGACTCAAGGAGGGAGAAGGGCTGTGTGTTGACGGTCGGGAAGTGGGGGCAGGCTTGCAGGGTGTACCCTTTGATTGTTTGAATGGTTACAGAAGGAACGGAAACAAATGCTGTTGAATGATGATGCATGGAGGGGATTATAGTCATTGCACTGAAATGAAATATGATAGGATGAATGATGAATGTACAGCTGATGTTTTCCCATGTAAACTATCACTCAATTCACAATAAAAGCTTTAAAAAAAATTCATGGAAAAATGCAATAAAAAGATAATGGAATTTTCCCATGAACTTTTTTAAGCCATCTTGTACATACTGACCAAAAACCTTTTTTTTTTTTTGTATGAACACACTTGGGCATCTTTCCGTATTAGCTCCCTGTGAGAGGTGAAACCATCTGTCTTTGTCACGGTTTCAGCACCTAGTCCAGAGTCTCTGCTAATCACTGTGTCAGTGGAAAGAGCATTCTATCAAATGAAGGCCCTTAGCTTCTAATAGTTCCATGGAGGTGGATGTGGGTGGTTGCAAAACTATGATGACTGCAAGAAATCCTTCGCAGAAGGACCCCTGTACCTCAGGCCTACACTCAGGTCAACGGGAAGAGAATTCCTAGAAGTGGATTCACGAAGTCAAAGGGTCCATATATTATTCATGTTGATGGAGCTTGTCAAACTGCTGACCCGTCCAACGAGAAAACTGGTCCTTGACTCTTGCCACAGTCTCGCATTTTTCCCCGAAGTCTTCTACATTCTTTAAGTTCAACTCTGTCAGCCCTGGGAGGGAGTCTGCGGAGCTTGTCGGGTTAGATGCTGGCCTGGCTGACTAAACTCAGCTTCTTATTTGCAGGATGTTCTCTGTGCCTCTGTTCCTCATCTGGAGAATGGGGTAACCATAGCACTAACTTCAACGACTGCTTGGTTTTATATCTTTGTTGTTGTTCAAAATATACACAGCAGATCTTTCATCAATTCAACAGTTTCTACATGAACAATTCGGTGAAATAAGTGACATTCTTCGAGTTGTGCAACTGTTCTCACCCTCCCGCCCCCTTACTGAGTTCTCCCTCCTCATGGACATAAACACACTGCCTTCCCAAGCTTCCAATCTAATCTTCTGAGAGCTGCTGTTGTCTTTTTGATGCCAAATAGATAGTTCTTTTAAAAAGCTCAATTCTCAGGCAGACATTCTTTGCCTTTATTGAGCTAAAATATTGCATGGTTTTAAGAAGACTCCCAGGGATATTTTTGGTTTTAAGTTTAAAGATGATCTCAAGGCAATAGTTTCAAACACTTATCCAGTCTCTGTGGCTCCAGAAAGTCTGGATTCCATGAGAATTTGAAATTCTGTTCTGTAGTTAGATCAGGAGTCCTCTATGGAATCTGATCAAAATATTCAGTCATGGTAGCCAGGTTCCATCCAATTGTTCTCGGAGACTATTTGGTGAACATTCTCAGATTGTTTGGAGGCTTCAATGAGCAGCTGCCCCGAGTGAGTGACTCGATCTCATCTCAGTGAGGGAGGAATCAGCATGTCCTAAGTTCAGAGTGCTCTCTTGGAGAGCAGCATGGAGGGCCTGAGGGGTACTTGTTTGGGGTTGTAAGGATATAATTATGTGGTAAGGGAGAGACAGGTGGGAGCAAAGGCCCTGGAGTCAAGCATGCTTCCCCACCCCTCACCCCCACCAGCCAGCTTGCCCATGTGCAGACAGGGTGACACTCCAAAGGGTCTTGGTCAGAAAGAGGCTTGAGGATGTGACATGTCATCTTGGGACTTGAGCTTAGAGTCATGGGGGTTGTTAGATGAAGACCAGGGCATCCTGCCAGAAGCAGGTCCACCCCACCGCCTCGCCTTGCCTCTTGGAGGGGGTCCCAGTCTGGAATTACCCAGTTAGCCACAGATGAGGAGTTCCTGCAAACTGCCCAGGGTCACATAGGATGTACCACCCATAGCAGCACCCCAACACATTTGGTTTTTGCTTTAAGGTTATATATAATTCCTGATTCTTCTCCCATGGAATCAGACCTATGTACGGTTAGGATTCTGGGCATCTGGTCTCTGTCTGTCCTGCAGATCAGAAGGTGAGACTGCTGCCTAGACTCCAGGTGGAAGTCATAGTCATGCTGGGACAGAGCAGGCAGTGGCAGTTCAGGGGAAGAATCCCTACCGTCCACATTGGAGGCCTGGGTTCAATTCCTGGTCGGTGCACCTCACCCGTCAAGAGAGGATTGATTGCACAGGTTGCTAAGATGCTGAATAGGTTTCAGGAGAGCTTATAGACTAAGACAGATTGACTTCTGAAAATCAGCCAATGACAACCCTACAGATCATAGTGGTTGGGATGAGGCCGTGCTTTCTCCCCTTGTACACGGGGTCACAGAGTCACAGGGAACAGACTCGATGGCAGTGAGCTACAGGAGCCGTGCTGGGAGGATTGCAGCCCACAGACACCTGGGGTGTGGCTGAGCTGGTGCAATGGCACTGGCAGCGGTGGGGAGCAGAGAAGAGGAGGGTCAATTGTTTAACTTCCACCTAGTATAACCATCAACCCTTTGGAGGCTCTCATCAAGAAGGCCCCAAACGTTCAGCGATTTTATCATTGTCTGATAGCTCACCCACTACATCTGACCTTTGGATTCAAAGAATAATTAATGGGGCGCTTTGGACAATGCTTAAAGTGCCAAGCTTTTAATTAATATGCCAGACTGAATAGACTTAGCCGCACCGGCTCGGCCCGATCCATCCAACTGCTGAGACTCATTATGCGATTCAATTGCATTTTCCATTACCCGGTGACTTTGTGAAATGAAAGTCCAGACTGCGGACGGGCAACCAGATTCAGCATTGATTAGAGGGCATGGTTTACTGCCCAGTGGCGCGCCCCCTAGGGCCATAAATCTCACTCTGGACGTGGTTCCTCCCAAGTTACCAGGTGGGGGCCGGAATTGTGTTTGGATGAAGCGTTTCAGCCATCAACCCTCCTTCCAAACTTCCCCGGCTTTTTGTGTAATTGAATTGCCTTTCTGGTGCCAACTCCCCAGTAAGAGTAATCAGAACCCCTTCTGCTTTAAGAGCTGAAATGGATAATTCAGACATTTCCACTTTCCTATGGGCCAAAATGATACAAAGTGTCGAGCCAGACCCCAGGGTGTCCAGGACCAGGCATAGGAGCTGTGTCTGCCTTTGTGCCTGCCAATTTCAGGGTGGGACATGAGCCAGCTGGGGAGAAACAGTAGCCAGTTTATCTGGTGGTCCAGAGAAGGTAGTTTTTAGATTTTTTGCTCTTAATTCTTTCTTTTTGGGGGCGGGCGGGGAGGTGAAGAAGTATAGACAGAATGTTTGTTAGAAGCAAAGATGATATCCCAGGTACTTTAGACACGTTACCAGGAGGGACCAGTCCCTGGAGAAGGACATCATGCTTGCTAAAGTGAAGGGTCAGTGGAAAAGAAGACGGCCTTCAAGGAGTGGACTGACACATTGACAACAGCACCGGACTCAAACAGAGCAATGATTGGAGGATGGTGCAGGACGGAGGCATGCTTCATTGAGTTGTATATATGGACGTTATGAGCAGGAACTGACTCAATGGCCCCTGACAACATAACCTTTTGGTACAAATCTACACAGCCCAAGATAGATAGCATTTCAACCAATCCAGCCCAATGCAGTGGCATGAATTCAGAGATAACCAGGGAGAAAGACCCGGTGTTCTACTTCCCAAAGTCAGTCCCAGACCACTGTCCAAGAGAAAGCCCCTAGGTTGGATGTTGTTGCTGTTCAGTCCCATAGAATCCATTCAGATTCATAGCGACCCTGTCTAGGGTTTCTGAGGAGCAGCTTGTAAGTTTGAACTGCCGACCTTGTGGTGAGCAATCCAGTACTGATTCCGCAGCACCACACCAGGACCCCCTGGACTAGAAGACACTCAGAGTATACAGTGGTCACTTCTGGGGACTTGAGCATTCTAGTATTAAGTGGTGATGCCATTCTCACTGTCCTCTGAATTACTCCGCCACCCCACCATGACCTTAAACTCATGTCCCCCTGAGCTTTGCAGTCATCCTTTCAGGTTGCAAATGTCAATTTGAACTCATATAGATGATTCTTTTAAAAAGCATAATACTCAACCCAGATGCACTTTACTCATTAAGATAAGCTAGTTATTGGTTCCAAGAAGATCTCAGGGGGTCATTTTGATCTGAGGATTGTGCTAGGGAAAAGACCCCACAATTACAAATGTTCTATAGAGTCCCTTTTACTAAGCCTAAACAAGACAAGGCGTTCTGGTGTGGTACTGCAGGATATAATGCCCTGGACCACAAGGTCAGTTTGAATCGCAAGGTTGGCAGTTCAAACCCGCCAACCACTCCTCGGAAACCCTATGCAGGGTTGCTGTGAGTTGGAATAGACTTGATAGCACTTAGTAACAATAAACAGGACAAAGATGAAAACAAAGAGAAACAGCCAGACGGGATGACCATCAGCATGAACCTCGTACAGAGACAGATGGGGTCTGCTGAGCCACAAGCATGCTGAACAAAGGTGGAGGCCAATTCATCACCATCCCAGAAGCAAGGATTGGGACACATTCATATTGCAGGTTGGTCATTAAGGCCCTCGTGTGCAGGCAAGCTTTCTAGTCCCTTGTGTGAACATCTTCTGTATATCAGTTAATCTACTTTCAACCATACTCTTCTTGAGGGCAAAATGCCTTTCCCTGGGTTTGCCCGGGACTTGTCTAAGCATAGCTGTATTGTTGGAGACAGGATTCCTGCTGCACACCCCAAGCTTCCACAAACCGAGTGCTTTCTCACGTAAGTTCTCAGACGGGTTACAAGCCTCCCGGTTCTATGACTGTGGTCCTGAGTCTCTGGGGAGAAATACTCTCCCTTCCTTCCAAATAGAGACTATCTTTCATAGAAGTCAACTTTCTTCAAGCTCTATCACCCCCACAGTGGGGCCTGTGACATGCTGACGGGACTAAGCATGCAGGCAGTTTCCTCTGCACCAGTGACATGCCAGGTACCCCACGTGCCATCAGAGGTCTTCAAACATCCTTGGAGAGGGAGTGTTTGAGTATTTTTGTTTTATTGTTTACTTCCTATCATTAGACAGTTGG
This sequence comes from Chrysochloris asiatica, assembly GCF_000296735.1. Classification (NCBI taxonomy): domain Eukaryota; kingdom Metazoa; phylum Chordata; class Mammalia; order Afrosoricida; family Chrysochloridae; genus Chrysochloris; species Chrysochloris asiatica. Next base: position 610,186 of record NW_006408541.1, on the reverse strand, counting down.
CTGGAATTAATTTTATTGTAATTACTTTTAGACTCATGAACAACCACTTATATGTCGGTGTGTCACTGTGACTCTGGAAGCTAGGCCACTGGTGTCTCAAATATCTATGGTGGGCAGATTTCAGCAGATCTTCCAGACGAAGAGAGACCAGGAAAAAAAGCCTGGTGATTGACTTCCAAGAAAAAGCCAATGAAAACCTAATGGATTACAATAGAAAATTGCCCATATGGAGCCTCTTGTTGGTGTTGTTAGGTGCCATTGAGTTGGTATAGATCCATAGTGACCTTACACACAGCAGAACGAAACACTGCCTGATCCTGGGCCAACCTCACTACTGTTGCCACACTTGAGTCCACTGATGCTGCCACTTGGCCAATCCATCACGTTGGGGGTCTTCCTCTTTTTCTCTGACCCTCCACCTTACCAAACATGATATCCTTCTCCTGCGACTGGTCCCTCCTGACAATATGTCCGAAGCATGAGAGACGAAGTTTGGCCATGCTGGCCTTCAAGGAGCACTCTGGCTGCACTTCTTCCACAAAGGATCTATTGGTTCTTTTGTCAGCTCATGGCACTTTCAATATTCTCCTCCAACACCATAACTCAAAAACATCAATTCTAGGGAGTGTAAATGGATAACGCACTCAGCTGCTCACCAAAAGGTTGGAGGTTGGAGTCCACCTAGAGGCACCTTGGAAGAGAGGGCTGGTGATCCACTTTCAGTAATCAACCACTGAAAATCAGTCCATGGACCTCAACAGAGTACTGATTGATACAGAACTAGAAGGCAGTCAGAATACACAGTGGCTACAACCCTGGGTTCCAGCTAAGGATCACGATGGCGGCACAGAACTGGGTAATGTTTCATCTGGCTGTCCATGGGGTCACCAGGGGCTAGAGCCAATGAGAAATAACAACAACAGATTCCCGGAAAGAGTGGCCAGGTCAGCTTAGAGAGTTCTTATAACCCCTCTCTCAACACCAGGATGTTCTTAAAGCAGCAGTTTATGGAAGAGAAAGCTGAGGCTCAAAGAGGTTAGGGGCCACTGCAAGGTTACACAGCAAGCAAGTAGCCATAGTGGGATTCCATTCTGGATCTGGGTTTTTCTGTGCTTGATAAACACTCAGCTGCATGCACATGTGGACATCTACCAACCAAAGGGTCAAGAAGAAGGAACAGATGTTTCTCATTCAACCACAGGATTCAGGAGGAGGACTGGGAGTCTCCACAAAAGGTACATGTCTGATACTCAAGAGCCAAGATAAGCCAGTGCCCCAATGATGTCCAAGCTGGGCTCAGCCATGCTAACAGCACAGAGGAGATCAGAATTATACAGGCTGAAGGGAAAACAAGAAAACTGATGCACAAAGTCCTTGGTGGATGTGGACTCCCCGAGTCTGGTTCTGTGGAACTCAGACTCTGCCTCAGACCTGCTTCCATCCCAGCCCTCTGCAGTCCAACAGCAATCAGCCAGCTGAACTGGGCTTGGGTGGACGCTTGTGTTGGCAATTGAATGGGGGCAATTAGCGACAATTCACCTTGAGAATAAATGAACCATCATCAAAGAAATGGCTTGGCTGAACACATGGCCGTTTCAACAAACATAATTCTGATTTTCGGCTCTTAATGAGAAGAGGAGTCGATGGTGCTTTCAATAAATAGATCCTTCTGGTAAAAAATTACTCCCATGTAGGAAGCCCATTGTGTTGCCAGGCATGGCATTAAGCACCCTGCTCTCTGAAGCCCCTCCAAAACCTTATGAAAAAGGCACTGCTGTGATGCTTTTAAAAAAGAAGCTTTTACATTTTGAAAACAGTGTAGATTCACAGGAAATTGCAAAAAAGGTACAGAGGAGCCCACGTACTCTCCCCCCCAGCTCCCCCCAACAACAACATCTTACATAACTGTAAGACAATAACAAAAGCAGAATACTTACACTGGCTCAATCCATGACCATACTCAGACTTCACTGTGTTATGTGTACTTCTGTGTGTGTGTGTGTGTGTGTGTGTATGTGGTTTTGTCACTGTCAGGTCATCCCATAGGTGAGGGGTCTCTGGATGGTGTAAGTGATTCCTGTGTTCAGCTGCCAATCAAAGGTCAGCAGAACTGGTGATCTGCTGCTAGAAATCCGTCATTGAAAACCGTGTGGAGTGCAGCTCTGCTCTCACACGCACGCATGGGGCTGTCCTGAGTCTGAGCTGACTCCAAGGTAACTGGTCACTGGTAAACAGACCAGGGAATCAACCGGTGGAGGAGCTATGGGACTGCTCTAGGGGACACAGCTAGGAAGTGACCGAGCAGAGATGCACTAAGGCCACACAAAGATGCGCTCCAACATAGAACCTTACCACTTACTCCTCTAGACTTCCCAACACTCCCAAACTGTGAGCATATTTAATACAGGGAGACTTGACGTGTGGATGACTTTAGCCCTTAAATGTCACACAGCTCTGTTGGTGGGCATGTCTCCTTACTAATTCATCCCTTCAAACTGCAGAGCTTTACCAAGAGTGGGGAATCAAGCAGCCCGCCTGGCCATGGTCCTTGAACTTCAGCAGGTGGGGAGTCATCAGGAAGAACGTATTTGTAGTCCAGGAACGTGGTTACAAGAAGCTCTAGTGGTGCAGTGGTTAAGCACTTGACTGCTTACTGACAGGTTGGGGGCTCAAACCTACCCAGGGTTCCATGAGAGAAAGACCTAGCTCTCTGCTCCCAAAAAGATGCCAGCTAAGAAAACCCTATATGGTAACTCTGCTGTGTTGCATGGGGCTTGGAATTCACTCAATTGTACCCAACACTAGCAACATGGCTGCAAAGTGGCTTCAGATAACCAGAGTTAGGAGAAACCCAAAATCCAAATCCACTGTCTTCAAGTCAATTCCAACCCACATTTAAGTTTCAGGGTTTCTGAGGTTGTAAAGCTGTACAGAAACAGACTGCCTTATCTTTCTCCCATGCGGCGTCTGGTGGGCACAAACTGCTGATATTTCTGTAAGCCCGGTGCTTAATCCACTGTGCCAGCAGCAAGTGAAAACCAGTCTCTGTCTCCCTGTCTTTCTCTCTCTTTCACACACATACACACAGGCTAGGACATGGTCCCCACATAGCCCCAGATCCACTGTGAACACCCAGTGACTTCTAATTAATAACAAATTGAAAAGCGAACACACACCACGGACCCGGATGTGTTGTTGGATCTGTTAACACAGAGCAGCAACAAACAATGGCGGGGGGAGCAGGGGGGAGGGCACATTTGTTTTGTGAGGGAGGAAATGGGGTTTGGAAGAGAGTGGTATTTAACCAACTCTGGGGGGAGGATCTCAAATCAGCCTCCATCCCTCTGGGTGTGGGAATAGGGTGGGGTAGTAGAAATATATTGCAAGTTAAATAATTTTTTAAAAAAATCAATACCATTTCCGGTGATTGTGAATTAGGGGCTATGGTAGCATAGTGTTTACGAATCGGGCTGCTAACCTCAAGGTCAACAGTTCGAAACCACCAGCGGTTCCGTGGGAGAAAGATGAGGCGTTCTGCTCCCGTAAAGATTTACAGCCTTGGAAACCCTGTGCAGGGTCATTATGAGTTGGAACCAACTCTACGGTACTTAACAAGAGCAAGGGATTAAGGCTGGTGATACCAGTGGGTCATTACAGCCTAGCTGTAGAAGCACAAGGTGGAGCTGGTCAGCCAGGGGGTCAGGAAGTACAGAAAACCAGCTGCAGCCCTGGCCAAACCCTTGGCCATGCTGGCCCCTCAGAACTGGAGACATTTGCGAGGTCATCTGCTCCTTGAAGACCCCTCCACACCAACCTCCCAGGGTGGGGGGACATAGCACCCGCTCTTGATTGGAACTGTCGGCTGAAACTGCCTTCACAGCAATCAATTGTGGGCCTGTAATAACTACAGTTTTCTGATTTGAAGGCAAAACCAAATAACCCAGAGGAGTAATTCCAGCCGCGTGCGGCCATCTTCCTGAGCGTTACCCAAATTGATGTTCCTTTTATACGCCCCATTTTATGTTGCTCATCAAGCCTCCATCATTTCTTTTCTTCAATGCAGCAACCTGAGTCACAATTAGCAATGGTTCAGAAAAGTTCTCTGCTTACAGGAGCTCAACTTTGCTGCTGCCACTGAGCCTTCATGCTAGGGAGATGCTGAAGCTGGTCTCTGGAAGGGCTGTGGCAAAATATCACATCCTTCCAGGCCTCAGCTTCCCCATCGACACCTAACACTGACCTCCATGGACATGTCCCCGACCCGGCTCTGCTGAGAGATTCAAATCACAGGCATCTGTTGGGTCTTTGCTCCCACACTTGGTGGGTTTCAAAGTACACACACCGGCTCCTGAGCTCCCCCCTCCTCAGGGTGAAACCAGGGCTGTGACAGTAACCACAGGGCCCTCCCCACTTTGTTACCCATTCCTTTTCCCTCTGTGGTTGGGTTCTATGGAGTCATTTCCAACTCATAGTGACCACTGTGACAGAGAACTGCCCATGGTGTTTCCTAGATCTTTATGGGATCAGATCACCAGATTCCTCTTCTGTGGAGCTAGTGGTGGGTTTGGAAGGGCCCTGGTCTTCCTCTTACGAAAGGCCAAGTCCCTCTGCTCTTTATTGCTTGGTACCCTGCACCCTAGTTCCTACTTCAGGACCCCTGGCTTCCTTCCTCCTAGAATCTGCCATCTGCCCACAGACCACCCTTCATCACATGCTGCCATGCTCAGTTCAGCTGTCATTTCTGGGATCACCCAAGCGAAACCATCCCCAACTGTCTCTTCCTATGATGTTGCTGTTAGCGCTGCTGAGTCAACTCCAACACAGAACGGCCCTGTATACGGTTTCCAAGGAACAGCTTGTGGCTTTGAAGTATACGTCTTTCTGTCATGAATCCAGGGCTGCTCCTACAGCATCACACCAGAACACACTGCAGCTGTTGTTAAGTGCTGTTGAATCGGTTCCTACTCATTCCAACACTACAGAGTTTCCAAGGAGTGGCTGGTGAGTTTGAACCACTGAAATTGCGTTCAAATTGACTTTGAGGTTCGATGCTTATCTTACAGCACCACACCAGGACATTATGTTGTTGTTAAGTGCCTTCAAGGCGGTTCTGACTCATAGCGACCCTATATATGGTTTCCAAGAAACAGCTGGTGAGTTCAAATTAACCTTGTGGTCCAGTGCTTTATCCCACCGTGCCATACCAGGACACCATGTTTTTGTTGTTGTTGTGAAGTACCATCAAGTCAGTTCTGACCCATGTTGTTGTTGTTAGGTGCCATCAAGTTGGTACCGACTCATAGTGACCTTATGCACAGCAGAACAAAACAATGTCTGATCCTGGGCCAACCTCACTACTGTTGGCCACACTTGAGTCCATCGATGCTTCCACCTGGCTAATCCATCTTGTTGAGGGTCTTCCTCTTTTTCTCGGACCCTCCATCTTACCAAACATGATATCCTTCTCCAACGACTGTTCCCTCGTAACAATATGTCCAAAGTATTGAGAGATGAAGTTTGGCCATCTTGGCCTCCAAGGAGCACTCTGGCTGCACTTCTTCCAAAACAGATCTATTGGTTCTTTTGGCAGTCCATGGCAC
>NW_006408541.1:588783-589708 GCF_000296735.1 Chrysochloris asiatica | reverse complement strand
ATTCCTTTATATGTGGTTCAGAGTACGGGGACCATTCCCTGAGCCTGCTTGGTCCTGTAGTCTGTGTTGTTCTCGGCAGAGCTCGTCACTACACTTCCACCCGATTCGCCATCATTTTCCGGAACTCCCCTCGTGTCTTAAGAGCTAAGATTCTGATCATAGCCCTGTGAAACTGGTACTATGAATCTCCCCATTTTGTAGATGGACAAACTGCCATGTCTTCTCATATCTTTTCACTCCCTGAAGAATGTGACTCAGACCCTCCTCCAGCAGAGAGGTGTCAGTTTCCTAAAAGCAACGGTCCTCTCTCGTGTTCACCCGCACTCATTTAGCAGGTGGTTACTGAGTGCTGATTGCACGCTCTGCATTGTAGCGGGCGTGTGGTGGCTTCGCCAGGTGACTCGCTCCTGCTCACCCTTCAGCCGCATCCCTCACGTCACCCAGAAAGCCTCGCCTGAGCATGCTGGTTGTCAATCTTGTGCTTTTCTCCTCTCCAACACTTAGAGTCTGTGACAATGGCTTGTTTTGGTCTCTCTCCACCTAAACTGGAGCCTTTGTCTTTGTTTCCAGGACCAGGCACAAAAATAGGTGTTTGTGATTGTTGCTAGGTGCCATCCAGTGAGTTCCAATCCATAGCATCCCAGAATCCAACAGAACAAAGCGTTAGCCAGGCCACAGTTGTCACCGTGTTTGAACCCATTGTTGCTGTCACTGTGTCTGTCTCATTGAGACTCTTCCTCCTCCCCTTGACTATACAAAACACGTTGTTATTCTCCAGGGACCGATCCCTCCAGATGGTGGTGGTGGTCATGTGCCGTGGAGTCGGTTCTGACCCATAGTGACCCTGTACAGGGTTTCTGAGGCTGTAAATCTTTACAGGAGCAGAAAGCCTCATCTTTCTCCTGCAGAACAGCTGGTAGTTTCG
>NW_006408541.1:559403-588468 GCF_000296735.1 Chrysochloris asiatica | reverse complement strand
ATCTTTCTCCCGCGGAGTGGCTGGTAGTTTCGAACCGCTGACCTTAAGGTTCGCAGCCCGATTCGTAACCACTACGCTACCAGAGCTCCTTATAGGACTCCAGATAACACACCCTAAATACATGAGATGAGTGACTTCTCACCATTCTTGATTCTAAGGAACAATTCAGCTATACTTCTTCCAAAACACATTTATTCATTCTTTTGGTTGTTGTTGTTGTTAAGTGCTGTTGAGTCGGTTCCAACTCATAGTGACCCTGTATAGGGTTTCTGTGGAGCAGCTGATGGATTTGAACTGCCAATCCAGGGCTGATCCCACAGTGCCACACAAGGAGTGCAATTCTTCTGATTGTCCATGGTATATTCAGTGTTCTTCACTAAGGTCATAATTCACCTGCATCAATTCTTATGCAGTCTTCCTTATTCATTGTCCACACAATAGCTGTTTACTAAATATTTGTTGGATTTATCAGGAGGAAATGAGCTGGGTCCCTTAGAAGGCTATCCCCAGGAATTGAAACTGGAACTGCATTTTGACCTCTCAGGAGCACATTGTGGGCAGAAGACAAAATGCAAAGGGGTGGGGGTGGGATTTGTGAAGAAGGGGAGCTGGAAAGTAACTGGGAACACTGGGGGGCCATGGGTCATGTTTGGGATGTAAAGCCCAACCGCCAATACTGGGAAAGTAAATGAGACTCAAAATAGTGAAATCATCCCAAGTGAAGGGAAGGAGGAGTCTTTGGGTGGTATAGATCGTGAAGGTAGCACTCATCTGAGGGTTGGCACCGCAGAAGAAAGGCCCGCCAACCAAATTCTGAAAAGTCAGCCACTGAAAACCCTTTGGAGCACAGCTCTCCTCTGACTCACAATGGGGTCACCATGACTCTATCACCTCAAGGGCAATTGGGTTTAAGGGAAAGAGAATCCTGGCAGTCTGATGCTAAAGGCCACACCGCAAATGCCAGGTAAATTCCATCTTCACAGGTCACTGCAAGTGCCAGGTAAGCTCCACCTCCACAGGCAGGTCACACCAGTATCTTCCGCCCATGATTTAACACAATGCCTGTGCAAAATAGAGCTTGTACTCACATCCTTAATCCTCCATCTCTGCCTCATCCAGAAGCTCTGCCCACTGTCCTGGGTCTATGTCTCAGTTCCCTGCTGCTGGTGGTGTTGTTGTTGTTGTTAGGTGCCGTCGAGTCCATACCAACTCATAGGGACCCTCTGCACAACAGAATGAAACACTGCCTGGTCCTGGGCCAACCTCACAATCGTCGCTACGCTTGAGCCCAGTGCTACTGCCACTGTGCCAGTCCATCTTATTGCAGGGGTCTTCCTCTTTTATGCTGACCCTCCTCTTTACCAAGCATGATTTCCTTCTCCAGGGACTGGTCCCCTGATAATATGTCTTAAGTATGAGAGACCAACTCCGGCCATCCTGGCTTCTAAGGAGCATTCTGGCTGTACTTCTTCCAACACAGATCTGTTTGTTCTTTTGGCAGTCCATGGTACTTTAAAAAAAAAAATTTTTATGTTTTATTGTGAATTATATGATAGTTTACATGAGGGAACTTTAGTTTTACATTCATTCCATCATATATCATCTCATTGCCATGATTCCAATCCCCTCCATGCAGCATCAACCACCCAAAGGGTATATCTCAGAAACCCGCCCCCTACACTTCCCCCTCCTCCCCCCAGTTTTCGGCCCACAGTCCATTTTCCCTCTCTGGGTCCAAAGTCCCCAGTCGCTTCATCACTCCACGTCATCATCTCTGCCTCTATCTCAGGCATCTCTGTTTCTCTGGGTAGGGTCCTGCTCTCGGCTCTTCTCCGTTGATGGTCCCAGAGGTCTCCACATGGTACTTTTAATATTCTCCTCAAACACCATAACACAAACTCACAAATTCTTCTACAGTCTTCCTTATTCCCTAGTGCTGCTAAAACAGAAGTGCCCAGTTGGAGTCTTTAACAATCAGAAATCCATTTTCTTAGGAGGCTAAAAATCCAAATTCAGGGAAAGGCTTTAACTGTCTGGTTTTTTTTTTTCTGGAGGCAGGTCCCTGTCTCTTTCGGCTTCTGCCCCTGGGAGATGACTTGGCATCTCTCTTACCCATCCTTGCTTGCTTCTCTATGCCTCATCTTTTCTTGAATATCTCAAGCAAGATTGATGTAAGCAAGAGACTCCCAACACTAATCCTGCCTCCTTAACATAACAAAGAAAACCCATTTCCAAATGGGGTGATAACCACAGGGACAGGAGTGATGGTTTACAGACATATTGGAGAGACAAATTCAATCCTTAAGAGGAGACTTTGCCCATGGAGCAACAATGGTTCTGTGAGATTTTTAGACATGGAGGTGCTGACCGTGTGCCAATGGTGTGCATCTTCAAAGGAAGAGAGAGAGGAATGAGTTGGAGAGGAGTGTGGAAGAGAGAGGACTTACCTCCACCAACATCCACACCCACCTCCATCCTCTCTCCCCTCTCCATGACATTTGTCCTCCTTGTTCCCAATCTCAGTGCTGAGAAGTCACTCTTCTCTCCCGGCCACCCCCCAGGATGGGAAGTCCTTCCCTCCCATCTGTGCAGACAAGCTGAACAACCACCTTTCTTGACCTCAGCCTGGGCTTCCACAGCTGGCTGAAGGGGACCTCAGACTCAGAGCCATGAAACTTGACATACTTTTCTCTTGAAACCTTCCCCCATCAGCTCCGAGATGGCTCAGCCAAAACAAACCATCTTTGTTTAATCTTTGTGGGCCTTTCCCCAAGGCCCTTCTTCCCCCGGGATCTTGTCCCTGGTATCGTCGGCATCTCCTTTATTCCTAACTGGAAGGAGCTGTTCTTAGGTCTTTTCTGTCCATTTTCTAAAAAGCAGAAATAGATGGTGATGAAGAGATGGACCCCAAGGTGACCTCTTGGGAGCTTGCGATTTTCTTGGCTGCTGGCAACAAGGCAGTTGCTGATGACTTCCTGCTGCTACATCTATAATCACGCAGAGCCAGAGGTCCTCAGAATGACCAGTGCTGTCTTCTTGGGAAACACCAGCCAAAAGGGTTTGGCCACTTAGAATGACTGTCCACGAGTGTTGGCAAGAGTCAAGAGTGAATATTCACATCCAGCAAACCCAAGGAGGTGTAATCAGAAACTGTGAGTGCAAACCCATTCAATGGACCTTCTTAACCTGTTGCTCGTGAAATGGCCCAGGATGCAGAGTGGTGAGTGGAATTACAGAGTGCCCAGGAATTCTGTGGGCTGGCTTGGGCTGACCTGAGCTGAGTAAGAACTGGGCTGGATTGAGTCTCATCTAGTTTGTGGTTTAAGATGGAACCTGAAGGCCCAGTTGAGGAGGATCTTAGGTTTGAAACAGAATTAGGCATGGTCTCTGCATCCCATGGTTTTCATTCACAAGACAGCTTCACTCCACTCCACTGAATGCCCCAAACAGATGGTGTTTGAATAGAGAAAAGCACTAAAAAAAAACAATAAGAATAAACAGAGACCCTGGTGGGCTGGGGAAGTGGGAAGCTAGGGTTGGAGTAGAAGCAAAGAGGTGGACCTGAGGGAAAATGAGAAACTTGGGCCAAAGAACACACTGGCTTCTAAGAAACGCTCGTGGGAGTCAGTGGGAGCTCAGCGTGGGTTCGTCCAGTGCAGCTGCAGATGTCTTGGGACACATCTGTTGTCAAGTTCAGCATATCGGGCCAAATAGCCTACATCCTCGGTGGTGACCAGCAGCCCCCTGGGGAAGGCATCCGCCCCAGATCTTTGCCGAGCTGAGCACCCGCTGCTTCTGCCAGATCAGAAGCAGCCCAGCGATTCCGCATCCCCCCAGCTCCACCCTTCTTGTTGTGAAATGCCATGGAGAGGGTTCCAACTCATTGCCAACCGGTACAGGGTCTCCGTCTGCCCTCCTTAGCACCCTGCTAATTGACAGCTGTGAATCGTACTTGGGTGACAGAAACATTTTTCCATTGTGTTTTTACCTGGGTAACACATCTTATTGTTAAGTTCCAGGGTGAAGGGAGTCGATAGATTGATGAGAACTGAGTGACCTTGTACTCAAACAAACCTTTTGTATCTCCTCACCATTCCAATCCTGCTGCTGGGGTCAAAGATGCTAACAGCCTCCCTACCATTGATTTACACAGACCCCTTCCCGTGTGTCTGCACTGAATGCAAAGTTTGATGTTTACCACTCCTGCCCCCACCCCCTAGGCCTGGGGCAATGCTCAGACAGCTCCCTTCCAGAGCAGACACTAAACATTATTTAGGGTTTGATCTTTAGCTGACACAAGCAGGCACACTGCAGCATCCTTAATTGTGCAAATGAGAAACCCAGTCAGGAAGTGTGTGTGCCCCTGGGTACTCATAAAACAGACAGTGGGATAGGGGACAATCAGTTGTCTATCCATCCATCCATCCCTATTGATGAGCATCCTCCTCCCCACGCTCCCAACTCAGTTCAAACCTGACCAGGGTATGGCGAAGAACTCAAATTTAAAGTCAGATTCTCAAAGAGTGGAGAACCTCCCAGCTTTGGCATGACACTAGCAGGGCAAACTGTTCAAGACGTAGAATTGTTTCACCTTGTGTGAAATGTCAGGAGGCCAAAGAGCATTTGACCAGAGATGGAGGACTTGGATGGATCAGAAGGTAAGGGAGTGACAGGCCTTGCCACCTGGTACCTGTGTGAACTTTGCAGACTCTCACCTAAAGAATGGTGCTAATGACACCCATCTCCCTGGGCTATTTGGAACTTCCAGGAAGACAGAGAGTGTCCCTGTTGTTGATGCTAAGGGCTGTCCGGTGGGTTGTGACTCATAGTGACCAAGTCTAGGGTTTCTGAGGAGCGGCTGGTGTGTTTGAATCACCGACCTTGAGGTTCAAGCTGTCTTTCAGTCCAGTGTTTATACAACCAGGAGTCCATAGGGTGTCCCTGGGTGGTGCAAATTGGTTACCATGCTGAGTTGGTAACCGAAAGGTTGGTGACTCACGCAGAGGAACCTCAGAAGAAATTCCTGGTGGTCTACCCCAAAAGCCAGCCATTAAAAACCTTCAATAAGCACACTTTTCCCACTTCCTCCCTAGGTTTGGCCTTGAAGGTTTTTAACACAGATGGGCTTCCCATGAGTTGGAGAGGTCCCCATGGGAAACAAGACAAAGGAGGATTTCTTCTTTGTGAATTGTCAGGAAAGAGGGTAGAGGGTGGGCATGGGGTAAGCAAGCACTTGGTCAAGCAAACCTTGGACAAGGCCTAGATGGTATCAACAACTCGGCAGGATGTTTGTATTTGTTTCCAGAGGCTCAGCCCTGAGGAGAACACAGCCAACATGTCAGCTTCTTGAGTGATGAAGTTATTTTATCCACAGTTTTGGAAAGAATCCTCCCATTAGACCACCAGTTGGCTCACGGGGTACCTTCCTCCCTCCAAACAAAATCCCATGGCTGATAACACAGACCCTCTCTGCCCCAACAGATCTTTCCTTCAGGAATTCCATGGCTGCCAAATGGCATATCAAACACTCTCCTTATCAGGCAATAAAGTGCCCGGAAGTGCTAATGGATAAAGAACAATTCCATATGTGGCAACTGAAGCATCAAAATAGCTTTCATTTATTCTTGGCTTCCTTTAGCTGCAAGGAACAAATTTTCAAGTCTGTGCCTTGGACTGCAGGAGGGCCCCACCAACAGGGTTTCTGTAGGTGGAGTTGGAACATTTAAAGTCAAGAGATGTTGTTAAAGGGGCTGACGTTGAGAAAGGTGGAATTTGGGGGTGCCCCCCAACCTACAACATTTGAGGACTTGGGAGTGAGTTGGGATTGGAATGTTGAGAGATGCATTACCTGAGGGAGGGAGGAGTGTGTGCCTCAGAGGTGGCATGAGCACCAGGTTGGGGTCCAGCAACATGATTTGAACCCAGCCATTCCATTTCTCTTGATTTGCACACGGCCAGTAGGAGTCTTCTCATCGATTGTTGATGCTGTTGTTAGTTCTGACTTATAGGGACCCGATGTACAGCATCGTCAAAGACTGCCTGTCCCTGCATCTCCCTCACAACTTAGTGTGTGTGAGCCCATTGCTACAGCCACTGTGTCAACTCATCTCAGGGAGCTCTGTAGCATAGTGGTTACGAATCAGGCTGCTAACCTCAGGGTCAGCATTTCAAAACTACCAGCTGTTCCGCGGGAGAAAGATGAGGCGTTCTACTCCCATAAAGACTTACAGTCTCGGAAACCCTGTGCAGGGTCACTGTGGGTCGGAACCGACTCCACGGCACATCACCATCACCACTACTTTAGCAAGCATGATCTCCCACTCTCCAGGGACTGGTCCCTCCTAATAGTGCATTCAAAGTCCATGAGATGATGTCTTGTCATCTTGTTTCTAAGGAGTATTCTTCTTCCAACACAGATCTGTTTGTTCTTTTCGCCATCCAAGGTACTTTCAACATTCTTGGTCAACACGGTAACTCAAACATGTGGATTCTTCTTCAGTCTTCCTTATTCAGTGTCCAGCTTTCATATGCATATGAGACATTTGAAATTACCATGGTTTACAACTCTGAAAGGGATTACATTAGAAGGTCCAGGATTGAGTGGGAGAAAAATGTGAAACAAAATTTAAAATTATGAACAAAAATTCAAGCAGAGACTGGTGAAATGTCTAAAACTATCGCCCTAGCCCCCTTTCAGCCTGGAACTGAACTCACCCTCCTGCCTTAATTTCCAGACAAATGAAAGATAGGTTTACAAGGGAACAGTAACACTAATGATGTGCCGCTCACTGTGGGATAAGCACTGGGAAAGGTCGGCAGTTCAAACCCACCAGCCACTCGTTGGAAACTCTCCTGTTCAGGGTCACTATGAATAAGAAGACACTTTGCTCTTGGACACTTTAAAGCGATCTTATGCAGCAGATTTGCCCAATACAATGCATCATTTGATTTCTTGACTGCTGATTCCATGAGTGTTGATGGTTGATCTGAGCAAAATGAGGTCTTTGACAACTTCAATCTTCTCTCCATTTCTCTTATTGTTATTTATTGGTCCAGTGGTGAGGATTTTTGTTTTCTTCACATTGAGGTGCAACCCATACTGAAGGCTGTGCTCTTTGATCTTCATCAGTAAGTATTTTAAGTCCGCTTCGATTTCAGCAAGCAAAGTTGTATCATCTGCAGATTGCAGGTTATTAATGAGTCTTCCTCCACTCCTGATGCCATGCTCTTCATCATACAATCCAGCTTCTCGAATTATGTGCTCAGCATACAGATTGGACAAGTATGGTGAAAGAATACAACCCAGGTGCATACCAGAGAGGAGGAATGGAAACAGGAATCCCAGGGAGGAAGTGGTATAATTGATGCGACGTGAAGACTTACGATCAATGCCATTAAGCAAAACGCCTCTGAATGATTGCATGAAAAATGGAATCTCTGCTCTGTAAACTTCATCCAAGTCACAATAAAGACTTTATATCTGTACACACACATACACCATGACTTGGGTCAGGTGCAACTCTGTCTTCTACCTGACATCTTTGTGTGTGTGTGTGTTTTTAGCACTTTAAAGAGGTCTGTTGCAAAAGATTTGCCAAAACAGAAAAACCCAAATCCTGTAAGTCTGTGATTTGGAGAGCCCAAAAGGAAGACTTAGAAGGTTTGGACACATTTGAGTGGGTTTGAAACTAGCTATGCAGTGGGGAAGGTCAGGAGCCCGTGGGGAGGGATGCTCCTACCAGGTTCGACCTTCACAGCTGTCTGAACAGACCATGGGAGCACTCTGGGAGGGCGCTGGACACCTGCCCTCTGAGGTGGACTCCCCGGGAAGAGATGAGAAGACAGGAAGCCTGACAGTGAGGAGCAAGAAGCTGTCATGAGTGGCGGGGATTACAGGCTATGCAGGCCAGATAAAGCGCAGGATACCCAGTGAGCCTGGTCTTCACCTGACCTTTCATCCACATCGCTTTGGACGTCTCAGCATCTGGTGCACTGTCGTGCTGACCAAGAAGGTCCCCCCTCACTGGGCCAACAGGGCAGCTGCCCACAACAGCCAGTCTTGCCCTCTCCATCCTCTGAGCCAAACCCTGTATGGCAAGGTCAGAGGTTCAAACCCCACACAGGGTTGCTATGAGTCAGATTCGACTCGACAGCACTTACCAACAAGAAAGCACTAGAAAGGAAGAACCTATACTCGGTCAACGGCAGAAAATTTGCAAGATCCAGAAAAACAAGGCAGTCTAGTCGAGATCTGGCTCCGGCGCGTTTCAGCATATGTGGATGGAGACAGTGCTCCGAGCGCAGGGCAGATGGACAGTTCTCCTTCGCTGTGATAGTTTATAGCTTTATGTGGGTGTCATGATTTATAGGGTCATGACTCCATAGCTAAGGAGCTATGGAGGGGTTATGGGCTAAACATTGGACTGCTAACCACAAGGACAACAGTTGGAATCCACCAACCGCTCCCTGGAGAGAAAGATTTAGTCTCAGAAACCCTATGGGGCAGTTCCACTCTATCTTAAAGGATCCCTATGAGTCAAAATTAAGTGGATGGCGGTGGGATTTAGCTTAGTGCTGTGCATCTGGAGGGCTTCTGGCGCTTTCTATGCGTCGTTGTGTAATGTGTGGGCTTGGCTACAGGATCAAGTCCTAGGAGTAGAGTTGCCAAACTCAAGGGTCCACCATTTTTAACCTGAATAACAATTGATCCTCAGGAGTTACCCTGGCTCCACCCCCAAGAGCACTGGTCACATGTGCCGGTTGTCCCCATGCAGAGCAAAGATGGGGTGCTGTCAGGATCTCTTCCACGATCACTGCCAATCTGATAGAGGCCCCAACTGCACCGCCCTTGTTGTAAGAAGGTTGAACAATGCTCATGCGTTTTCCAAGCTGACTCTGTGGCTTGACTGTTCATGTTTCTCACACGCTCTTGATAGTCGCCTGTTCTGCTCCTCTGATCCCTTGCATGGGGGTGGGGGGAAGGCAGGGAGTGGAGTTGGGGAGGAGACGGTGCATATGAGGGGCTGCAAGAATTCTGGACTCAAAGACCAGCCTTGCATCTAACTCTGTGTGATCTTGTGTGAGACATTTGACCACCGAGGGCTTCGGTTTCCTTTAGAGACACACTCGGATGCGCTAATCACAAGGATCTATGACTCTCAGCGTACCACACACACAGCTATGGTTGATGCTCTTGCTATCTCCTCCAAAGGAAATGGATCTGAGCTTCAGCAGAAAGAATTTAATTTCTATGCCGTGGAAGACGCCCTGATGTCTCAGGATATTAAACTCTGGAATGAATGATGAGAATCTGCTCAGGATATCTCCCTCGTACAAAGGACTTTGAAAACAAGATAAGCTCATTGGTTCTCAATTGGGAAAAGGCTTCTTCTGGTCCAGAGACAGGAGTATGAAGAAGCCACTGTTTGCACAAGGAGTCTGGGACAAGGGTGGGGAGTCTCAGGTGGGGCCGGCTTCATGTTCTGTATAGCTTTCTGTAAGTCCCTTGGTGATGGTTGGCCCCGTTAGAGGCTTCTCCCTGAAGAGCCCTTTTCATATCTCATGATTTAGTGCATTACACGTGTTAGGATCAGGCCCAACTTAATGAATTACTAAAATTAGTATTCTTGAAAAAATGAATTGCCAGGGACACTGTTGATTTGAGTTCGTAGTTCAAGGGAGCATGATAATGACAAAACTCGGAACCATCTAGAAGGCTGTACGACAACATCTGGCATCTGACATTTTTAGGGGAGAGTGAACTTTCCAGTTAAGGGAACCACCTTATCTGGGTGATAGTGAGCACCCAGATCCCACTACCCAGAGCTGCTTTCAAAGGGCTGTTGTTGTGAGGTGTTGTTGAGTCAGCTCTGACCCATAGCAACCGTATGCGTGACAGAACAAACCACCTCCCAGTCCTGCTCCATGCTGACAATGCTGCTAAGCTTCAGCCCATTGCTGCCACCACTGTGCCAACCCATCTCATTGGGGGTCTCCCTCTTTTTCGATGACCCTCCACATTACCAAGCATGATGTTCTTCTCCAGTGACTGGTCCTTCCTGAAAATAGGTCCATAGTATGAGAGACAAAGTCTTGCCATCTTGGCTTCTAAGAAGCATTCTGGCTGTACCTCTTCCAACACAGATTTGTTCTTCTGGAAGTCCATGGCACCTTTAATAGTCTCCTTCAACACCATAACTCAAATGCATCAATTCTTCTATGGCCTTCCTTATTCACTGTCCAACTTTCACATGCATATGTGGCTATTGAAAATATCATGGCTTTTGGTGGGCATCATTCCTGAATTCTGTGCACAGCTTCCCACTCTAGTTAATGGAATATATATACTCAGAATCATTTAACCATTTCTTAATGACACAGGGCCCTGTTAGTAACACCCATCACTAATGCAGGCAGCTGACCTAGCATTCTTCTGAGTTCTGGAATGTTAGTGTGTGTGTGTGTGTGTGTGTGTGTGTGTGTGTGTGTGTGTGTGTGTTGGGAGGGGAAGGACTGTCCAATATGGCCTCTCTTTCATTGCCAGAACCTCCACAGAGCCTCTGGTAGCAGCAGGACCTCAAACCTTCTGGGCAATCCCAAAGCCTCTCCTCCTTTCTTTCCAAGCATCTACCCTGAAGAAGCCCAGTGGCACAGTGGTAAGCTAACCCAGAGATTGGCAGTTTGAACCCACCAGCCCCTCCATGAGAAAAAAAGACCTGGAAATGTGCTTCCGTAAAGACGACAATCTTGGGAACCTTGTGGGACCCTTCTACTCTGTCCTGTGGGACCCCGATGAGTCAGAATTGATTAGAGGCAATGGGTTTGGTACCCACTTTGAGGGGTCCTGACTACAGCAATCAGTTAAGTACTTCCCTACTAACCAAATGATTGGCAGTTCAAGTCTACCCTGAGCTGTCTCAGAAGAAAAGTGGGTGATGCACCTCCAAAAGACTCCACCAAAACCCTATGGGAGTACAGTTCTACTTTGACACACAAGGGGCGCCTTGAGTTGGGACCCAATAAGCAGTAACTGGTTTAGCCAGGTGGTCTGGGCCAGTCTAGCCCCCTTCCTGAAAGCCTCCTGTTCTTGGGTCTAGAGCATTGTGAGAGCTTCCCTCTGTGATTTTCTGCAGAGCCATGGGTCCTCATGACTCAGGATACAGGGCATATATGACAATGTGTCCAGAGTACTAAAGCCCTCTAACTCCATCACTCATTCCCAGCTAAAGGACCATGTTGTTGTTTTTGTTGTTGTTAAGTGTCATTAAGTTGGTTCTGACTCATAGCAAACCCTGCATAGGGTTTCTGAGGAGCAGCTGGTGGGTTTGAACTGCTGACCTTGCTGTTCGCAGTCCAGTGGTAATTCTACAGTACCACGGCAGGACAGGGTCATGGGCAGTCCTTCTACTGAATGAGAATCGGCAACAGGAGATGCTGGCTTCAGCAGTCCTCTGGGTCTGGTCTTGTGTCCAGAGGCTGTGAGGGTGGACTTAGGCAACAAACTGGATGTGAGAGAGATTGAGGATGCTTGAGCTGTGAGCAGTACAGAGACCCCAACAACAAACATGGCGGCCAGCCCCTCCCTAGTACTGCCGATATCCCATGTAGGGCAGACCCAAGATAGGAGAAGTGTGGGGGCTAAGGTCTTAGGAGCCTGCTGCTGGTGGTGGGCAGGAAGCCGCCTGTTCTGGGAAACCATCTTATCCATGACCTATTGATTAGAGTTTGGGAACCAAACTCATTGCTAAATGTTCCATTAAGTAATTGCCTTTGGCACTGAGCAATATGGCTTGGAAGCCAAGAGCATTCTTGAAAGTGATCTTACCAGAAACTGATGAGTTAGGCCCTGGGCTGCACACGCATTTCTAGAGAAAGTCGGGGTCCAGGCTGCAGATGCTGCTTTCCAAGCCCCCTTCTTCCTAACCAGGGACCCTTTGGAGGTGTGAAAGAGGTGCCTATCTGTCTGTCTGTGCTCTCCATCTGCCCTGTAGGGTTCAGCTCTCCACTAGGCCCCTTTGAGAATCTGACCAGGCTGCTGTGACCACTCACTAATGCTGACCACTCACCTTGGCAGGCTGGAAATGGACTCTTCCTTCTCCAGAGGCTCACGGGTCCTGTTTTGGGGGCCACAGTCACAACAAGGGCATCTGTCTCAAAGATGGCTTCCTTTGAGGCCTGCTGAGGATATTTTTTTATCGTTTGTCTGGAAAAGAATTCACCTTTTTATAAAATTCAATCCATTTCTTTGAAGAGCGTTGAAAGTGAAAAGCATCGTTCCTTGCCTTATTAGATAACGCAATGACTGAGAGAAAAGTCTCAAAAACAAAATAGTGTTCGGTTCCCACTGGAGACATGGCTCAGAGCTCGAGGCATGCTTTGCTCAGTAGGAACATTTCTAAGTGTTCAGATGCTAAAGATGTGAAGGCAGAGGGTTTTCTTGTCATCATCAGAACAACAATTGAACAGGAAAGAAGATGGTTCCCGATGGGATTTGGATTTGGACTAAGTCCTGGGGGTCCAAACAGTTAAGTGCTCAGCTACTGACCAAAGGGTCTGCTGTTCAAACCCACCAGCCACTCTGCAGAAGAAAGACCTGGTGATCTGCGTCCATCAAGATGGCAGCCAAGAGAACACTAGGGGTCAGCTCTACTCTGGCACCTAGGGTGGCTACGAGTAGAAAATCACCCAGCCAGCACCCAATAACAGCAACAGCAGGTGGCTTGTTGTCTAAACACAGCCCTTTAGCACCTGTGGACTGAGTGTGTCTCTTACATCCCAGATGAGAAACCAGACTCTGAAGGAGTTGGGAGAACCAAGCTTCACTTGAGGGTCTTATATCCACACTGCCCTGTTCCATTCACCCCTCTCTCTGCCTCAGCCTCTTGTCCTGCCCTTGGACCAGCCATGGCCCTGTTGGGCACAGGTAGGGCAGAGGAGCAGAGCACCCCATCTTGATCCACGTCAGGCACGGTGATGCCGCTCCCTCTGGCTAAGCTCGAGCTCCCTCCATCTGCTCACCACACCAAACCTGCAGAAATCCAGACAGCCTCAAGGACCTTCTGTTGGTGGAAAAGGAACATTTTAAATCCCATCAATTTCTCCTTGACAACTAAAGGAAAGTTTAAACTGGAGCCCAACACATAAGGGCGTGGGGTGTGGGAGGGTATGGTAGCCATCAGGAAGGTAAATTCTCTTGGCTTGATAAGTCATCTCCTCTCATCTGACTTGGCTGTGTGGATAGCTTTGTTTTGCTCTTCCTTTCCCCACCCCCCAATTGTCTCCACACTTGGCGAGTGACCCTGTATGCCAGCAGGACCGGAAAGATGGTGGCCTGCCAGATGACCAGCCCCCACGGTAATAACCAGAGAGGCTAAGAAGGAAGCTGGGAGGGCTGGGGAGCAGGGTCCTTAGTCTATTGGAAAAGAATGTGGAAGATCACCCTGACCACCAATCTTCATGCATTCACCCTACCTCTTCATTTTCTGAGGGTCCCCAAGAGTATGGGGACCAAATCAAAACCCACTGCTGTCAACTCAATCCTGAGTCATAGTCAGCTGATAGGACTGTGTCCCTAGGGTTTTCCATACATCTTTGTGGGAGCAGAGAACCTCATCTTTCTCCCTTCATGGCTGCAGCAACATTGCAGTTAGCAGCCCAATGCTTAATGCACAATGTCTTCAGGCATCCTTAGAGCCCTAGATACTGAGGGGGAAGGAGACATCTAACTCCATGCTTACCTCAAGAGAGCTTAGCATCCTGTAAGAAGAGATACACTCTGGTAAAATGTCCACTCACGATGCCAGGCAAGCCATACAAAGACCCAAAGAGAAATCAAACCAGCCACCATGGCACCAACTGTGACTCATGGTGACTGACCCCATGTGTTTCAGCATTAGAACCATGCTCTGTAGTTGTTGTGAACTGCATCAAGTCGGTTCTGACCCATAGCGACCCTGTATAGGGTTTCCGAGGAGCAGTTGGAGAGCTCGAACCGCTGACCTTGAAGTTCAAACGGCTTCGCAGTCTGATGCATTAACCCACAGCGTCACATGGAAGGAGTAAGGAAAGTTTCCTTCCTTCCTCAGAAGAAAATAACCCACCTCCTTCCGAGCTGAGCCACAGTACTTTCCAGTTCCCCACTGGCAGCACGGGATCTCTAAAGGGTCTTGGTGGGGGGAATGCAAAGGTGGGAAGGGGAAGGTCAGCAATTGAAGAAGATAAATTCTCCTGAAGTTCTTAATTCCATGAAATTGGGTTATTGTCCCCCCATAACCCCCTCTTCTTTCTCTCATGGGAAGCACTGAGGTTGGCCCTGAGGTACAGATAAACCAGGACTTGCTTAGCCAAACAGAATGAGGAACATGAAGAAATTGCTTCTTGGCTGAAATACGAGAAGAATAAACCCAGGGCAGGCACACCACCTTGGTGGTCACAGAAGGCCATACATTATACATAAAGGACATTTGCTGGCGTCAAAAGGAATGAGCTGTCTCGCTCCCTGAGGGAGAACTATGTATGGCTGAGGAGATCCATCACGCCAGCCTTGGCAAGTTGGGTCAGGAACAGGAGGGCACCAGAGGGGTCATCCCTTTTGAAATATGATTGACAGGAAGGAAAGCAACCTCTATTGCAGGGAAGTCAATTACATGTGGGTTTCAGGTTCTCTGGAAAGCTGTCCCCTGGGTCCTTGAACACAAAGTGGGCAGCGAAGAAGGTCACCTCAGCAATGAGGGATCACTGTCGGAGCTGCGCTCATCCCAGACCCAAAGCAGCAGGTAGCAGACATCATCAGCACCCTTCCTCTCTGGCTGTGTCTTCAGGGTGCAAGAATGTTGAAAGCATCTGGGAACTGTTCTCGCTTTTACCAGGGTTGTAACTGGAGAACTCACCCCACCCCCAGCCCAGGTCAAGATTCCCACAATAGACCCCTACTCATAGTGACGACATGTAACTGAGTAGAGCTGCCTCCCCCCACCCCCGGTGGGGTGGGGGGCGTTCAGGCTGTAATCTTTATGGGAGAGCCCTGGTGGCACCATGGTTAAGCACTTGGCTGTTAACCAAAAGGTTGGTAGTTTAAACCCACCTGACACTCGGAGAGAGAAAGACATCGTCTTGACAATCAAGTCCTGTAAAGCTTTGAAAGCCTTGGAAACTTTCTGGACCAGGTTCACTCAGTACTATAGGCTCACTGGAGGTCGGAACTGACTCTACATGGTGTGTTGGCTTGCTCATCTTTATGAAAGCATATCACCTACTCTTTCTCCTGTGGAGCCACTGGGTGGCTTCGAACCACTGACCTTCCAGCTAACAGCCAAGTTCTTAATCACCGTGCTACCAGATCTCCTTGACACAACAGTCAGGGACTTTTCAAAGGCACTAATTGATTCCCTTTGCTTGAAATCTCTCCAATGGCTCTCCCCTGAGGATAACGTCCTATGTCCTTAATTAGATGAACCCCCAGCGCTGTGTTCTTATCCCAAAGGATAGCTTAGTAGCATCTCCCACACGGGTTACATGATACTTCCTATGCTTGCTGTCACAAATCATGATAGAAATTGACTCTCATGGTTCTGGAGACCAGAAGTCTGAATTCTTCCAGGAATGTCAGGATGAAGTGACTAAAAGAATGAGAACTGTGTCCTCTGTGACCCACTTCATAAGCATCTTAGCAACAGCTTCGGGTGGTAGGGACAGTTAGGACACAGAGAGGCTAATTTGCCCAAAGGCACACAGTTATAAAGTAGCCAGGAAGACTAACCCTTTGTGTGCTGTGAGTATGATGCAGGAAAATATTCTTGTAGTCACAGAGGATGGCTATTGGTCCTCAGTTTCCCTCTGTCTGTGGTCTTTCCAACACCAGCGTGGTGCCAGACACACGGTTCCACTGCCGACTCATACAGTCAGAGGGCTTCCAAAGCTGTCAGCCTTTATAGAGGTAGACTGCCACGTCTTTCTCCCACAGAGTGGCTGGTGGGTTCGAACTGCCAACCTTGGGGTTAGCAGTCCAACACTTAACCGACTGTACTACCAGACCTGCATGATACCGGACGTACAGTAAGCCTAAACTACTTCTCTCTCTAGTTGGTGGATGTTGCTGATGGGCGCTATTGTTTCTAAGTGCTATCAAGTCACTTCTGACTCATAAGGACCCTGTATAGTTTTGAGGTGCGGCTGGTGGGTTTGAACCGCCAGCCTTACAGTTTAAAGCCACCTTTCGGCCCAGTGTGCTATCCTGCAGCGTCACCCTGCAGGCTTAGGTTTTCATTCCTCTTATTCCTCAGGGTTGCCAAGGGCTAAGAGCATGCCCAACAGCAAGACGTATCAATTTTTACTGCATAGTATTTTTGTTAATAAATGATATATAAGTTTATGCATCCTAATTAACACCAAAATTATTTATTGCAACAATTAAAATGAAGTTGTATATATAAATGGCTGCAATTTCAAGTACTCGACAAAGCAATAAAGTCCATTAATGTTTCTCTATTTTTCTGGAGCTCCTTGAAGCTCAGCTGTCCTGTCCACCATGTGTATCACAAGAGCAAGGCCCCTGGAGAGCTAACTCAGGACTGGGGGCCGCTGCAAGACAATAATCCCCAGCATCTTGTTATATCAAGGAGAGGATTATAAACCACTAGACTGAGCCAATCAGGGTCTCTGGAGAAACAGAACAATAGGTGGATGGATGAATGGATGGATAGATAGGTAGGTAGATAGGTAGGTAGGTAGGTAAATGACAGATGATAAGTAGATAGATACAGGATAGATAGATAGATACTAGACAGATTGATTGATCAATAGATCGATAGATTTATAGATCAATAGATCGATCGATAGATACAGGATAGATAGATGATGTTGTAGTTATGTGCCTTGGAGTCAGTTCAGACTCATAGTGACCCTGTACAGGGTTTCTGAGGCTGTAAATCTTTACGGGAGCAGAATGCCTCATCTTTCTCCCATGGAACAGCTGGTAGTTTCAAACTGCCGACCTTGAGGTTAGCAGCCCGATTCGTAACCACTATGCTTAGGATAGGTAGACAAATAGAAAGATGATAGATAGATAGATAGATAGATAGATAGATGATAGATAGATAGATAATAGATCAATTGATCGATAGATAGATGATAGATACAGGATAGAGAGATAGATGATAGGCAGTTAGATCCCAGACAGATAGATAGATACTAGATAGATAGATAGATGATGGATGGATGGATGGATGGATGGATGGATGGATGGATGGATAGATAGATAGATAGATAGATAGATAGATAGATAGATAGATAGGTAGATAGAGATTGTTGTTGTTGTTGTTAAGTGCTATAGAGTCAGTTCTGACCCATAGCAAACCTGTATAGAGTTTCCAAGGAGTGGCTGATGAGCTTGAACCCCCTACCTGTGGCTCAAACCGACTTTGCAGTCCAGCGCATTAACTCATAGCACCAAGAGATAGATTGTTGTTATTATGTGCCGTGGAGTTGGTTTCAACTCATAGTGACCCTGCACAGGGTTTCCGAGGCTGTAAATCTTTACGGGAGCAGAAAGCCTCATCTTTCTCCCAGGGAACAGCTGGTAGTTTTGAACTGCTGACCTTGAGGTTCACAGCCCGATTTGTAACCACTACACTACCAGATACAGAGATCTATTTTAGGGACTAACACATACAAACACCCACCACTGAGTTACATTTGACTCATACTGATCCTATAGGACAGTAAAACTGCTCCCTAGCGTTTCCAAGGCTGTACACCTTTATGGGAGCAGATGGCCACGTCTTCTTCTCAAGGAGCAGTTGGTGGTTTCGAACAGTTCTTTAACCATTGCACCACCAGTGCACCTGTAAATTCACACAATTATGGGTCTGCCAAGTCTGAAAAGTATAGGGCATGCCTCATACTGAAACCTCAGCAGGGGCTGATACTACAGCCTTGAGGCAGAAGTTCTTCTCTGGGAAACCTCAGTTTTGCTCTTAAGACTTTCAACTAATTGGATAAGGCCCACCCACAGCTTTAAGGGTCCCCTCCTCACCTTACAGCAGCAGCTATACAATGGCTTCACCACCACACCTAGGTTAGTGTCTGACTAAATAACTGGCCTTACTGGAGCTGACACTTAAAATTAACCATTACACAACCAACTCACAACCAACTAGACAGAGATGTGAGAAGGCCAAGATGTTGGCCCCCTGTTTTTCGGGCAGTCCAGAGAAAAGAGGTTCTTTTTGTCTCTTTCACAACCATTGCCTTGTTCCATGACTTGCTAGGGCCAACTTGAAATGCCCCATCTCCCAAAACCAACATTTATTTATCCAATCCATCCATCCCATAAATATTTACTGACAACAGAATACCAGTAACTACATCCACATAGTTTTCCAGGTCAAACCAACCTGTTTATTGAGTACCTAATGTGTGTTTATTGAGCACATAAGGAGCTCTGGTAGCGTAGTGGTTATGAATCAAGCTGTGAACCGCAAGGTCAGCAGTTCGAAACTACCAGGTGTTCCCTGGGAGAAAGATGAGGCATTCTGCTCCCGTAAAGATTTACAGCCTCGGAAACTTTGCACAGGGTCACTATGAGTCAGAATCAACTCCACGGCACATAACAACAACAATGTGTATAAGGCAGACCTTCCTTCCTTCTGCCCACAGTCAGGGTCTCTCGCCCACTTCAGCGTACCCCAATGCCTCTCAGTTCTTCAAATCCTAACCACCAGCGCTCTTGAGGTGTCCCTCACCACCCAACACTGACAGCCCTGTCATTTTATGAGGCTTGTCATGCTTCCTCTTCTAGACTGTAAGGGTCCTTGAGGGAAGGAGATTCTTGAACACATCTTCTCCTGTTCAACAGCACCTGTCACACTTGGAGGCTGCCCAAGATGTTCAAAAAGCCTAGAAAGCTTGGATACCCCCAGGGACCAATAAGTCTGGGTTTGCCATTCATTCATCCAAATAGAAATACTCCTAGGGAATCTATCATGTACCAGGTACAAGGCTTACAAGAAAGAGTAAGATGCAGTACTCCCTTATGGAACTCAGAGTCTAGTCTAGAGAGAGGGGAGGTAAGCATGGTGGTGCTGGGATGGGGCAGACGCACAGAGGAGCCATGGGTGGGAACCATGTGGGGCTTGAGCAGAGAAAGATTTGAACATAAACATTAGACCATCTAGAGACTCAGAGCCTTCACATACTTAATCTGTGAAATGGATTAGTGATTGTCCCAAGAGATTTAGTTAGGGTCCATAAATGCCAACTTTATGGTAGCAGGCTACCTCATCTTTCTCCCACAAAGCAACTGGTGGATTCGAATTGCAGACTTCCAGTTAGTAATTCATCACCTCCCCAGGACTCCTTTCACAGGCTACAGTGTTTATATGTGGTGAACATAACTTTATATATACTGGAAAAACAAACAATTCATGCCCCTTGCTTTATTGGGATAGTTACTTAATTGTGGTGAACTGGAACAGAACCTGCCTTATCCCTGAGGTCTGCCTGTAGAGGAACCATCCTGCAGGCAGGCAGGATGTCCATGATAGATTCCAAAATGCATGCTCTTCCCATTGTTCTGTGTTGCCATCTGAATGGTCACAATATGGTGGCCAGAGTGCTGAGCAGAATGACCTTACACAACAACATCCCAAACAGCGAGGAGGTGTGTAAAGCCATGAGCCTTCTCCTCTGGGATTTGTCTCTATTCAGAAAGGAGAATCCACTCCAGAAGCATTAATGAAGAGTCCCTTCCACGTTTTGTGGTCACATGCCCACCTTAAACCAATCACAGACAAAGGGGCTCCCAATAGCAATAGTTCAGCCTAACGGGGCATTCTTTCTATGGGGTCAGGTGCTTCATTATACAAAGTCAGGGTTCTATTCACAAGAGCAAAAGGAAATAACTGATGATTGGGCAGCCATTTCTGCAACTGCTCATAGCAAGTCCTGGTACGGCATTGCAGGGTAATGCATTGGACCTCAAAGTTGGTTTGAACTGAGGGTTGGCATTTCAAACCCACCAGCTGCTCCTTGAAAACCTTAGACAGGGTCAGTATGAGTCAAAACTGACTCAACAGCACTTAACAGCAACAACTGATAGTACTGACTATGGAAATCACTTTGTTTGCTGCACTCTTGCTGTGAGCCAGGCCCCAGGTTATACCAATGTCTGAATGGGTTATACCAATGTCTCCCAACTGGTGGCAGCTGCCCCGAGGCTAGCCTGGGTTGGTACACTAGGTCTCTTCAATCAGCTGAGCCTGGAATGAAAATCACAAAGCCCCCCAGAAATCCCACGCTCTCACTTGGTCCCCAAATTCCACTGTAGCTCAGGTCTGGAGGATGACGCCAAGATTTGACCCTGGCCCTTGACCCCCAGGAGTACTGGGAGAGGAAGTGGGTGGTGTACCCTCAGTTCCCATAATTGCATATTTTGTGGATGCCTTATACTCGCAGGTCAAAGACACTGACTTCTGGCCATCAAGGTTGTGCTCTTGGTCTCCACCCCCTGGAGCACTTGGAGTGACTGGTGTTAACTGTTCCTTGGAGAAGAAGGTCCCCCTTAGGCTTGTCAGGACATCTTGTCAGGGTTTCATACACGGGGCCCTCGGAACGTCCATGCCCTGTGGTCAGAGGCGTGATGTACGGAAAAGAGCATTTGTGACAAACACGGACATTATGCCCCTGTCCAAACATCTGGCACCCATCTTTTAGATAACTTTTCCATAAATAACAACTAAAAAATATAAGTCAATCTCGTTAATCTTGTACTTAAACACATTATGGCACTACATGAAAATTGTAACAGCCCCTTCCTTGTTGTCACTGATTGGTCTATGATGTGCTCAAAGTCTTCCCCCCCACCTCCCAATTTCTTCTCTTTCTACACTCAGCCAAACAAGATCTCAGTTAGTTAACCTTGACCCTCAGAGGTTCTCAAACACAAAAAGTATTCACTGTAACTTGCAGAATCATCTCCTGCAGCTGGTAATGGTAACTGACATGGTCCACAGAAGATGCTCAGTAGCGCCCCCATCATTTGTGACCCCCAGTGTCCCTGCCATATCTACCAGATCTTACACCTGTGACTGTGAACAGGGGGCAGTGACTCCCAAAATGAGTTGGGATCAATTGAGGGGAAATTTCACACATGAGTCTGATGGAGAAAAAAGCATATTGGCACCTGGACCTACTTCTAACCAAGGACAGAGAAGCACAAAAAAGCATTCACATTATGCCAGGCTGGCACAGTGGGGAACACTCAGCTGTCCACAGAGAGTCTACCATGTTGGGAGTCTGACTCCCTGTACAAATGGAAAACATCTCTGTCTCTGTCTCTGTCTGTCTCTTTCTCTCACACACACACATACACACACACACTTTAAATTTCTCTGCTTATTGAAGTTTCATGTGTGTATATATAGATAGAATATGTTTCTTCCCCTCCCCAAACTCTGTCTCTATGCACAGCATACACAAAATAAAGACACACACACACACAAAGAACCATGTCCCCTCGGTCTGACGGTGCTAGGAGGAGGAGGTGTTTTTATGTCTGTCTGCAAAGGGAAAGATATCAGTATGAAATCCAATGTCTCAGTCAGCAGAAAGAGAGGTGTCTGTCCCCAGGAAGAAAAAAGCCATTGTCCCCAGATACCCATGCCCACACGGAGTTAGAAAGACCTCTGCTGGTACCACCTCCGGTCAAAACGGTCCCCATTTTTTAAATAAGAACCCATCACTGGGAATGCAAGATAATCTTTGTTCTCAGCACACGGGAAATTGTACAAGTCTTGACTAACAACGTACACATACACACTCTCTCTCAAAAGTTCTTCTCTAAATAATTCTAGCACTAGACAGAATAGAGCCTCCTTTAAAGGAATCACATCCAAAAACATAAAAAATAAGCCCATTATCCTTGAGTTAATTCTGAGTCATCTCAACCCTGTAGGACAGATCAGCAGTGCCCCAGAGGGACACAAAGGCTCTCTGAGGCTACCCCTGGCTTGTCTCTCTCCTGTGGAATGGTTGGTGGGTTTGAACCGCGGACCTTTCAGTGAGCAGCCCAATCCTAAACACACTATGCCACCAGGGCTCCTTTAAAAAAGCACAGATGAGAGAGACGAGACTCACAAAAACAGTCAGAAAAGTGCCTTTTGCCTGTTGGTCTTTTTCTCCCTGCAGCAAAAAAATAATACGTGATTGTTCCGGGAAGAAAATCAATCTCTAGCTCTGTCTTCATCTCTCTCTCTTTTCCTCTGTCCTTCTCTTTCTCTCTCTCTATCTAGCTCTCTCTTTCATACACATATGCATGCACACACACTCAGAAAATTCTCTCTTTTGGACCCTCAAGTTAGACAGAAAACAATTCTTTTTTTTTAGAGAAGCAACGTCTGATAAATTATCAATCTCTACCTCTCAGTGCGCAGAAAGCTACAGAATGGTGCAAACATGCATGTGCATGTATTAGGCATAAATTCTCCTTTCTCAGAGAGGTCTCTTGCTAAATCTTTGTCACTGGGAAGAAGTGTTCTCTCCCATGAGAAGCAATAGACAGAAAAGCACACACATGCATACTGTCTGTATGAGAAGAAAATTGTGTGCATGTCTGCATGTAGCAGACAGATGTCTTTATGTGTTGTTTGCCTCTCCCAAATGAGAAAAAAATATGTATAGTCTTTGTTGTTGTTAAATGCTGTTGTGTTGGTTCCGACTCATAGCAATCCTGTATAGGGTTCTGACTCATAGCGACCCTGTATAGAGTTCTGACTCATAGCGACCCTGTATAGAGTTTCCAAGGAGCAGCTGGTGAGCTTGAACCAAGACCTTGTGATTCAAACCGACCTGGCAGCCTTAGCCCACAGCGCCACACCAGGACTCCTATAGTCATGCATAAAAAGTGTCCTTTCAGTCACATAAACATGCAAAACTGTCTCTCCTTCCCTCACTAACTATGCACCACTGGAAAAACAAGAGATTTCTCTGCACACAGAATAAAATGTGCATGTCTCCAGGCAGAAACCAGAAAACACTCGTTCCTTATCACACTCACTCACTCACTCTGAAGTCTCTCCCTGAAGGTTTTGTCACCAAGCAAAAACACACCCCCATACACACACACACACACACACACAGAGAGAGAGAGAGAGAGAAAGTATGCGCCAGATAGAAAAATTCAGTCAGACTCACACAGCAGAAAGAAACGTGTCGTGTGTGTGTGCAGGAAAATGTCTCTCTGTCTTGGTGTCTCTGTCTCTGAAGACAGGAACCTGGAAAAGAAGTGTTCTGTCCCTCCCTGATCCCTTCCTTCTCTCTCTTTCTCTCTCTTTGCCTGCCTGTCTGTCTGTCTGTCTCTCTCACACACACTGTGTGAGGCCCCCCACACACAGATGCTGTTCACTGGGCAGAGAGTTCTTCCCTGTCTCATTAAGTTGTACCACCTGAAAAACCAACATTTTTTGTCTCAACTTGTAAACCATTGTCTGGGTGGGGGTCTCCAGGTACAGAGCCTTCCCCATCTCCCCCAGAGTGAAAATGTCACTCAGAGCACCCAAGTGCCACCAGAGAAAAACCATTCATATCCTCATTCTTTCCACCCGCAGAAGCATGCATGTATGCACATTGACAGGCAGAGACCCTGTCTTCTAGCCAGTAGGAAAATATAGGTGTGGGTTTTTCCAGGCAGAAAAATCTGTCTTGCACACACACACGCACACACTCATGCTGAAGTACTGTCCCCTCACTAGGGACAGGCTGCCTGCAAATCCAACACTCCAGTTCCCGGCTGACAGAAAGCCATCAGCGTGCGTGTCCCCAGATAGACCATGCTGTAAGGTCCGTCCCTGAGAAACCGCTATGTGTGCACACAGTGTGTGAAAGAAAGCAACCCAGCCCAACAAAACCTCTGTTGGCAGGCCTGAATCACCTCCAGACCAGAGATGGACAAGCTGGGTGTCAGGCAAGAAGACAAGTTTATCTTAAACACACACTCCCTTTGACAAAAAGACCTCAGACTACTAAAAAAAAAAACACACTACTTAAGAAATCAACTCTCTCTTCCTCTCATTTCCCAGTCCCAAACACGGTCCATGTATGTGCAGGAGGAAGATATGCCCACCCCCAAAAAGGCTCCCTTGGCAGCTCTGTCACAGACAGAAATGAAACCCCAACTCCTTAAGAAGACACCCATTTGAGGGAGAAGCACACGTATTCTCATTCTCTTTTTATATCATGAAAAGTGTGTTTGTGCACTCACACATGTGCCTATGAGAAGGGGAAAGGAAAACAAAACCCAAGTTCTCTGGCTTTGGACTTTCTCCCTGCAAGCTAAAAAGGGACATGTCTTTTTCCAAACAGGAAAATAACAATCCTTTCCACTGCGTACACATGTGTGCATGGCACTTGGGATAGAAATGTCACTCTTGTCTGTCCATGTGTGCATCTCCTGAAGAGCTAGCTACAGCACGTCCTTGCTAGAAGACGGCCGGTTGTATATCTTCAGACTCACACACGGCACTCTTTCTTCTTTAGAAAGGGCTCCTTTTGAAGGACTGTCACCAGGCAGAAATGTCCCTGTCACCCCAACAAGAGGACATAATCAAATAAAACATACATACAACAGAGCAAGATAGGGTCTGTGTGTGTGTCAGGGAGCACAAAATGTCTCTGTGTGTTTATCTAGTCCCCTTCCTGCAGATCTAACACACACACACAAACACTTCCCGAAGCACACCATTTCTTCGCTCGTGGGAAATTTGTGTGTCTTTCACGCAGATGTCTGTGCCTGATGTTGCTTTCCAATGTTTCCTAACTATGTCCTCCCTTCCTTTCCACGCAGAGGAAACTGTGACACATGTGCTCACCCGTGTGTCCGCATGTTCTTGTGCGTGTGTGTGTGTGTGTGCAGCAAAACATCTGTGTCTGTTGCTGTGTCTCTTCCTGCAAACCGAAAATGTGTGAGCCTTTTTCCAGTCCAAAAGAAAATCAATCACTCTCTCTGTCTCTCACATAGTAAAAGTGTCAGTAAGTGTGCACT
Organism: Chrysochloris asiatica; assembly: GCF_000296735.1. NCBI lineage: Eukaryota > Metazoa > Chordata > Mammalia > Afrosoricida > Chrysochloridae > Chrysochloris > Chrysochloris asiatica. The sequence goes on along the minus strand of NW_006408541.1, from coordinate 563,435 downwards.
CCCTAAAAATCCAACTTTGTTCTCACTAATTCCTGACTCTCAAAATATTGTGTGTGTATCTCCAGGTAGAAATGTCTCCATGAGAAATGTCTCTGCTAACTGGGCAGAAATTAAACACACACATGCTTACATTACGGACTTGGGGCATTCAGAACACATGTGAGTGTGTGCTCTGTCCCTCTCACCAACCATCAACTAAAATCATCTCCCTTCCCGCTACGTGTGTCTCCTGAAAACCAACGACTTTCCTTCCATTTCTCGACTTAGAAATCTCCCTGTGGATCTCCAGCTAGAAAAGGACTTCTCCTTCCAAAAACCAGAGAAAACGCTACTCACACTTTCCTTTTCTTCCCAAATCTAAAAAGTGTGGTGTGTGTGTTTGTACACATGCATGTGTTTGTGCAAAGCTGAAATGTTTTTTATCTATCTTTTTGCAAAAATATCTATCTTTTTTCCAGGCAGAATAACAAATCCTTGTCTTTACTCTTACTTGTCTCTTTCTCTCTCTCTCTCTCTCTCTCTCTCTCTCTTTCTCTCTTTCACACACACACTCTCAAACAGAAATCTCCTCTCCTCTCTTGCCAATATTTTGTACTACCTGAAAACTAACATTTGATCATCTTCGGTGCACAGAAATATGTCTGCTTCTAGGCAGAACATAGTTTCTATACCACTTAGAAAAGATGTTCTCCAAAGCTCTTTGCCACTGGTCAGTAATGACAACACACACACACACTACTGATAGATACACACTCAGGATGAAGGGAAGTATATGTGTGTGTGTGTGGGGGGGGGGTTATAAACAGGAAAGTGATTGTGTTGAGTCGTCTTCCTGAAAGTAGAAAGAGACATATGTTCTTTGACCAAAAAGAAAAAAAAATTTGCCCCTAACACATATACACAGGCAGAAAATGTATCTGTTCCCTCTATTGGCCTACACAGGAAACAAGCAAACAGACACTGTCTCTATCTCCCGGCTTACAGAAAATTACATGCGTGCTTATCTCCAGGCAAAAAGTGTGCCTTCTTTCCACTCAGAAAAGTCACCTTTCAAAATTACTGATCAGTAATGCACTGTCTCCCAGGAAGAGCACACCAAATAAACCACACACTCACCCTCTTTCCCTACCCAGAAAATCATGTGTGTGTGTGTTTGGAAGGTGGGGCAATGCAATTTATTAGACTGTCTTCTTGCAGGCAGAAAAATGTATTCGTCTTTTTCTAGGTTGGTGACAGTTCGTGTGTCAAACACTTACCCGTGTGCATACACACACCACACAGACACATACGCAGGCATAATATCTCCACATTTGCACTTAAAGTGGTACCACCTGAGCCACCCACACTAATGCCCAGCTCACAGCACCGTGTGTGTCTCCAGGCAGAAAATGCTCCATCCCAGAAATGTCTCCCTCTAAAGGGAGCAAATTTCATCACTGAGCAAATTAACTCCTCAGGAAAGTACACTCAAGATATGAAAAATACATATTAGACAAGAAGAAAATTTGAGGGGGGGTGTCCACATGCATATATTATAAGCTAAAAGCAGAAAATGTCTTTCTGTATTGCTTTGTCTCCCTAAAAGCAAATATATGTGTGTGTGTGTGTGTGTGCTATGTTTCCAAATAGAAAACACAATCCATTCCCTCTTTCTCTCTCATAAACACACACATACACAAAAGGTTTCTCTGTCAGGCACCAACACTGGGCAAATATGCCCCCACTTGTTTCACTAAGTATACAACACCTGAGACACCAACACTCTGTTTCTCAGATTGCAGAAATGTGTGTGTGCGTGTGTGTGCATGCGCGTGTCGGCAGAAAATGTCCTCTCTCTTTCATTGCCTCTTGGAAATGCCTCCTTTGCTGCCACCAAGAAACACACCACGCTCACTTTCCAGATAGAAGAACGTTTTGTGGGTGTGCCTGACATCCCTGCCTACACTATCTCTTCCTGCACGCAGAAGTGTGTGTGTGTGTGTGTGTGTGTGTGTGTGTGTGTGTGTGTGTGTGTGTCCACGCGCACATCTGGCCACATTTTCTGTAGGAGGAAGAAAATCAATCTTTCTCTCTTTGGCGGAACAATCATGGTTTATTGCTCACACTCTCCCTGCAGACCCTGGTGTTGGCTCTGCCTCTCTTGTCTAAGAAGAAGGGGCTTTGGTTTCTCTCCCATGTTTCCCTTTTAGTTAGAAAAGTGTCTGCTTTTCTCTCCCCAGCTAGGCCAGAAATTAATCAACCGCTCTCTCACAAACACACTCAAAATTACTCTGTTCATGCCCACTCATTCTAAAGGGACCTTTAGAACTGAGAGGAGCCAGAGACTTGTTCTGAAATGTCCTCCCCTCTCCTAGCCTGCATGTCCACATGTCCCCCACCCCAGAATCACCCTGTCTTCCCCACAAGGAGAGAGGATCTGGTGCCCCCCTGTCCCCTGCAGCGTTGTTTGTACTTCTTGGGGTGGGGGTGTGTGTGACACTCTCTGGCTCTCTTACACCCCTGCCCATCTCACTGTCCCCAGAGCTGGAGCCAAGTGCTTTGGGGACATTGGGGTGTCTTGGCCTCAGGCAGGTCAGTCCAGTCTGAACAATCCAGACTGAACAACCTCCTACACTGTCCCCCTCCAGCTGTTTGCCCCACCCAACATCATCTGAGTTCCATGGAGAGAGGGTCAGGACAATGTAGCCAGCTAGGGGAGGAAGTACCACGTGTGGAATCCGCAGTGCAGGGGGCAGGGGGCAGGGGGCAGGCGGCAGGGTCTAGGGCCCAGGGGTGCGGATTGTGGGGTAAATGGTCTGAGGTTTGAGATCCAGGGGCCGGGGCCGGAGTCCGGAGTGTGGGGTATGGAGTCTAAGGTGTGGGGTGTGGAGTCCCGGGTGCAGATGCTATTTGCAGAGCCCGGGATCCGAAGTCTGGGGTGTAGGGTCAAGAGTGTGGGGTCCGAGGTACAGGGTGTGGGATATCAGATGTAGATCAGGGGCTCGGGTCCAGGGTGTTGGGTCTGCTGCCCGCGCTCCGCCGCCCCCACCACTGCTCACTCGCTGCACAACAGCGCGCCCACGCGGCCTCAAGAAGAACTGCGCCTCCCGACGCAGCCCTGTCCCCACGCAGCAGAGGACAGAGGACAGAGCACCAGGGTCGTGGCCGGACCCACAAGCTCCATGACCCACTCTGAGAAGGACGCCCCTTCATTCGAAGCACGATTGTGGGACCCCTGATCAACATTTTCGTTCCCTTTTTTCTCTGGAGCTTCGCTCCCAAGATTGTAAGGGAGTTGTTTCTGGAAGCTTCTACCACAATCTTTCCCTTTTAGGGGCTCAAAGCTTGTGATTCCAGTGAAAAGGCACTTATCGCCAAACTCTTTTTCTTTTTTCTTCTTCTTCCCTTCCAGAGATCACAGAGTTCCACCACCACCCCCACCCCGACCCCTCCACCACTCCCCAACGCCCCTCACAAAATAAGAGACCAGGAGGCTGATTTGCATCATTGAACTAAAGGGGAAACAGTTAGGATTGGAGCGGTTAGACCTGCATCCAAGTCTGCTCTTCCTCTTTCTGCCAGGGGAACTTGGACGTGTTCCCGACCTCTCTGAGCCTCACTTTCCTCACCTGTAAAGGGGTATACATACCTGCACACACCCAGCATAGGGTGACTGTGAGGGTCCCAGGAAGCATTTAGCCTTGCTGTGCCTGGAACAGAGCAGATTCCCAGTACACAGTGACTAATCATATTGTCAGGATCCCTAGTGGTGAAGTTAAGCACTCACTGCTACCCAGAAAGTCAGTGGTTCAAACCCACCAGCCAGCCACTCTGCGAGCAGAAGATGGGCAGGCTGCTCCTGTTAAGATTTTGTTGTTGTTGTTGTTGTTAGGTGGTTTTGAGTCATTTGAGACTCATAACGATTCTACGCATAACAGAATGAAATGCCTCCTAGTTATGTATCTTCCTCACAATTGTTGTTTGAGTATAAGATTGTAGCCTTGTGTCAAGACCTCTCACTGGGGGGTCTTCCTCTTTTTTTTTTTTTTTTTT
>NW_006408541.1:552749-559303 GCF_000296735.1 Chrysochloris asiatica | reverse complement strand
TGAGTATAAGATTGTAGCCTTGTGTCAAGACCTCTTTTTTTTTTTTTTTTTTATCTTTGCTGACCATCTACTTAACCAAGCATGATATCCTTCTCCAGGGACTGATCTGTCCAGATAACACATCCAGAGAATGTGATGAGGGACTTCTATTCTGCCCTCTAGGATTGCCATGAATGTAGGCAGACTGGATCGCCATGGTAGTCATGTGTGTGGTGCTGGTGGTGGTATAACTAACTAAGCAAAACAGCATCCCTCCCTCAGCAGAGATGAGGCCAGAATGGTCAGCCAAGAGGAAAATCAGATCTTATAGATATCCGCCACCCCAGGAATGGTTGTGGGATGGCTGACCGTGAGGACATTCGAGTGGAGACACTCCCATTGTGCTGAGATGAGCACTGTTGCCAAGCATACCAGCTGGGGTTGGAAAGTCAAATGATTCATGTCCAATGCATCCAGGCTAAGAAGTTTCAGAGCAGGGTAACCTCTTCTAATGTACCTTTGTCTTCTCCCACAAGAGATTCTTAGCTCAGTTGTGTAGACAGAACTATAAAATAGTTCACCTGGTGAGATCCTCCCAGGTCAATAAAGGACCTTCACTGAGCTAGGTCCAACGGGACATCTGAATGCCCTCAAGCCCCCAAAGCCAATCTCCACACTGACCCTGGATTTGTGCAGCTCAACTGTACTTCTCCCTGACAATCCCTTTGCTGAGCAGGCTAAAGAGAACCTTTCTACTTGATGTCTTTCTACTTGATGACCTAATATCTTTGAGGATCTGTGCTACAGATCTAGCAGATCAAGACAAGTCTCCCTTCTCGTAAGAAGCGTGCGCTCTAGTAGGGGAGAGGATAAGAAGCAAATGAATTCATACATAAACAAGCTTATTTCAGACAATAAAGTCTATGAATGAGAACATTCTGGGGACTCCTTTGCATGAGGGGGAGTCAGAGGAGCTTCTTTAAATTATGAGAAGGAATCTGCCATGTGCAGATCAACAGTCAGACCAGGCTAAGCAGAGAGAAGAGCATGTGCAAAGGCCCTGGGGTAGACGTGAGATTTGTCATTGGATAAATAGAAAGAAGGATGTTGTGGCAGGTGTGTAGCCAGTGAGAGGAATTGTGGGGGTCAGGGGAGACCAGGGAAGCAGGTGATGTTGACAAGTGCTGGTCTGAAAACATGGAGAGAGATTGGGGTCTTATTCTGAGCCCAGGGTGTATTTCTGTAAGTGGATAGCAGCATCTGACTGATGACTATGAGGTCTTTTGTGGAGACTTGAGGACTGGGCAAAAAGTGTGGATATAGAACAATGAGTCAGAACACACTCACTGAGGGCCAGAGGGAAAACAAGAGCTGGAGATGTTGGAGATGGGGAGATGTAGTCAGACCTGGGAAGCAAAGATCATGGGATTTGTAATGGAAACATGTTGTCCCCATTGTCTGAATGTATAGAATGCAAGGAGACATAGTCTGGTTGAAATCCCACTCTGACTGGAGACGGTGGTGTTCCCTTACCTACTCAGCCCTCATTCTTCTCTAAACCTTGGGCTACTGTCCTTCTGTCCTCTTGTCTCCCAACACCCTGAAACGTGCTCCTGAGCCTTCTTCTTGGTTCTGGTCTTATTCTCCTGAATGAGGAGCTTACCTAAGGACACTGCCTGCTTACTCTTTCCTTCCCCAGCATGCCATATAGGGGGCTAATGACAGCAGGTTTTTTGTGAGATATTCCTAAGATGTCAGATGTTAGCGTTGTCCAAAGTTCACAGTGAAAGAAGGTTGATTTTATGTGTCAACTTGGCCAGATTATGGTGTCCAATTGTTTGGTCAAACGCTGGTCTAGATGCTGCTAAGAAGTTGTTGTATGTAATTAAATAAGTTGACCTAAGTAAAGGATGTGGATGTTCTAATCCAATCAATTGAAGACCTAAAGGGGAAAAAAAAAAGGAATGAGATTCTCCAAGGAAGTATTTTGCCACAAGATGATTAGTAGATATCTTTCCAGAACTCCTCCATTCCTCCTGTCACCTGATCTATAGATTTGGGGACAGAAGTCTACAGGAATCTGCAAACTTTCACTTGAGCTATAGACTCCAGTCTCCACAATCTGCCAATTTCTTAAAATGAATACCTGCTCTCTCTAAGACATACATCTTACTGGTTATGTTCTTTTAGAGAACCCTGACTAAGACATAGCATGTCCCCAACACCTGGAACAACAGTCCATTCAGCTGTCAATAGCTATTGAATGACTGCAGACATGGACAGTTGACCAGATGCCCAAAGTTTACTCATTCAGATCCTCTTTGCTATTATTTTCTCTTACTGGTGTTAGCTCACAAGGACTTCTTGCTGCTTCTCTGAGGGCTGGGTTGAACCCTGAGAAACTATTTCCTTGTGGACACTGCTCTTGTTTTCTCAACATTCTTACATGTTAACTTAAAGATTTTCAACTTCCTTATGCAGAACGTCTAAGGGAATGGGCTGGGCTGGTTCCGTAGTATGGACAGTTGGCTCCAACTTTGAAATAAAATATTTAAACAGCCTGTCTCATGATACTTAAAACAATAGTCTAAAACGTGGTCTGCAATATTCATTGATACAAACTGCTTAATTCCCAAATTACCACTCTTTAGAGTTCATAGGAAAGAACGAGAGTTATAAAGCAGCTGCCAACTCCAACATTTCCTGGATGGCTCCGAACAATTGTTCTCACTTGGGTTCTCTTGAGAATCACTTTCAAGGAGACTTTTTAAATTTTCCATAAATCCTACCATGTTTATTTTTAGCAGTTCCAGTTCCACAATAATTTGCAGATGAGAAGTGCTCTGAACCTAGGTCAGGTTTTGCTGGGAGTCCCCAAGAGGAGACAGAACCGCTTTAGGTGAAAGGGAAGCTGAAGTGGGATTTGTGGGAACACCGACCCCCTTGTCATGAGCCCTTTTCCCTTTCCACAGCATATGCACTTTAATCATCCATTCGTATCCCACACTAGGAAGAAAAGTACCAACACTTCACATTTCGGTGTGACTATAAGGCACTTTGTTTCAGTTCTCTACCATAGATTCATGTTTACACTGAGAAATAAGAGGTCCATTTTTGGCCCAGATTTTCCTATAAACTAAAGAAGCAGGCCTGTGATTGCTAAAGTCTAAAGATGACCTTGGAAGTGAAGCATGCTCAGACTATAGCAGTTTCTGAGGATCTCTGAGAAGCACAAAGATGGGGTCTGGAAAACCAGCCAGTGAAATCCGGGGCTCGGGACTAGTGGGTGTGAGCATCTCAAGTAGAGAGAAGACCTGTTTAGGAAACAGAAGTCTTACATGTGAGTCTTGACTGTACTGCTCACTACCCACTGGCCCTCGGCCAAGTTCTAGACTCCTAGAGGGATGGTCAGAACTCCTATTCCAATCTTCGATGTCTCTGATGAACACAGTGGAAGTAGTGGAAGAGGGCACATCTGATGGTCAGCTACAAGTCATGCTTTTGAAACATTGGTATCAACTCAGGGAAGGCCTCTTCCTCTGTCATCTGTGTGGGCCAAGTCTTCCTTTAGATTCCAAAGTCACCTGTGGCTGAAAGAGTTGGAGAAAGGATTCCCTAGAGCATCCGTAAGATCTCTGCCCAGAGGTGTCCGTACTTCACCGGAAGTGAGGAACCAGATGTAGAGAGATGCACACATGTAAATCACTGCTCTTGATCTTCAGGGCTCCGACCAAACGAAAGATCTCCTAGAGGTGGAGGAGCTCTGTGTGCTAAAACCCAAGAAGGACGGATAGAAATCTTTAGTGGCTTACCTTCAAGAGCAGAAGGAAGGAAGAAAAGAAGTAAAAGAAGGAAGGCAGGAGAGGAAGAAATGGAAGAAGGAAGGAAAGAAGAGACTTGAGGGAAAAGGAAGAGAGGAGGAGAAAGTTGAGTTGTCTCGAGTTGAGTTGTTGGCCACAAAGTGAGGAAGAATTCCCATAAAAGTTAGTCTTTCTACCTCTTGTCCATTTGGTGAAACAGTTGCTGAGTGGTGTTGTGTATCAGGTGGTATTGTGTGTGCTACATCCTAAGGCTGTAAAGGAGAGCAAGTTCTGATTCCATGAGAGATCACTCTCAAGGTTGGGGACAAGGTAAAGCCACTTCTCGTGAGTCCTGGGCCTTGTGTCTGCTTTTCCCTCTATCTTTCCCTCTTTGTCCACCTCACCTCTCCAAACTTGACCTTGCACCTCTCTCTTTCCGTCATGATCCTTCTCTCAGTCTCTTCTGGATTACTGTGCAGAACAAGCAAGGTTTTGATTCCTTGAATGTTTGCATTGGGTTTTATCAAACACATTCTTTAATTTCGAATTGAATGATTATGTAGCACAACGAATCTCCCTCTCTCTCCCTTTCTCCTCTTCCTCCACACACATAGGATACTCTTTCTAGGAAAAATTATTGTCCTCAAATTTAGGTGTTCTTCTAAATTTAGGTTCTTCTATACCTCCCATAATAAAGCTAAAAGTCCCATGGCCACATTTTCACAGGACTAAATTTTATCTGGAGTCCTGGTGTGGTGTTGTGGGTAAATGCGCTGGACTGCAAAGTCACTATTAACCGCAAGTTCAGTGGTTCAAGCTCACCAGTGGCTCCTTGGAAACCCTATACAGGGTCACTATAGGTCCAAACCAACTCGACATCACTTAACAACAGCAACAACAAAAACAGTTTTTGTCTTGGAGTCCTGGTATGATGCTATAGGATAAGCACTGAACTGCTAACCTCAATACGGTGGTTCAAACCCACCAGTTACTCCTTGAAACCCCTACGCAGGATCACTATGGACTAACTTGGTAGCATTTAACAACAAAAACAATTTTTATCTTCGACATGCAGGCCCAGAAAGCCACCTAGAAAAGCCAGATTTATCCAGAGCCCCCAGTGCTGATCTCTGGTGCAGATACAAAGCAGTTTGGATTTAGGGACATAGTGGTGCTCAAAGACTGTTTACAAAATGGATGAATGACCTAATGAAATATAGTGACAGACACTGGCTAAAAGCTTTGTGGATTGGCTAAGTTCTCTCTAGCTTCACCTTTCTCAAGTGGCATGAAATAGTCTCGGTGAGTCTTATTTTCTGTTTAGGCGGATCCATTCCTTTGCTGTCAATAAGAACAAAACCAAAAAAGGTCACAATTTTTCACTGTCAGCAAGAAACAATGAGGGAGTGAAGCCAAGCTGCAGCTGGAGGAGGGGAGCTTGGACCGCCCTCTGGGTCTCTTGCTTTGCTTCCAGGCCCCAGCAGATCAGTTGGGGACCCAGCACCTCCAGGGGCAAACACCCCCCTTTGGGGAAGAAGGAACAAAGGAAGAGGACCAAATTTCAAATGAAAGTGGATCTCCATTCAGAAGAGAGAGAAGAAAAAAAAAAGAGTTACATTCACCCATTGACTCATCATCAAACTGTCTTGATTTCTTAATACATAATCATAACTCAAAGTATAATATTTTCACACTTTGTGACATATTTAACAAAGAGCTTTAAAAATGTTGGGGCACCCCACATCTTTGCACATGTTCCCAAAGAATTGAAAGTGGGAACTCAGATAGTTTTATATCCATATTCATTGCAGCACTGTTCATAATAGTCAATTGTGATATAATTACACAATGGGATATTATTCAGCCATTAAGACAAATGAAGGATTGATGCATGCTAACACATGGATGAACCTTGATAACACTATGCTGAAATAAAGTAAGTCAGACACAAAACGATATACCACTTAGGTGAACTATCTAGAATAGACAAATGAATAGAGAAACAGAATCCTTATAGGGTGCCAGGTTCTAGCAGGTGGGAGGAACAGTGGTTGCAGAGTTTCTGTTTGAAGTGATGGACAATTTTAAAGATAAAGTTAGTGATGGCTGCACAATGTTGTGAATACAACTATGACCATTGAATTGTATACTTAAAATTGTTAAAATGGCAAACTTGCTAAATTTTGTTATATGTATTTTGGTACAGGAAGTTTATTCACACACAAACATGTGAAAACAGATACAAATGGATATAGACACATATACAGAAGCAAATAGATACACATAAATGGATACAGTTATAGTAAGATACAAACACATATATAGATACAGTTACAGATAGAAATAGAACCAGACACATACAGGTAGTACAGATAGAGTAAGATACAAACCCATATATATAGAGAGAGAGATAGATAGATGATAGATAGATAGATAGATAGATAGATAGATAGATAGATAGATAGATAGATACAGTTACAGATAGAAATAGAACCAGATACATACAGGTAGATACAGATAGAGTAAGATACAAACCCATATATATATATATATATATAGATAGATAGATAGATAGATAGATAGATAGATAGATAGATAGATATAGTTACAGATAGAAATAGAACCAGATACATACAGGTAGATACAGATAGAGTAAAATACAAACCCATATATATATATAGATAGATAGATACAGTTACAGATAGAAATAGAACCAGATACATACAGGTAGATACAGATAGAGTAAGATACAAACCTATATATATATATATATAT
>NW_006408541.1:541688-552594 GCF_000296735.1 Chrysochloris asiatica | reverse complement strand
ATATATATCAGTTACAGATAGAAATAGAACCAGATACATACAGGTAAATACAGATAGATACAAACACACATATATATAGATACAGCTATAGATCTAAAGAGTGGATGGATTTTCTTCTTTCTGCCTTTGCCAGTTGTAACTCAATGTGAGGGAGTTCATTCTGATAACAAGATGTTGTCCCAAACATATTAACTTCCAGATATACACTATCTAGATCACTGTTCATATAGAAAGTTTGGGAGCAACTGGTAGAACATTTTAAGATCATACTGGCAATTGAGAAGACCCAGAAGGCTAAAAGGAAGGCAATAAACGGATGTGCTAGCCATTCCCCCTTGTGAGAAACAAGCAAATCAACTATGCGATAAACTAGGAGAGATCATTTCTGACAGGTGATTGATCACAAAATGAATCAAGAAAGAAAAGGCATTTTTAGGCGGGTTATAAATCCCAAATGGTGTCTCTATGAAACATTAAAACCAGTTACTGTCTCGTCAGTTCTGACTCATGGTGACCCTGTGTGTGTCAGAGTGTTTTTCAGAAACAGATTGCCGGTTTCTTTCTTGTGGGATGCCCCTGCACAGTCTTGAACCTCCAGCTTTTTCGTTAGCAGTTAAGCTCATTACCTATTTGAACCACCTAGGGACTTCATGAAATGTTGTTCATTGCCTTCAAGTCAATTCCGACTCAATGGTGACCGCATGTGCGCAGAGTAGAGCTGCACCAGTTTGATGATAGCTCCTCTCAGAAGCAGGTCGCCAGACCTCTCTTAGGGGTCTCCTTTAGGCACAAAAGTATTCTCTCACTGTTGGGATGTTGACATTAATTAAAATGAAATGAACTTTAAATTGATATTACGGTTATCGTAATGAGGTTCTTATGGAAATGGGGAGAGAAAGAAATTGAGCAAAACCCTTGGAAGTCAATGTAACAGGTGGCTATTTGAGAGGCTTTGAGAGTCTCCATCAAGAGTGATCTGGAAAAAATTGCCAAGAGAATTCGTGTTGGTTCAGCAAACAAACCAGCCCTAAAGAAGCTGAGTAATGTGTATTTACATTTAACACAATGTTTAGACTCAGGGACCACAGGAGGCTAGCTGAGATAAGCATGTGGGGGCCCCCATTAGCAGTTACCCCCCCATCTCCCTGACTGTCACTTTATTACCCCCGGTTCATTTATTCGCATTGGAGTGACGAAGAAGAACAGACTCCTCAATGCCTGGCCTGGTCATGACTGATTTCCCTTGTTTGTGAAGAACTCGGCTGCACATCCCGTTACCTGGATCAGGCCCTCACCAGTCCCCAACCCCACACTGGGTCCAGCTGCTGTCAGTTTGTCTACCCTGGACCTGCCACCACCTAGGAACACAGTCAGTGCATGCAGCCAGATCTCTGGAGATCTCAAGAGAAGTTACATATCACAGATTGTGGCTCCATCTGGGCTTCACAGTTCAATTCCAAAACTACTGCCAAATGAGTGGCCAATGCCTTTGGCACCTCCTGTGGTAACCCCAAAAGTCTCTTCCCACAGGGGAAATTTATCACACACACTCCAGTGACAAGTCCATGTGCCACTAAACAACTGCCTTCCTCTTTTCCCTTCTCACTGCCTAGAACCCATCTCAGCTGCCATTTTGGATACCCCAACTCTAGGTGCTCTGAGCCCAACAGCACCAATGGTGCCTGTCCCCAAGGCCTGAAGACCATGGATGGCTAGGGGTCATTGTTTCTGCCCAGGAAGGTCATGACTAGAGCGTACTTGGTATGACAAAGACTGAAAAATGGCCCTTGGAATTTACTAAGCTTGTGTCCATGTCCCTACCCACTCTCCAGAGAATGCTGGCAGGCACCCTGGGGAGAGTGCCCCATCCTAGTCGGGTTCTTAGTGTGAATGAGCCAAACTCCAAGAGCCCCTCAGACTGTCCAAACCCTAATGTCTACTGTGTAGGAGTGATTTGCCATGGTGACCTCAGAAAAATGAACTTAACAACACTGTCACCACCAAACAGGATGAGCAGGGAACAGAAGAGGGGCTCAGAGACCAAGTGGACTGCTACAAAGGGAAACACTGGCCTCAAAGAGTCAGAAGGCTGGTAGGTCAGGTTCCAAGGTCACTTTAAAAGCAAAGGTTTCTTGTGTACAAGGCACTGAGTGCTTTGCATATACTAACTTGTGGACTCCACATGCTGGCCTTTTAAGGTAGGACAGGGACATTTGGTGATATCTGGAGATCCTTTGAGGTATGGGGGACAACTGGCATTTTATGAGTAGAAGTCAGAGGTGCTGACAAATGCAAGACACAGGACAGCCCTCCTGTTGTTGTTGTTGCTGTTGTAAGCTGCCTTCGATTTGTCCTCCTCAACTCATGGTACCACTTTACACAACAGAATGAAATGCTGCCCACTTCTTCAACAGCACCGTGATTAGCTGTGGACTGGACTGTTGTCACCTACTAGGGCGCCTTCCTTCCTTCCTTTCTTTTTTTAATGGAACAAATCAATTTTCCATTCGATTATTCATACACAATTTGTTTCATGCCATTGATTGCAATTCCCACAATGCAACCTGCTTCCATTCCTTGTCCTTTGTGATCTCCTCCTGCCTTTTGAATTTTGTTCCTGGACAAATGCTGCTCTTTTGGTCTCAGATGCCGAATGCTCTGAGATGTTGTTGTTCACGGGTAGGCCTGTCTATTGTGCAGCTGAAAGTTGAACCAACCACAGAGCTGAGTTCAGTTCCAGACTTGAAGGGTGACTAGGGCAATAGGGTTCCACCATTCTGCAGTGGACCAGTTTGCCTGGCATTTTCCACGTTTTTCTATCCCTTTACTGTGGCCCCTTTCAGAGCAGTCAGTTAATGGGAGTTAGCCACCATCTAGTTCTTCTGGTCTTTCACTGGGGTTTCAATGGCTGAGTTTTCAAAGTTCATCTTAGTTTGGGAGCACCACTGAAATCTATTCAGCATCATAGTCTCACTGACAGAAAAGTGATGGTTATATATGAATCAAACCCAGGCCTCCTTTATGGAAGACGAGAATTCTACCACCACTGCCTTACAACAGAAAAGTCTCTGTCCCCCAAGGCTGGGGCAAGAAACCCTGAGGGAGGGATGGGTGGAAACTGACAGAGTGGGGAGACTCATGCGAGAGCACAAGCGTCAATAGAACCCCCTCTGGGCACCTCTCCATCACGCCTGGGATAGGTCACTATTCATTTTGTTGATATCTCAGCCAACCACAACCCACACTTCTCCAGTGGGCCAGAGACCACCCTATGACTTTCGGCTTTGGGGGATCTCTCCCGGGGTGCCTGGTGCTGGGGCCTCTATGTTCCCTGATACAGTGATCTGGGAAAACCACGGAAAGTCCTGGTCAGAAGCGATGTACAGAAGTTGGTGCCAAACTCAATGGAAACATTTTGCTGAAGCCTCACATTCTTGGATTATAAAAAGAGCAACATCTGTATTTTCATATAGTTTCACATGTAATAACCCAAGAAGTCTGAATAATAAACATTTTGGAAGGGTGATTTTCTTCAGTCAGGACTTGAGCCAATGACTCTGAATGTTGGAGTAACTTTTATCTTGCTGGGATTTTCTTGAAGAAGAATGAATGGTACCCAGGGGCCCAGGCATGAGGGCATCGCTGGCGACCTCTCCTGCCGGGTTTCCAAGGCCACTGTAGGCTTTTAATACATGCAAGCGTCTGTTTTCTTTTTCCTTGATTCCACTAAGTTGGACAGTGACCACAGCCTGTTAAATACCTTGCAAAAAGCCTTTCCAAACAGCTGGGCTGTTCTGTACATTTAATCTCTGCCTGGAAAGAGCAGTGAGGAACAGCTTCACCGATAAACAACCTCGAGCTGCCAGCTGCCGCACAGAGAGCCTGCCCCCAGATCCTGCTTCTTCAAGCTCCCTGTCCCCCAAAGCCCTTTAGTAAGAGCTAGAATATTTTATTTCACAGTTAGTGCTCAGGATGAAAGTACCCAGGGATAAGACCAGTGCAGATTTTGCTGGCTTCCCAAACTATGGAAAGACAGACCTTTCTCAGAAAGAAAGAGTCAATGACACCTCCCATCATACCCAAAACATTAGGGACCACAGTCCCATCTTTTAAGCATGTTTCTCATACTCTGAACCCAAAAAAACATGTATCTTGCACTCAAAAATCAGGCAAGTACCGAATATTCCCACTACAGCTCGAGTTGCCTGCAGCTTGAGAAAGCGCTCTAGAGCCATCATGAGCTCTAGTGGAGAAGGCAGCAGAATGTTCCAGAAACTACTGTTTACAAGGGCTACGACCCCAAAATCGACCTGCTCTCTTTCTCCAGGTTTCTAGCCCCTTGGCAGCTGTTCCCCTCTGAATTCCCAGTAATCCCAATGACCCCATTTCAAATGGGAATGCATGGCAGGGTAGAGAGGGAGGGGGCATTTGAGCCATGCCAGCCGGCCCTTTCCTGCTTCCTTCTACCCTCCGGGGGGGTCTGGGGACAAAACTCCTGCTGACAAAGGAGGTGGCCCATGACCGGGGCAGGCAAAATGAACTGCAGGATCGCCCCAAGGCCCCAGCCTCTGTAAGCTCTTCAAATGTCATTTAGCAGCAATTAGGTAATTGGGGAAGATAGATTTCCTGAGTGGGGCAGGAGCTGGGCTCAGTGAGCGTGGGGGTGCTATGTGTGCTGTCCAAAGGCTGGCCACACCGAGGCCTCTTGTTTACAAAACTGTCTCTTCTCACCTCTGTTTTCTTTCCAGCTAATCAGCCACCCAACACTCCCCGCCAAAGGGCCAGCTGGGAAGTCTCACAGTGCCACGTATATTTAATTTGACACAAATCTGGTCTCCATCACCGTCCCCAGAGGGCTCGGGTTTCAGGGACCAACAGGTTCCATTTTGTTCACATGGTTTCCTTTAACACACTGGGAAGGAAGGACTGTTCCTCGTGGATGGACGCTGGAGTCTTTGTTAGCCAGTCTGCACCAACCCCACCAGCCTCCATCCAGTTGTGGATACCTGAGCCCCGGGGCATCCAGAGTCCATTTCAACACTGGCATGTCTCCTCACTTCCACTTGTCCCAGGCACATGAAAGCAGGGTGCTCAGGAAGCTGGTGCTCAGTGCTGGTCAAGTGGTTCCTCAGCTGTCTGTATCTCTGGCTGATACTAGCAGTTAACAGAAAGGTTGGAGACTCAAGTTTACCTGAGGTATCCGAGAAGAAATTCCTGGCAATCTACTTCCAAAAAAATCCAGTCATCAACCACACGAGGACAAAGGGTGGCATTTGTCCAAAAACAAATCTCAGATGTCAGGAAAGGGCAGGGAAAACGGATGAATGGAACCCAGGGAGGAAATGGGAAGCATGGTGTTAGATGGAGGAAATTGCAACTAATGTTACAAAACAAGATATGTATAATTGTCGAATGGAAAACTATTTTGCTCTATAACTTTCACCCAAGCTACAATAAAAAGTAAACTAAATAAATGAAGAAAACAAGGAAACCCTTATGGGACAGAGCTTTCCTCTGATGCACACAGGGTTGCTATAAGTTGGACTTGACTCAGTATCTGGTACTGATGGTGTCTTGAGTAAAAGTGAGTCCATTCTGTGGTTTCTCTGTCTAAGGTAGGATAAGAGCTTTATCCATTGTGTACACAAGGCTCATTAATTATACAAGGGTGACTCAAAAATTATCCACACTCTGGTTGTAGAATATATTTTAATCAACTTTTTGGGAAAGACTGATACATCATTTTTTGACATAATTGCCTTGATTTCCAATCCACTTTGTCCATCTGTCAACAAGCTTTCATATCCCCTTATTAGAAAACATTTTAGGCTGAGCTGTAAGCCACAAAGGCACCACTGTCTTCACTTCTTCATCAGAGGTTAGTCTTCATCCTCATAGGGCTGCTTTTGGGGGACCAAATGAGTGAAAGCTCAATGGAGCGAGATCAGGACTATGGGGAGGATGCTTTAACACCTTAAAACCAAGTTTTTGGAGAGTGTTAACAGTGTGGGCAGAGGTGTGTGGATGTGCATTGTCATGCAAGATCACAAGGACCTTGGATTTCAGTCCTCTGCATTTAATCCGAAGTTGAAGCTTCCGCTCTTCAGTGAGCATCTCACTGTAATGAGCACTGTTGTTGATTGTTGAACCTTTTTCCTGAGAGTGTTCCAATAATGGTCCTTGAGAATCCCAGAAAACTGTACACATCAATTTTCCAGACGATGGTTGACTTTTGAAAATTTTCTTGGTCGCTGACTGAGGATGTTTCCATTCCATACTCTGATGCTTACTTTCAGACTCGAAGTGACGGATCCATGTCTTGTCACCAGTAAGGATTTTTTAAAACAAAATTTTAACTTCCTTTGAATATCGATCCAAATTTTGTTTGCAGATGTTCAAATGCTTCTGTTTTGGCTCTTCCGTGAGTTGTTTCAGTACCATCTTGCATAAACTTTTCAAAACCCAAGTCTGTCATTTCGTTGGCAGAACCATAGCTGATTTACAAATGATTTGACACATTATCCACTGTCACTTATCTACTCGACAGAATCATCTCATGTGCACACTCAATGTTGTCATCAGCCGTGGACATGACTGGGCGTTTTAATACAACTGAAGTGCAGAATGCATTACCCTTTAACTCCATGTTTCCATGAGTATTTTAAATCTCTGTTGTGTGAATATATTGAAGTGCAATATATATATGATAGTCATTCTCAGTTAGGGGCAATTCTGACCAGCAAGGCTTAAGGACAATGTTCTGAAGATGTTTTTGGTGATCGGGATTAGGAAAGGGAACTATCTGTGTCTAGTGGGTGGGGACCAGGAATGCTGCTAACCACTCTACACTACCCAGGACAGCCTTCTTTCCCCACGACACAGAATGACGTCAGAAGTGCTATGGCTGAGAAATCCTGCTGGTCAGTAAACTGACCAAATCTTAAGTGACTATATTAGTCGCCACAACCAATGACCACAGACAACATGTATTATCTGATAGTTCATTCCAGAAGTCCTAAAACTAAGGTGCTGATGTGACTGTGTCCTTGTGTGGTGATGTAAGATAAAGCACCGGACTGCAAGGCCAGTTTGAAATGCAAGGTTGGTGGTTCAAATCCACCAGATGCTCCTCAGAAACCCTATAGAGGGTCTCTATCAATCGGAACCAATTGGACGGCACTTAACAACACCAGGGGTGAGACCACTTCTTGCTTGTTCTTGTGTCTAGAGTTTGCCTGTTGCACTTGGCTTTTGGTCTTTCCTCCCTCCTCAACACCAGCCACGTAGCATCTGCCAACATTTCTCTGACTTGGAGCTTTCTGCTTCCTCTTATAAAGACCTTTATGATGAAATCTGATTTGTATTAGCTGCCCCCACTAATGACTACAAACACAATCAGGATAACCAATCAGGATAACCCAGGTTCATTTACCTTCTCAGAATCTTTAGCTTAATCATGTAGAATCATTTAGCTTAATCTTTAGCTTATCTGCAAAGCGATAAACTTGCAGGTCGCTGGAATGATAACATGAATGCCTTTGGTGGACCATTTGTTATTTTGACACGTACACTCCCACCAGCAGGATGACTAATTTCCTTTTCCCCACCAAGACTCGCCACCCAAGTGCCACAGGAAAGTTTTGACTATTCTTAGGAGTAATGATTCTTAGAGCAAATCCCTCTTTATTAAAGACTACACATGAAATCTTAATCATGAAGAGATTCCTCTGCTGGATCTCTGAAACACCGCAGGAAGATGCTAAGTTGAATATTTGAACTCAGCATAGAAAGGACCAGAAGTTAATGAGAATGTAGAGCAGTTATTTTAGTTCAAGATTCCCACTAATCATGTGGGGAGGGGAAAGGCAGAGGGTGGGAGGAGTAGGGGCGTGGTAACGAAATCTTTTCACAGAGCAGTAGTTTGGAATGGTGGAATTTTTAAGATGCTCCACTTCTCTCCTCCTCCCCATAGCTTTTTAGGCTCCTGGATCTGATGTGCAATTCATCCTGGGTGTGCACAATTGGAATTTGTCTCCCATTGGGTCTAGAACCTTGAATTCAGTGATGACAAAATGGCAGACACTTGGTCCTTCTCTTGTTTATCTAACAAACATTGGAACCAGAATTGGTGCTGGACACCAGGGCACAGAAACTGCCAGCCAGGCGTTAGGGCTGGAGAAATGACCAGGACCTAATCATTCTAGACTGACCGTCTGTGGAGGAAGAAGTGATAAGACCTTTTGCAGTGCATGGTGATTAGTGATGAGTTTGAATCGGGGGCCTGCAGGGGCATCTCAGAGGGGCATGGAGGGGGAAGGATGGCTACTCCAGGGAAAGGTGCAGGAAGAAAGAGACCGTGAACAGCAGCAGCTAGCGCCATCTCACCATGAGCCCTGGGAGCCACATCAAAGCCACATTGGATCTGGTGTGTGTACCCAGCAGGAGTTTACGCCCTGCACCAGCCCATGATGGGGTGATTCACAATGGTCCAGTAAGGAAGATGGACATCAGAGTTGAGAAATTAGAGGGAGTGTACTGAGATGGATGTAGGGACCTTAGAGAGGGGATTGCGTTCTGACCATGAGGCACAGTATTTGAGGGGAAATGGAGGGTACACAGAGTCAAGGCTGCTTCTGACCACATTCCTGACAGATTACCACCTTTGAATTAAAAAACAAAAAAAATAGACACTGTATGATAGCACTTTTGGTTTTCAGAGTAACTGAGCATCAGATAGAGAGTTCCCACCTTCCTCCTCTCACTCCTGCACACATTTTCTTCTATTATTGTTTTAAATTTTCACTTTTTAAAATTATATTTTATTGTGCTTTCAGTGAAGGTTTATGAGTAGATTAGGTCACACAAGTTGTTCATTGAATCAGATACATTTTTCATAATGTGTAAACATCTCATTATTCCTCTTCTGGTTGTTCTGTTTCTCTTAATCAAGTTTCCCTGCCCTTTCATATTTTCATCATTGTTTTAAAGTAATTGTTGACTGTTTAATCACATAAAGGTGATTTTTTTTTTAAAGGAGCACAGTACTTATAGATGATATTCATTATTTTATGGGCCAATCTGTTATTGAGCTACAAAGTGACCTCAGGTGATAGTTTTGATTCAAACTTTAAAGACTATCTTAGGAAGTAGTTTTGGGGAGTGTTAAAGTCTCAGCTGGCCCAGTAGCTCTGGTTTGTTTAGGGTTTTGTTGTTGTTGTTTTTAAAGGAATTTGAGGTTCTGTTCCAGATTTCTTTTCTGATTCTATCAAAGTCCATCTGTTGTCACGAGGGATCCAGTTCATACTTGTTGCCTATTTGTAACAATGTCTCCTATTAGTAACATCTTTCACCGTGTGGCACATTTGTTATAATTAATGAGCTAACATTGGTACATTATTACTACACACCATTGTGGACACAAGTGAGCATATTGTTGAGTATTGTGAGCGCTATGAGATCTGATAAATGCAGTGTCCTGTGTCCACTGGTTACAGTATATATAATACAGAATCATTTCACTGCCCTAAAAATGCCCCATGTTCCACCTGTTTATGACGTCCCTATTCCTCTGAATCCCTGGCAACCACTGATTTTTCACTGTTTCTATAGTTTTGCCTGTTCCGGAGTGGCACACAGTTAGAATTATATACTCCGACTCCTTACTTATCAACTATCTCATTATGCAATGTTTTACATTCACGGAAAGAGTAAAAAAACCTACTATCTGACTATTTTGTACATTAATGATGAACATGTGACAGCAATGAATGCTAAGGTGGTAGGGGAAAGTACTGCTGGCTGTGATCATTAAGGTTAGGACTCAACCTTTTGCAGTTATGGAATGAGGAGATTTGGAAATTCTGCAGAAGTTACGTAATGATGTTGTCATCCTCCGCTTTTGAACTAATGTGATCAGCCTCCGTTTTCACATAGCATTGATTTTCACACAACGACCTGCTCTCTGGAATCTAACCAGACGATAACTGGGTGTACTATTTAGAGTTTTCAGACTGCCCTCTTTCATTTAGCAAGATGTATTAGAGCTTCTCCAGTCTTTTCATGGATTCCTGGTGTGGTGCTGTAGGATCAGCACTGAACTGTGAATCACAGATCAGCAGTTCAAACCCACCCACTGTTCCTCAGAAACTCTATGCAGGGTCACTGTGAGTTAGAACAGACTTGATGGCATTTAACAACAACAACAGAAACTGTCTTTTCATGGCTGGATGGTCTGTGACTTTTTAAGGTAACTTGTCGTCTTGATGGTTAGAGTCTAAGATGAATGGATGTTAGGGAAAACCACAGTCACCAGTGTAGATCATCCAAGGTACAAACTGTTTGTCAACCCATGTCTTCATCCTGCCTAAGAAGCCCTTGTCCAGGTCTAGAGGTATCCCATGGCTAACCTTCTCATCCAATGGACTTGCCCAGGGCACCATGGTTAAAAAGCCTGCCTTAATGGATTAGAGCTTAAATTTAGAAAACGCTTCAACTTTATGTACCAAAAGAGTCTTATGTCTAACAACTCTAGTCCCCTCTCTGTTAAGGCATACTGCTGGTTACATAGAAAGGACTCAACTGAGTCCCATGTCTCTGATTCCCTGTAAGACCCACACAACTGAGTCCCATGTCTCCGATCCCCTATAAGACCCACTGTAAGACCCACACAGACATCTTGGACCCCACTTGCTGATTTCTCTAGTTGACCAACCCACTTGGCTGGCTGATTTTGTGAACTCACATTGACATATGTATGAGGGCAAGTGATTAAGTATTGCTACTAGGATTGAAGTTGTCAAGGACTTCATTCTTCTTGGATCAACTATCAACACTCATGGAGGCAGAAGTCAAGAAATCAGACGACATATTGCATTAGGCAAATCTGCTGCACAAGACCTCTTTAAAG
>NW_006408541.1:525178-541458 GCF_000296735.1 Chrysochloris asiatica | reverse complement strand
GTACAGCCAGAGTGCTCCTTGGAGGTCAGGATGGCCAGACTTCGTCTCTCATACTTTGGATATGTTGTCAGGAGGGACCAGTCACTGGAGAAGGACATCATGTTTGGTAAGGTGGAGGGTCACAGCAAAAGAGGAAGACCCCCAGTGAGATGGATTGGCAAAGTGGCAGCATCAATGGGCTCAAGTGTGGCAACAAGTTTGGTTCAGGAACGGGCAGTGTTTCATTATGTTGTGCACAGGGTTGCTATGAGATAGTACTGACTCGATGGTACCTAACAGCAACAACTAGGGTTCCCGTTCATACATGAAAGGATCTATTCCAAATGAAACCTGTTTAAACAGGTCTTTGTGACCAGTGGAGGGCCACAGACAAGTTCTCTCAGTAATATTAGTACTGCTAGAATTTCTTCAATAAACAGGTCCAATTGAAACAGTGGTTCCAAGGGGACCTGCTGGCCACTTCAATTCAAGGCAGAGAGGTCATCTCAGAAGGTTAGGGTGACTGGTCTTTTGAGATTCCAATGGGGTCACCTTAATAGATTTCCTCAAAGGACACATGATAATCATGGGGCTTATTACAAAGAAGTTTTAAGAAAATTGGAAACTGCATTGGTAAGAAAAAACCAGCAAAGATGCGCCAAGGAATTTTTCCCATCGTGACAAACTCATTCTTTTAGAGCAGAAAGAGTGTCCTACAGGAATTTTGTTGGGAAGCCTTACTCTATCCACCCTACAATCTTAATTGTGTCCTGTCAGCTGCCTTTTTCCCAAAACTCAAAGAACATTGAAAAGGAACATGACTTGAGTCACTTGGGGATGTGAAAACTGCCATTTCCACATGGTGTTGTCAAAGAGCCCAGAATTGTTCCCGGAAGAGTTAGAGAGATGGAGACATCACCTTCTGAAGTATATAAGACCTCGATGGAGGAGATGTGGAGAAATAATAGCTTCATGTTTTGATATGTTTGTTTAATAAAGATTTATGATTTCATGACAATATTTCTTAACTTACTCTCATATATTGTATGCTGACCCTTTTCATGTGTGTGTATGATTATTAAAATAATCATAGCTGTACTATAAGACGGTTCATCTGACAGTAAATTCTTATGGGATATATTTGTTGTGGTTGTATTTCAGACACAGGCCACGTTGTCCCAGAAAGAGGTCCAATTAAACATGTAAGAACAAAGTCGCAAGGATTCTGATGGCATTGGTTGTCTGAAGGTTTCAGAAGTTTCTTTTCTTTGTCCATTAATGCTACACAGATGGGCTCAGAGTGGCAGAGCCAAGACTAAGGTCAACCAGGAAGTTATCTGTAGAACCATATATTGCTATTGCTAAGTGCTTTAGAGTTGGTTCCCACTCATAGCCACCCTTTATAGAGTTTACGAGGAGTGGCTGGTGGGTTTGCTACTAACCTAGCAGTTAGTAGTCCAGTACTTATTCTACAGTGCCACACTTGCTGCAGCTGGGCTTGTGTTCTGGGAGGTTATTTCCCACTCTATTAGAGGCCTGGTATGGTGCTGTGATTGAAGTTGTCAAGGACTTCATTCTTCTTGGATCAACTGTCAACACTCGCGGAAGCAGCAGTCAAGAGATCAGACGACGTATTGCATTGGGCAAATCTGCAGCACAGGAACTTTTTAAAGTGTTGAAGAGCAGAGATGTCAGCTTGAGGACTAAGGTGCGCCTGACCCAGGCCATGGTATTTTCAATAACATCATATGGATGTGAAAACTGGACAGTGAATAAGAAAGATCGTAGAAAAATTGATGCCTTTGAGTTGTGGTGTTGGAGGAGAATACTGAAAGTGCCATGGGCTGCCAAAAGAACCAATAGATCTGTTTTGGAAGAGATGCAGCCAGAGTGCTCCTTGGAGGCCAAGATGGCTAAGCTTCGTCTCTCATACTTTGGACATATTGTCTGGAGGAAATAATCGTTGGAGAAGGATGTCATACTGGGTAAGGTGGAGGGTCAGAGAAAAAGAGGAAGACCCCCAACGAGATGGATCAGCCAGGTGGCATCATTGATGGACTCAGTGTGGCAGCAGTAGTGAGGTTGGCCCAGGATCGGACATTGTTTTGTTCTGCTGTGCATGGGGTCGCTATGAGTTGTTTCCAACTCGATGGCACCTGACAACAACAACAACATGGCGCTATAGAATAAGCACTGGACTGCAAGGTTGATTTGAACCAAAAGGACAGCAGTTCAAACTCACCAGGAGATCCTCAGAAACCCTATGTAGGGTCTCTATGAGTCAGACTCACCTTGACAGCACTTAACAACACCAACGTCCCACTCTATGATTCCATGAATCACCAGGGACCTTAAAGGTAGTTTTGCCTTGAACTGGGAACTTTCAAAGGTTCAAGATGTTGCCAGGCCAGTTGGTCTGAAGTGCAGAGAGTCGTGTGTG
This sequence comes from Chrysochloris asiatica, assembly GCF_000296735.1. Lineage (NCBI taxonomy): Eukaryota > Metazoa > Chordata > Mammalia > Afrosoricida > Chrysochloridae > Chrysochloris > Chrysochloris asiatica. The sequence continues at coordinate 539,039 of NW_006408541.1, read as the reverse complement.
AACTCCCAAACTTGCATCTAGTACTCATTTGACCTAGTTTGGATGGCTAGCTGACTGGAACTCAACCAGATGAAGCTAACGATTCTTGATACTGTGAACAAGTATAAATTACTACAGTTTGATGAACAGGACATTTTCTTAATAAGGGTGCAGTTGTCAAAATTTCAACTGAAGTAGAAGGATTCTTCAGATCAAGGATCAAGGTTGTTTCCTCAGTGCACTGGGTTGATATGGACAGACAATTTAGACACTGGTTATCAAAAATGGGGGGCTATAAAGGCATGCAGTGGCTGGTTTGCAAGCTTTCATGAGTGTGCTTAGTTTCAGAACGAGGGGGATAAGATAGAATCCCCACTGAATCATTTTCCTCTTTTCCAGATGGATCTGGTCAAAGGGGATGGAGGATGATGGTGATAGGATTTTATGACTCAGTTGTGAGTCATTGTTAGCAGGATTAATTGTGGTTATCACAACTATAATTGTAGAAGATGTGTAACTAAAAGGGGCGAGTAGTAATCTTTCACTTCAGGAACAGAGGATCCTAGGACCATCAAGAAGGAAGAGCATGAATGGAGTGTGAGATCCTACCTAGAAAAGTGCTGACAGCAGAGATGGTGGCAGAGGTGGTGGCGTGGAGAGACAGAGCACCTGTGGACTCCAGGCCCATGGACTGAGAAAGGCTATGTGCCTGTGGGCAGGAGGCTGACTTACAAACTGTGTCCTTTGGACATTTAAATGAATACACATTTTTGTCTTGTAGTGTTTCGTTCTGCTGTGCATAAGGTCGCTATGAGTTGGTACCAACTCAATGGCACCTAACAACTACAACAATGTGTTCATCTAACATTTTTGCTTTGTTGATTTGTGAAAAATAAGATGTAAAAGTGAAACTATGGGGAGGTAGCAGGATAACTGTTGTTACAGAGAGGGGAATGTAATCATTGAGATGAAACAAAACATATGATTGGTTGAAAACAACAACAACAAAAAGATGTTGCCAGGGCAACAGGGAATCATGGCACTGATAACAGAAAAGGTGAGGTCTCATGGTAGGACAAGCAGAAGAAAATGAGGGAAATTAATGATAATAGAGACAGAAGGTTACCTTGACAGAAACGATGCTTCAAGAGGGAAGAGTAAGACTCTGGATAACATGGTGAAGGCTGTTTGCTGTACTTCTAAAGGGGTGTAGTAGAGGGAGCCCAGGGGTGCGTGCTCTTCCTCCTGAAGAGTTCACCACAGGATGGAGACCTGGGACACACACGCCAGGTGTAGTCTTGAAATTAAGGAATGGAGAACACTTGCAGATTTCAGGCAAAGAGAGAAGACTGTCTTTGGTTTAGTAGTGGTGGTGGTGGGACATGCCAGAATCTACCTAACCCCTGTCCCCATTTAGTGCCCCTGACTGATCCTTCTGGGTTGGTGATCCCCATACTCAACTAGAAATGTCTTGTTGAGTTGTCAGCCTTGGATTCTCTGCAGGACACACCTACTTGGGGTACACATTGTGCCAGGGTCTTCAACCTCGGATTCCCTGTAGGACCCATCTATTTCGGGGTACATACTGTACTCAAGTCTTCAATCTCAGATTCTCTGAGAACTCACTTACTTGGGTACACATTGGACCTAAGTCTTCAAACCAAACAATAAAAAATGGAGACTGGATAACTAACCATAGTGGCACAGTGGTGAAGCGCTCTTGTAACTGAAAGGTCAGCATCAGGAACCCACCAGCCACTCCACATAAAAGAGAGACGTGACCACCTGCTTCTATAAAGGAAACCCTATGGGTCACTATGAGTTGGAACCAACTCCACGGTACTTAACAACAACAACACTTTTAGACATGGCTAGGTTCCAAAGACAAGGTCGTTACTCAGAAGTTGGCATTATGTGAAAATGGAAGCTGCTTACATCATTGCATAACTGCCAAACTGTATCATTACATAATTGACAAATCCCATCATCATTAATTGCCGAATGTCTTCATCACGTAACTGCCAAGCCCCTGAGACTCCTGGGCCAGCCAAGTTGGCACATAACTAACCATCACAGGCAGCTTTACTCTCACCTTGCACTTTGACATTCATTACTGCCAGACCTCTGTTGTTAGTGCGCAAAATCGTCAGATGATAGATTTGTTACTATTGTCGTGAATGTGAGATGTTGGAGAACCAGACAGCCAATAAGCAAGAAGTTGTTCTTGTTAGGGACCAGTAAGGCGGTTCCAGCTCAGAGAGGTGCTATGCACAGCAGAAAGCGACACTGCCCAGTCCTGCTCTGTCCTCACAAATGCTGTGAGATCTGAGCCTGTTGTTTCTGTCACTGTGCCAATCCATCTCGTTGGGGAGGCGGGCAGCGGGATCTTCTTCATTTTTGCTGCCCCTCCATTTTACCAAGCTTGATGTCCTTCTCCAGAAACTGGTCCCTTCTCATAAAATGTGGGAAATATGAGAGACAAAGTCTAAGTGAGGAGTTAAGTGTATACTATTTTGGTATAGACACAACATATGCGGAGTCCTGGGGTGGTACTGCAGGATAATACACTGCTCGGTTTGAATCACAAGGTAAGTGGTTCAAACCCACCAGCCACTCCTAGGAAACTATATATATATATATACAGGGTCACAACAAGTCAGAACTGACTCGATGGCACTCAACAACAATCACAAATATAAAAATATATGTATAGATGTTCCTGTACATATACATTATATAAATAGAAAGGTATTTGACAGGGTACCTCTTCATAGGAAGTCCAAGAATGAGGAATAAGTGACATACATTTTTTTTGCTCTGAAATCTGTATTTCTTTAGTTAACAAAATTTTTGGCACAATATGAAGAAATGATATCTGTTGTCAGATTTCAGTGGAGGGCTCACAGATGTTTGTTTGATTGGCCTTTGAACTTTTCTGTATTTAAACTTTTTAACTAAAAGTTATTTCATAAAAGAATAAAACAACTTTTAGGAATGGAATAATTGCACCCACATTATAAAACCCTTAGAATGGTATTACAATTATGTTCTTTAAATGATCTAGCATAGCTATCTTCTTAAAGATTCAACATATTATCCCGATTTTAGTTTAAATAATTTGCAAAGAAAGGAGTTCAGTTTCAGGATTTCTTGCTCGTGTATATTTTAAGAATTTCCTTCCATATCTGGTCCTGTCTTGTTTGCAATGTATGGACTCATCCAAGAGTAACAGTCCAATTATGCAAACCGGACCTTCCTCCGTGTAAATAAGAGCGTCTGGTCCTGTAGGAAGAATAACCAGCCATGGGTCTTGTCTCGCTTACTCAAATCACACGGACAATTTACGTCTCCGACTTGGAATTTCTATTTGATCTCAAAGTTTACATGTAGGGCCCAAGCCCATTATCGGGGGCGGAGAGAGGGGGGCTGATGAGGCTGAGAATTGGAATTAAAAGTAACTCAAAACAGATACGGGCGCTCAGGCTGGCGCCAACAAAAGCCAGGTGCTGGATTGGGGCAGGTGGCTTGGTAAGAGTGGGCTCGGCTTTTGGGACAAGACTTTGGGGAGCAGGGGACAAAAGAAGGGCAGGAGAGTTCGGGGTCCCTCAGCCTCTGAGAACTTGGACATTCCGGCCCCCAGCACCTGAATGAAGAGTTCTTCGCAAAATGCGCAGGAGCCAAGAGGGCGTGTTTTGGAAACAAACTTCTGGAATTTCCCAGACTGCTCGGGCTGGAGAAACCTGGATGTCCTCTGAGGCAGGCGGATCTGCACAGCAAAGTCTTTGTGACCAGGGGGAGTGCAGTGATAGTGAACTCGGCGACCCTAGGGAGGCCAGGGGTCCCCAGGAGCCTCCCCCTGGGTCTGTGGAGTCCAGGGGTGGCTTTAGGTTTCTGGGGCGTGGTGGGCGCTGCCTGCAGACATGGCGCCTGCGGATGTGGCTGCTGGACCAGTCCGGCTGCAGGCCTCTCCCACCCAGGAGAGCCAGGAAGGGGGCGCCGGGGCTCAGAGACAGGCAGAAGCCACCCTTTTACTTTTGTGGGTGGGCCCACAATTTGGGGAGCCTTCAGTACAAGCCTTTCCCAACACTCTATGGTTTCCTAGTTCGTGGGTCTGGTTTGGAGAGGCGGTACTGTGGCCCTGGGTGAAACAAAGGGTTAATGTCTTTACTTATAGGCAGAAGGTTGGCGGTTTGAACCCATCCAGAGGGACTTTGAAAGGAAGGCCTGAACAGTCACAGCTGTAAACACCCCTTTCTACTCTGCACCCTGCAATCAGAATCACCTTGATGACTGCTTTAAACCACCAGGTCCCCTGGCTCTGGTCTGCTGCCTTCACACTCACCCCTGCCCTGTGTCTGCAGGCTTCTCCATCCCCAGTTTCCACACCTCCACCAGTCCTGAGCACCCCAACCCCCCATTCCCGGCCCCAGATCCAGGCAAAGAAGTCTCTGGCAGAGTCCATTCGGTCTGGACACAGGCCTAGGCTTGCATCTTATCTCCTGCTCCTCCGGCCTGGTGATTTTGGTACTTAGGTGAAGGTTGCAAGTCGATTCCACTTCCTAGTGACCACGCATGGCAGAGGATCACTGATTCATAGGGTCCCCTAAACTGTCGTTTTTTGCAAGAACAGGTTGCCAGACCTTGATTCCGAGGTACCAACTTTTGAACTGCCAACTTTTTTTGTTAGCAGCCAAGAGCTTCACCTTTGCACCACCAGAACTCTGTGTGTAAACCATGGGGACAAAGAAAAAGGAGGCAGGGCGCTCAGAATTTTGAGCCTTGGAGACCCAGACTTGTCTGAGCCCCTGAAAGGTGTCGCTCACTCAAGCCCTCCTGCCCCTGCTGGGGAGAGGGGGACACAGACTGGAATGTAACCTGATTTAGCCTCCTGGCCCCTCAGAATGAATGGATGTCCCCGAGTGTGTGACCCCACAGCTGAAACCCAAAAAACCTAAAAGCTCTGCACCCAGGAGAAAATTCAAATGCTGGAGGGTTCCAACCTGCTCAGCTTTTTAATACAATGAACACATTTGGGAACTCAATTGTGTTTCTGTTTCTCAAAACAGAAAAATTAACTGTACCACCCTGGATCTTACTGAAAAGACAGATGTCCCCGAACTGTTCTAAATACCTATTATCGAAATTTCTCATCAATCCCTCCCAAAGAAAACCCTGGCTCTTTAGGGAAAGGTTAACCTTAATGTAACGATTGGGAATTACTTTAAGATGCATGTTTCTTTTTTCCTCATCTTACTGAAAAGTAATCATGGTAATCATGGAGACCCGTATGTGTCCTGGATCTAATTATTAAATGGCTATAATTATCATTTATAATTCCTATTAGCTGCTTTGGTTAAAGTGGTTAAAGGATCAAGTAAATAACAACAAAAAGGCAGACATATTTTTCTCTTTTTTTTTTGCATTTTATTTTTTTATCAATACAATTGTCTCCAGCCAGGCACATGGCAGGCCTGGTGGCCTTTGTCCCTGGAGGTGGGGGTGGCGCTGCTCCACGCTGGGCTCAGGGTGGGGTGGGAGGCAGGTCAAGGGTCTGCAGCCTTTGAACCTGCCTGGGATGATGGCAACAGGAAGCTGATTGGGTGAGGTGTGAGGAACCGCCTCTGATTGGTCCTTCCTGTTGCTGGGCTTCATCCTGCATCTGCCTCCTGCCCGCGGATCCTAGTCCCTCTTCAGCCCTACAAACCCTACTGCAGGGCCACGGAGCGTCGGGAGAACTGGACAAATCACGGATTTTAAAAGATTAAAACACAAACGCAGAAGTGGAATGAATAAATGCCTAATTCCATACCTGCTAGTGTTGTTGTTGTTGTTGTTGTTAAACCTGGGGAGTCCGTCCTGACTCACTACGACCCTGTACACGCTCCTACCACGCCACACCAGCCCTCACAGTCAACCTGGAAGGTTCTAGTTCTTAAGGTGCAGGTGACTGAAGTGGCAGTAAGGTTTACATTAAACAAAGTGAACAATGCAAGTGTGTCTTAAAACACAAAAGAAAAAAAAAATTACAAGAAAATTAGAAAGACAAATAACAGCAACTTGTGTGTGTTTGTGTCAAATCCCAGGTAACTGAAAAGGCAAGAGTCTAACACTCGTGGTACAAATGTTTTGCAGTAAAAAAGTTTCCCCCTAACGTGATGTGTGTTGTGAGGCAGGGCTTCGCAGGATCCAAGCTCAGGGGCCCCCACAGCACCTGAGGCAGTGGACCCCAGCTCCGGGCCCATAGAAAGTACCAAAGCAAAACCAACCCACTCACTGCCTTTGGGTGGATTCCAACTCATGGTGACCCCATGTGTTCCACAGTAGAACTGCCCCCACAGAGATCTCTTAGCTGTAATCTTTACGGAAACAGGTTGCCAGACCTTTCTTCTGCAGCACCATTGGATGGGTTCGAACTGCCAACGTTGGGTTAGTTTTTGAGTCATAGTGACCCTGTATCATGTTTCTGGGGAGCAACTGGTGTGTTTGAACCAATGACACCTGTGGTCAGCAGTCTAGTGCTTATCTTACAGAGCCACATCAGGACTAGTTGTTATTTTTGTTAAGTGCCATCGAGTAGTCGAGTGCAAATCATTTTTGCCACCCAGAGTCTTGGGCACTTTAGCAGCTGCTCAGTGGGGGTCACTGGTGGAGGGTCTCTGGCCTGAGTGGTGGTGGTGGTTATGTGCCTTGGAGTCAGAACCGACTCATAGCGACCCTGTACAGGGTTTCCGAGGGTGTAAATCATTACGGGAGCAGAAAGCCTCATCTTTCTCCCGCGGAGCAGCTGGTAGTTTCGAACCGCTGACCTTGAGGTTCGCAGCCCAATTCGTAACCACTACGCTGGCCTGAGTGATAAAGACTGTCAAGTCAGTGGACTGTGTCCGGGCCCATTGCGTGAAAGAACAGGCTGTTCGGAAGCTGTCATAGCCTCCAGGGGCCTTCCTCCCAGACATCGGAGACTGAAGGCAAGTCAGGGGCGGCTCCAGACCAGGGATAGGAATTCACTTTGTCCCCTACCCAGCCCAGTGCTCTGTCCAGGATTCTCCTATCCCTGAGCTTTCAGAGCAGGTCCCTGATGGCACAAGCAATTTGCACCCTGATGCTAACCTTAAAGGTTGGCAGTTCAAACCCAGCCAAATGTTTTGTGGGAGAAAGAGCTGGTAATTTGCTTTCATAAATCTACAACCAAGAGAAGCCATGGATGAGTACTCTTTAATGCGTGGGGTCAGAATTAACTGGAGGGCAAAGGATTTGGTTTTGACTTCGGAGCTTTCATGACCATGTGTCCTGCAGCATGGGCTGGGGTCCAGGGACCCCCTCCTCCCCAACATACACACATACCGTGATTCCACTAGGACAAGCTCTGTGACTTTGTGCACGTGGTTTCACATCTCTGAACTCCATCTCTGAAAGGAAGAAGACGAAACCATCATCTTTTTAGTTATCATGAGAAACTAAAGGCCCACATTGACCCTTGACCCTTTATTCCAAGGCACCTATTAGTCCCAAGGTCTGTTTATTTTCTCTCTCCTCTGCTGGAATGTGGCTCCAGGGGACAGAGGCTGAGTCCACTGTGGTCCCTAGTGCTGTCCCTCACACTCAGTCAATGGAATGGGGTCCAGATAGGTTCCCCCAAAACCAATACCCAAATCCATTGTTATCAAGTGGCTTCTGGCTCAGGGTGACCCTGTAGTACAGAGTACAACTGCCCCATAGGGTTTCAAGGCTGTCATCTGTCTTCCTCAGAGGGACTGGTAAATTCAAACTGCCAATCTTTCAGTTAGCACCAAGTATGTCGTCGCTGCGTCAGCCATCAAAGCTCCTCTGGATGGGTTCCTACCACTATGAAACTAACTGCACACAGAGGTGCAGTTGTTATCGGTGGTGGTGTTGTGTGCTGTGAAGTTGATTCCTGGTGGACAGAGGGGACAGAGATCAATGTCCCAGACACAGGGGACAGTACCAACGGTGGCCATGGAGAAACTGAGAGACACAGTATTCAGGGAGCCCTAGCGTTATCTATGGCTCCCAGCTCTAAGAACCTCTCTCTTGCTTAGATACTCAGGTGGGACAAGCCTTCCTCCCTGGTCTTTCAGAAAGGTCTCCCTGGAAGAGTCTACCTGAGCGGTATACTGCCTTTAGGAACACCACAAAGGCCCAAGATGAGGCAGAGGACCACCTCCAAGTGGAGCATCCTGGGCCCTTGCAGACACCCGACCCTCAAATCCTCATCCTGTCCCTCCAGAGATGGGCCCTGCTGTCCTGCTCCTCCCATAAAGCACATCCTGACAAGCAAGAGCAGCAGTAGCCCAGGCCTGGAAGACTGTGAAGGGGGCTAGGGCTGGGTGTGAGGGACTCGTTTCTCCAAGCCAGCAGTTCTGGGAAGCCAGGAGTGGGACTGAGCCCAATGGAAAAGGCTAGAAAGGAGTCCCCCACACCCAGCCCCAGCCCTCCTTCACAGTCCTAGGAATTTGCTACCCTGACCCCTCCCCCAGGCCAGAGCAGAGAGAGCCCCCTGCGGGTCCTAGGAAACCAAGGGGTGGTTCCATAAGTAGGTTAATTTGCATTTAATGAGGTCACAAATTACAGCAATGATTAACCATAGCAACGAGGGTTTACGGGATTACATCAGGCTGAAATTAAAAATGGGAAATAAAACTAGGAACACCTAAAATATTCTGCCAGGGATGGGGGCGGACAGGGGGCCTAAGACCACAGGGATGCTGGACCTGAGCCATCCATAGGGCTGGCCCCATGCTCAGAAGGCTCCATACTGAGTTCAATTCTGGGCTGTTGCCCTCCTAGAATTCCTAATAATTTTTTAACACAAGGGGCTTCCAATTTTCATTGCACTGGGTGGGACATGGTTACTGGACTTGGCTCTCCCCTGGCCCATCCCTCCACATCTCCTTTTAAATACCCCTCCCTCCCCTATACAGAATATATTCCATCCCATCTCTCAGATCGTTGATTCTAGGTCCGCATTTCTTTTATTCCTCCAGGATTATTTATGTCCCCTCTGAATTAAGGACTCCATCATCCAACTGTCAGCTTGTTGTTCTGTGGTGGTCTGCTTGTTGCTGTGATTCTGGAAGCTTCGTCATCCACATTTCAATTTGCAGCAGGGTCACCTATGATGGACCAGTTTCAGCAGTGTTTCCAGACTAAGGCACTAGGAAGAAAGACCTGGAGATCTACTTCCAAAATTTAGCTAATGAAAACCTTGTGGGTCACAATAGAACATTGTCCTGGGCATATTATCAGGAAGGAGGGCTCAGTCACTAAAGGAAGACATCATGTTTGGTAGAGAGCCAGCAAGGACAAGGGAGCCCCTCCGAGAGATAGATTGGCCCACGGCCGTGCCAATGGATGTGACTTCCAGGTGACCCTCAATGGCGCACAGAACCAGACAACACTGTGTTCTGTTGTGCGTCAGCTCACCGGGAGTTGGAACCAACTCTGTGGCAGCTAACAACGATAATATTATGCACGTCCTCATCACTACATTGTTTGAAATGCGGAAGCACTCCGCTAAGATGTAGACCATTTCCGCCATTCCAACAAGCTCCTGGTATGGCGCTGTGGGTTAATGCACCAGACTGAAAAGCCATTTGAACTGCATGGTTGGTGGTTCAAGCTCACCAGTCACTCCTTGGAAATCCTATGCAGGGCCTCTATGGGTTGGAACCCACTCTACAGCACTTAACAACAACAGCAACAAGCTCCCAGGTGTAACTTACAGTCAACTACCACCCAGGTAACAACCATCCCGACTCCTATCACACTAGACATGTTTTGTGGTAGCATTTTATCTCAGAAAGACTTTCCTATTGAATTTCCCAATTTCTCTTGGGGCTATTTAGGATTCAGCACCTCAGGAATCCAGAAAATCTTTATGGGAGAAATAAAAAATTTAAAAATAGCTAGAACTATTACATAGAACTCTTGCTGTTATAACAACAACAACAACAACAAAAACCACACCAGATACCCCAAATTGAAAGACTATCTGAGTCCGTCAAATAATGTAAGATGTAATTCTACTTTGATGGTCCATTTCTACAATGAGATTCTTGGGTCTTTCTTAGAGATGCTTTCAGGGATCCAGAATCTAATACTTCCAAATTATATGTAATCTTAAATTATCTTAATTGTTTCATTAATGTGAACTTGATACAAAGTAGCCTCTTGAAGTGCATTGCTAAGGAGAGAGAAGATATTAATAACCTAATCAAGCATTTAGAAACAATTGGCATGCCTCATGGGAAGGGCACTCTCAAAATTTCATTAAAAAATGTAATTATATTGATTAGAAAGATGTATTCCTTTGTTTCAAGGAGCAGATTTTATAGTTGGAGAGCATTTAGCTGAATTGATGGAATGATATTTAAAATGCTATCCTCTTCATTGCATTGAGATGTAATTTTCAAGCTTTTACTGCAAAAAGAAATGGATTTCTGGAGTTTTCTGTCCTTTTAATGGTGATTCCGGGGGGAATTGCCCCCCGGATGGTACAAATGGTTAATACACGTGGCTGCTCACTGAAAGGTAGGAGGTGCAAGTCTACCCAGAGGTACCTCAGAGTAAAGTCCTGGAGATCTACCTCTGAAAGCTCAGCCCTTGAAGACCCTGTGGAGCGCACTTCTACTCCGGTCGCCAGGAGTCAGCTTGATGGCAGCTAGTTTGGGGGTTTTGTGTTGTTTTTCTTCTGATATTGAGACTTGTCGTTAGGTGCCGTTGTCGGTTGAGGTACAAGAGAACAGCCCACCGCCTGTCCCTGCACCTTCCTCGCCACCATTGCAGGGCTTGAACCCATGGCTGCAGCCACTCTGTCAGTCTGTCTTGTAGAGGGGCTTCCTTTTTTCAAAACCTCTCCTTCTGAGAATATGAAACATAAAAGTAAAAGTGCTTTCTGTATCTACCATTTCCCATTTCAGAGTCTACCTTGTTGTAGGGATGGCCCTCGTAGGTGGAGGCCCAGGTGTGAAGGTAGCATGAAGGGAAATGAGAAGGGCACACTCAAGTGATATTCTCTAAGGCGTGCAGTCTCCAGTTCCAGATCCAGAGTGGACCCAGTCACCTGTCCAGGATGCCCCCTTTCCTCCCAACAGCTAAGGGTCTTGGCCTATTTCTTAAGGCCTTCTTTAAAGGGTCATATTTTCATTTGCTGAGGGAGGGTTAGCTACTGGAAAGATGTCATTTGGAGCTAAGGTGAGGTAGGTGACAAACTGGGAAACTGCTTTCCTTGTGTGAGGTTCTTGAGTGACAAGGCATCACACAAACACATATTTTGATCCTGGGGTCCTCTTCCTCTGGTCATTCAGACAAAGGAAATAATACCTAAGTAGAAAGATGTTCAAGCGCATTGACTACAATAATTGTACTATTGTTAAATGTCATCGAGTCGGTTCCAACTCATAGCGATCCTGTACAGGGTTTCTGCAGTAATGGGATAAGCACACAGATAAACATAATAACAACCTAAATGACTCACAAGCAGCTGAGTTGTCCTTCTAAAGACCACCCAGTGATACAGAAATGCTGAGGAGAACATGTGGTCAAAACAACCTGGATCAAAAAAGCAGATACACTCGAGAGTAGCAAAAATAAAAATAGTTCTTGTGTCAGGTTATGGGACTCCAAGGGAAAGACTTTCCCCTTGTTTTCACTTGTAATATGTCTTTGTTGGTGTTGTTACCCTGACCCACAGCCACCCTGTATAGGATTTCCAAGGAGTGGCTGGTGGGTTTCAACTGCCGACTTTGTGGTTAGCAGTCCAGTGCGTATTCTACAACGCCGCACCATGACTTCAATTGTGTCTTTATAACAAAACAAAAGAAGCAAAAAATGAGACGCAAATAAAAAACTAAGCAGACTCGGATACGGCAACAATATTTGGCAATAATAGCATCTATTTTATTAAAAACAATACAAAACTTGCAGACTAATGCAAACTAGGAAGAAATGCCTGGAAATCCAATCCTGAAAATCAGCCAATGAAAACTCTATGGCTCACAATAGAATCTTGTCCCGTGTAGTACTGGAAGATGAGCCTCCTGGGTTGGTAATACACAGTGGCCCCAGTGGACTTGAGCCAAAGATGGCGAATTTTGTCGTGTTGCAGGAAGGAACCAAAGACACACAGGACTAATTTGACACACTTGCATTTATTTGTCTGGTTCCTTTCTTTCAAAGGGCTCAGAAGGGAACTTGTTTTCCTAACAATTGCATTATTTAAGCTTTCCTTTTCCTAAAGGCATGTTCTCAAACCCCAGTCACGCCAATAAGTGTGTACAAATTGCCTTCCAACCCACCTACAAAGATGTGTATTCAGCAACATTGCTGGAATCGCCCCTGTTCACTATCAATAGTGGCAGATGATAAACTCCCCGAGGCAGGGAGACACCTCTCTTACTAATCAACCATTAAGCTGCCTGGAAGAGAGTTCTGCAGGATTAAACAGGAAATGCCATCTGTAGCGCCTGATGTCAGTCCAGGCTCTGCAGAGAATGGTACGGAGACAAAGAAAAACAGACTTCCATCCTCTCAGGACTGGGTATTCCTTTAGGTGCTTGGTGTAAATCATTCACGGAGGCCCCGGCATCACCCTGTGAGGGGCAAGTTCATACGATGCCGCCGTTCAAGAGACAAGAAAATGGAAGCGCAACATATTGGAGGCTCTCGTGTGGCTGGAACTGTCTGCAGAATGGGCTTCTCTCTCCCAACCCAGGTCTCCACTTCCCCTTGACCTAGACTTGGGTGGATTTTCTCAAGCCTGGTAGTGCTGTTGATGCTGGGAGCCATCATGTCAGTTCTGATTCATGGCCAGACAGAAGCAGAACTGGCCCAAAGGGTTTCCAAGACTGTAATCTTTACAGGGAGTCCTAGTGTGGCGCTGTAGGATAATGTGCTGGTCTGCTAGGTCAGTTTGAGCTGCAAGGGCAGCAGTTCAAACCCACCAGCTGCTTCTTGAGACCCTGTAGAGGGTAGCTATGAGTTGGAACTGACTCGAAGGCCCTTACCAGCAGCAACAGCAACATTCACAGAAGCTGACCGCCTCGTCTTTCTCCCATAGAGCTGCTGGTGGGTTTGAACGGCCAACCTTTCAGTTAGCAATCTAGCACTTTAACCACTGTGACACATGAGCTCCTAAAACAAAAACAAAAACACTACCATGGAGTCGATTCTAACTCACAGGGAGCCTGTAAGGACTGAGCCACTCCCTAGGGCGTCTGAGACTGTAAATCTCCCCTGAGGAGCCGCAGGTGGGTTTGAACCACTGACTTTGTAGTGAGCAGCCTTACACCTAACCCACAGCACCAACAGAGCTCCTTTCCAGAGCTCCTTGTTGTTAAGTCGAGTCAGTTCCAACCCACAGCGACCCTCTACAGGGTTTCCAAGGGAGTGGCTAGTGAGCTTGAACTGCCAACCATGTGGTTCAAACCAACTTTCAGTCCGGCGCATTAGCCCACAGAGCCACACCAGGACTCAGCCTTAGTTAAGTAATAAAGGCAAAACTGAAAAGCAAGCAGACAAGACCAAACCAACCACTTCTGACTCAGGGCAACCCTAGAGGACAAAGCAGAACAGACTCCCATGGGGCTTTCAAGAACTCTGGTGTGGCACAATAGGATAAGCACTGGACTGCTAACCACAAGGTTGGCAGTTTGAGCCCACCAGCTGCTCCAAGGAGGAAAGATGAGGCTTTCTGCTCCTGTAAAGATTTGCAGCCTGGCAAACCCCATACAGGGTCTCTCTATGTGTTGGAACCGACTTGATGATAGTAAATTTGGTTTTTAGTCTGGAATGTTTACAGGTGGGTTCCAACCACCTACGTTAGTTAGTTAGTTAGTTAGTTAGTTAGTTAGTTAGTTAGTTAGTT
>NW_006408541.1:515921-522387 GCF_000296735.1 Chrysochloris asiatica | reverse complement strand
TATGATGTTCTTGATGTCATCCCACAACTCTTCTGGTCTTCGGTCTTTAGTGTTTAATATATCAAATCTGTTCTTCAGATGATCTCTAAATTCAGGTGGGATAAAGTAAGTCATAATAGGGATGACAAAACCACTAGAAAAATAGAAGGAAACAAGAGACTCTCATGCATTGAAGTACAAATCTGCCAAGTGATATAAGGTGTCTGAATTTGGTTCCATCTTTGATGGAGGAAGGATCATGTCTGTTGAGGGTTCATTGATTGGCATCTCTGGGCTCCATTTTAGACAAACAGCTGATGTATATTTCTAAGCACAATGTGAGATGTCCGACAGGAACTGGTGGAGAGCTGAATCAGTGGGTATGGAGAGGGAAGAATGGGGGAAAAGCAGGGTGGGAATCAAGGTCAGGGTTTCCTCCCTGGAGCCAGAAAGTCATTCCCACTGAATGGGTCCACTCGTGGTGATTCCTGTGTGTCAGAGTAGAACTGTGAGCCATACATAGGGCTTTCATTGCCTGATGTTTCAGAAAAAGATCCCAAGACCGTTCTTCTGGGTGCCTCGGGGTGTGGGGGTACTCAAACTGCCAACTCCAACTCATGGCGCCCCCATATGTGTCAGAGGAAACCTGTGCTGCACAGCGTATTTAATAGTGGGGCTGACCTCTCTGACGTAGATTTCCGAGCCACATTTGGGGAACGCGAACCTCCAACCTTTCAGTGAGCAGCTGTTTGCACACCCAGAGACTGAAAGCCCTCCCCCACCCAAGGACGCCAGATTTCTCCCCAACACACAAGCACTTCCAAGCCCTGGAGAACAAGCCCATGGAACTCAGACCCACGAGTGTCTATTCTCTTTACTCTTTCTAGTCTGGCGCGTCTTGCTTCTTTCTCCTTCCTCCCCAAATATTGGCACCAAACTGAAATCAAATTCTGGCCATGAGTTCCGTGGTCAGCCGGGGTCTCAACTGGAGAAATAAAGACTGACACACCTGCTTCCTGTCTTCTGTGCACATGAATGTGTTTGGGTAAACAATGGAGGACACACCAGGAAGCCATGTTGCTGGTCATTATTCCCAGCTGAAAGGGACCAGCACAGACCCACCTTATGAAACACAACTCATTCATTCCCTGTCCTACCTGAATTCTCATGCACTGACTTTCTTCATGAGAAAATTGAGCTGCAGCAACAACCCAGGGGCATAATCATATTGTTAACATCGACTTCATCTGGGGGGGGCTCCCTTCAGTCTGGACATAAAGGAGGGGGTTGGGATGGCTTTAGAGTCATTCTCACAGTGAAAGCTTGGAAACCCCAGAGAACAGGTTTCTGAACCCTAAAGACACCCTGTATCCATCCAGCAAGGGGATGGATGCTCTTCTTTTGAGCCTAGATAGGACCCTAATTCCTCCTACCAACTCACCATCATGGGGAAGAGCCAGTTCTCCAGGGAAGGGGTTAATGGTTTTCAATCCCTATCACTATCATAAAACTCCCATTTTCTTGATGTTTTTATGGAATTGGTAAGGTGTATTTCCAGCACAATACTTTTCCCTAGCCCATGGAGCAAGAGAGAGGCTCAGGTGGTAGATTCCTTCAAATGAAACAACATACATGTCATTTGGATGGTCATTCTGGGCAAGACTTAATCCAGAGGCAGCTAAACAGGAAAGTGGAATTTCTCCCCTCTCCAGTGATTCATTATCAATAACAACATCTTAATAAAACAGACGAGGGGTCAGTACTTTGAGTTTCGTAATTAAACTAAAAAAGAACAGCTTAGCTCTCCTGCTCGGCACAGTAATATATTCTGACATGGAATGATAGATAAATAAATGCTGCTGAGTCGGTGGGAGAGGTGGCACAGTAGATTAGACATGACACAGGCCTCCTCGCCTGTCCTTTCCCAGTCTGTGTTGAACGTGCTTGTTCAGGTAGGGTGGCTTTAGTTGACTTGGGCCACTGCAGGGGCCTCTGACAAGCAGCTGAAGCAATTTCATTGACCCAGATTGTAAGACAATTAAACGAAAATGAAACGACTGTGCACTTGTGTTTCTATTTCTTTTAATAATGGCAAATGCATAGCTTCCTGAGAAGCTAGTCTTGAAAAAGAAGCTAGTCTTAGCTTTCAAAGAGTGCTGGGGTGGTGGGATAGGGCGCTAGTGATACTCTTTGGGTGAGTTTGGCACTGGAGGTAAAAGGAGGCAGAATTCCATAGGGGAATGGAAAGAAAGGGAAAAGCCAACTGCCATCCAGCTGAGCCATGACTCATGGCAGAGTAGAACTGTGTTCCATGGGGTTTTCAATGACTGGATCTGTGGAAGCAGATCACCAGGCCTTTCTTCCAATGCACCTTTGGATAGACTGGAACTGCCAACTTTGGGTTAGTAGTCTGAAAGCTTTACGGATTGGAGCTTAATGTCCTGGCTGGTACAATCAATTAAGCACTCAACAACTAGCAGGAAGCCTGGCAGTACAAACTCACCCAGAGACGCCTTGGGGGACAAGCCTGGCTCTCAGTAACAATAAGTGAGAATCTTCTCAAGGGTTCCGCTGAACAACAACAACAAAGCATTGACTGTCACCGCACTTACCTCCTGACAAATTACAGAGATCACGAGGGCACTGCCCCAGGCATTGGGAGAATCTGCTCTAGGAGCTAGAACTCTCTGGATGCTAGGTTTCTCTCAGTAATGCTGTTGTTAGGGGCTGTCCATGGGACTTAGACACATAGTGACCCTACTTGACAGATTGGAACTGTCTCAGAGGGCTCCACATCTTTCTCCTGCAGAGTTCACTGGTCGATTCAAACCACTGAGCTTTCGGTTAACAGTTGGGAACAAACATTACATTATCAGGACTCAACTGCCTGTCAAAAGGTTGATGGGTCAAACCTACCCAGAGAGGTGCCTTAAAAGACAGGCATGGTGACCTTCTGTGGTTGTCAAGCGTCGTTGAGTCTGCATTGGGTTTCCAAGTTTGCTTAATCTTCAAGGGAGCAGAAAGCCTCATCTTTCTCCTGTGAAGCAGCTGGTGGGATCAAACTGCAGATTTCGTGATTCGATGCCCAGTGCTTATCGTGTGGTGCTACCACAGCCTAGAAAACCCTCTGGGATAAGTCCTACTCTGTCACATGGGGTTGCTATGAGTTGAAAAATCAACTCAGCAACATTCAATAACAGCCACGACACTCTGTCATAATAACACCTTGGCCGTAAGCACAGACGTAGAGTATCACAGGATCCATTACATCATCAGGGTCACATGACAAGCACACTGGAGTTGTTGAGAAGATGCTAAGACCTGGATGCTTCAGAGGGAGGAGAGAGAGTCTCCAGAGGTCCAGGACCTGTCATATCCATAGCTTTCCACATCCTGTCCCAGTGAGAGGCAGATCATTGCCTCGTACCTCCAACCGTGGAGTAGGTGTCATGAGATTCTGGAGGCAGCATTTCACGCCTGAGAATTCTGTTGCGGTCCAGGTAACACAGAGGCTTTGAGTGGGGACCCAGAGGAGGAGTGGTTTGGCAGCTGTGACGTAAGTGACCACATGACACAGCATACACTGTAGTAGACTCAACAACAGGGAATTCCATGTGAGGACCCAGCAAGCCCAGTGCAAGAATCCCAGTGTGGTTCCACCTCAGGATTGTTTTCAAGTCTGGAAAGCAGATAGGGCTGATGAGAACCTGCTCTGAGATGAGCTAGAAGACCTGTCCAGCCAGGTGTCTCACCACCAGTCCAGCCTGTGCCAGGCCAGCTGCTCCTCCCTTCATGAAGGACAGCTAGAGTCCCTGGCTGAGATCTCCGAGTGCCAACAGTGTATGCTTTAATACACAGCAAGGAGGACCAGTTCTAGGTTTTTCTGCATCCTGGTGAGAGGACTCCCAAGGCCTCTTCCTTCTCAAATTAGAGTTGACAGAGTCAAACTGTCCCATAGCATTTCCCACTCTTTCATCTCCTTGGGAGCAGATCACCAGGTCTTTCTTCCGCAGAGCAGCTGGTGGATTTGAACTACCCAGCATTTACCGTCACTCCACCGAGCTCCTTCCAATCAAGACTGTTGTTGGGTGCTATTCGGTGGGGCTTGGTAATCCCACAGTGTTTAATCGGCTGTTATGTTTAATATGGTTTATGGGAGCAAATCTCCAGGTCTTTTCTCCCACAGAGTCACTGGATGGGTTTGAACCACCAACCTTTTGGCTAACAGCTCAATGCTTAGCCACTGTTGTCACCAGGGCTCCTCAGGAACACAACATAGGGCTTCACACATATTGTACACAGACACGGGAATGCCTCTGGTGGCTACCCCTCTCCTAATTCCTCTCTCGCTCCTGCGCTCCTCTGTGAAACTGAAAGGAGAAGAGAAATCAGAAGGGCTAGAATCTGATCTTAGTTTTTGTTGGTGTGGTTTTTTTTGTTGTTTTTTTTTTTTCATCCCTGGTACCTGGAGCTGTTGAACATCCTTTAATTCATCCATTCATTCATCCTTTTATTCCTTCACTCCTTCAGAATTACTCTGCAAGACGCACTAGGGAGCCACCAGAGAAAAAGGCACAGTTCTAGCCTTTAAACATTTCACCACTTGGTGCTGAATGAAAGAGGACATTCCCAAGCACTGATGACTTCCTATGAATTTTTTAAGTACATGCTGGTTTGTTCTTTGAAACAAGATATCAGCAAATAATTGTTTTTGTGTGTTTGATGCAGAAACACACAGAGAGACACAAGTGGAAGTTACCTGCCCTGTGTCCTTTGTGTCTGTTCACTGTTGCACTTGCGGGTGCGTGTTGACAGTATTTATTCCCCGGAACCCTGCGCATCAAAGTTCCACTGCAGGAACGATTCGCTTTGCCTTTCAAGAGACCTTCTACCTCTCAGATGCAAACACAGGCGATCTATCTTTCCTCCAACTTTAATAATAGTTTGGCGAAAGCCCCAGGGACTCTTTTCCTTGCCTAACCTTCAAACCAGTCAAGGAATGTTAGAAATGAATTAATTACCTCCCTAAATACAAGCGGGACGCAAGTGCACATAAAAAGAAAGAGAAAGGTTGCTTATTTCCCTTACAGAAAAGGTTAGCAGAGAAAGGAGCCTAAATTATTCTTCCTTCCTCTCTGGCGCATTTGAAAGTCATATACATCAATGCATTTACATATTTTTTGAAGGAGGCTCTTCCTGTCTCTTCTCTGCTTTAAAAACACACACAGAGACACATCATTCTTAATTGTGTTCAAGGGTATAGAGCGGAAGAGCCTTGTCTTTCGGTTCTGGAATGGGGTTTTAATTGTCTTCTCCTTACACATGTGATTTTTGGCTATTAGTTCCAGCATTTGAGAAGGTAAATGTTTGTGTGGCTTGTGAACGTAACGTAACTATGTATTTTGTCTTTTGAATACACTTTCGTTTAGATTTAAGGAGCTCTGGTGGTGCTGTGGGTTAGGTACTGGCAGTTCAAACCCACCAGGGTTAAGCTGCAGCTGTCTGTTCCAGTAAAGATTTACTATCTGGGAAACTCTATATAGCATTGCTATGAGTCGGAGTGGACTCCACGTCAGTGCATTTGGCTTGGGTTTTGGTTTTCATTTGGTTCAGCTGTGACCAGCTCCCAATAGAAACATCGCTGGAAACTTCTCAGAAAAATTAAAACCAGCTCCTTGTTGCTGGTTTCCTTGTGGACCTGTTAGTGCAGGGCACCTTGTTTCAGGGGAGGTCTGAAAAGACAACCTCTCATTCTTCTCTTGTCAAGCATCTGACTTGAAAAGTTACATGATAGCAAAAACATGTGAACACACACACATTGTCAAATCGGTACTCAATTTTTTTTCCACATTAGAATGTGCTATAAAGTTCTGCTTGCAAACACACGCTAGAAGTGCAAGACCTAGGCAATGTTATGACACTCCTGTACACGCAACCACTTTACAATGAAAGTTTCAAGCTGGAAAAAAAAAAAAAAAATCCAGTGGAGCTACAATTTATTCAATATATTGAATCCAGATTTCTTAAACCACAAGAATGTTATCCCAGAGACCACAGGCAAAAAACATGTTTTCTTCAGAACTTCTACAGTGGAAAATTGAAATATACCATAAAGACAATGAGGTAAAATGTGGGAACAGGGAAAGGGAGGGTAACTTGGGGCTGGGGCCTGTAGGGGAGGGAATTCATGTGACCACACTGGCCTTGTGGGATTCTCAGTGTTGGGGCTCTGCCCAATGAAGGGCCAAAACCACCCCCAAGGACAAGGCCCAGAAGACCCCACGGAGCAGGCTGTATCCACACTTGGAGGTATTGCTGTTGTTCAAGGGTCTCAAGTGGTTCCAACTCATAGTGACCCACGTGCCTGAGTAGACCTTGTCCTACAGTGTTGTCGCTTGTCATCTTTATGACAGCACATGGTCTTTTGTACCGAGGAGCTTCTGCTAGGTTCGAACCACCAACATTTCAGTTATCAGCACAGCCTTTA
>NW_006408541.1:496454-514476 GCF_000296735.1 Chrysochloris asiatica | reverse complement strand
AGAGAGAGAGAGCGTCCTGGTGTGGAATGCACTGGATTGCAAGGTCAGTTTGAACTGCAAACTCGGTGGTTCTAGCTCACTAGCTGCTCCTCGAAAACCCTATACAGGGTGGCTATGAGTTGGAAGTGACTCGACTGCACTTAACAACCACAACAAGATATATAGATATATACACATTTACTCCTCACTTAAGACACACTATGGACTAAGATTTGGGGTGTTAACTTCAAGTCGTTGGTCCACACCCACCAGCCACTCCACAGGAGAAAGACGAGAGCATCTGTCCTTTAAAATATTTACATTCTCAGAAACTCTGTCCTGTAGTTGGAATTGACTTGATGGTAGTTGTTGTTGTTAAGTGCCATTGAGTCAGTTCCGACCCATAGCGACCCTGTATAGAGTTTCCAAGGAGCAGCTGATGAGCTTGAACCGCCAAACTTGCAGTTCAAATGACTTTGCCATCTGACGCATTAGTGCACAGTACCACAGTAGGTGTTTTTAACTCTTTGCTTACAGACTACTTCCTTATCCTCTCAAATGTGTCATTCCCGGCATAGTAATCATGTGATTGTCAGATTCAAAATGGCCAATAGCAGTTCATTTCAGCTCATTGATGCCTAGGATACTGATATTCAGGCAGTCCATTTAGTTTCTTACAACTTCTAATATTGTTAGATTCATGCTTTGTACATTTCATGTTCCTATTATTAAGGGATGTTTGCCACTGTTTCTCCTCATTTTGAGTCGTACCCCATCAGTAAATGAAGTTCTGAAAGCTTTACTCATTTCACAGCATCGTGGTTAAAACTCTACTTTGAGGAGGCAGCTCTTCCCGAGTCATATTGTGAGTACTTTCCAACCTGAAGGGCTCGTCTTCTAGCCCTATATCTGACAATATTCTGGTGCTATTCATAATATTTTCATCTTCTGGTACTAGATCTGACAATGTTACATTGCTATTCAGAAGGTTTTCAGTGGCTAAACATTCAGAAGTAAATCACCTTTCCTTCTTCCTGATCTGTCTCAATCTGGAAGTTCTACTAACACTCTCACCATACGTGACCCTGCTGGTGTTTAAAATACCAGTGACATAGCTTCCAGAATCACAGGAACACCCAGGCCACCACAGTACGACACACTGACAGAGGACTGCTGGTTTGTTTCCCTGGTTAGATTTAAATAGTGTATGCTTTAAATTGCTTGTTTTCTTAATAAAATCTGGAAGCATCTGAATTCCTCCCTACCACTTTACACTGGGAGTACTAGTGTACCACTTCAGGATAAGCACTGGACTGCATTTAACAACCACAACAAGATATATAGATATATACACGTTCACTCCTCACTTAAGACACACTATGGACTAAGATTTGGGGTGTTAACTTCAAGTCATTGGTCCACACCCACCAGCCACTCCTTGGAAACCCTATACAGAGTCACTATGATTCAGAATTCAGAAGAGGACTTGGAACTAGGGATATCATTTATGATGTCTGATGGATCTTGGCTGAAAGCAGAGAATACCAGAAAGATGTTTATTTGTGCCTTATTGACTATGTTAAGGCTTTCAATTGTGTGGATCATAACAAGCTATGGACAGCATTGCAAAGTATAAGTATTCCGAAACACTTACTTGTGCTCATGAGGAATCTGTGCACAGATCAGAGGCAGTTGTTAAAACAATTCAAGGTGATATGGAATAGTTCAAAATCAGGAAAGTGTGAACCAGAGTCGTATCCTTTAACCATATTTACTTAATCTGCATGCTGAACAAATAATCTGAGAAGCTGGATTATATGATGATGAATGTGGCATCAGGATTATAAAAACACTCATTAGCAACCTGTGATGTGCAGATGATACAACGTTGCTTGCTGAAAGCAAAGAGGACTTAAAGTACTTACTGATGAAGATCAAAGATTACAGCCTTCAATATGGATTGCACCTCAATGTAAAGAAAACAAAAATCCTCACAACCGGATAAATATGTAATATCATGATAAATGGAGAAAAGATTGAAGTTGTCAGAGACCTCATTTTACTTGGATCCTCAATCAACACTCATGGAAGCATCAGCCAAGAGATCAAATGACGTATTGCATTTGGCAAATCTGCTGCACAAGACCTCTTTAAAGTGTTGAAGAGCAAAGATGTCAGTTTGAGGACTAAGGTATGCCTGGCCCAAACTATGGTATTTTCAATCGTCTCATATGCACGTGAAAGGTAGACAAATAAGAAAGACTGTAGAAAAATTGACGTACTTGAATTATAATATTAGAGGAGAATATTAAAAGTACCATGGGCCACCAGAACAAACTTTTCTGTGTTGGAAGAAGTATAGCCAACGTACTCTTTAGAATCCAGAGTGGCCAGACTTCATCTCTCATACATCTGACATATCATCAGGAAGGACCTTGGAGAAGGATGTCATGTTTAGAAAGGTAAAGATTCAACAAAAAGAAGAAGACCCCCGAGGAGATGGACTGACACTGTGGCAGCCGCACTGGGCTCAAACGTAACAACAGTTCTGAGGTTGGCACAGGACTGGGCAGTGTTTCATTCTGTTGTGCACAGGGCCGCTGAGTTGGAACTGACTTGACTAGACCTAACAATAACAAGGCTATGAATTCTTACAGGAGCAAAAAATCTTTCTCCCACAGAGCAGCTAGTGGATTTGAACTGCTGGCTTTGTTATTAGAAGTCCAGTGTTTATCCTACAATGCCACACCAGGACTTCTAGTATCTGACACATTGCTGTTGTTGTTAACTGTAGTCAAGTCAGTTCCTACGTATAGTGGCCCTGTATAGGGATTTCCAATGAGCAGCTGATGGATTTGAACCGCTGACCTTGTGGTTAACTGTCCAGTGTTTGTACTACTGTGCCACCAGAGCTCCTGTCAGAGAAGGAGCACTCAAAGATTTCCTGCTAAATGATTGACAGAAACATGGTAAGGCTGTACCCTATCAAAGGCAGAATGCTTGGGAGACCTGTCAGTGGTGTGATTCCAGCTCTTACAGCTTCTGCTGGATGTGCAAAGTTTTACTTTAGTGGAATCTTGCATGCTCCATGTTGGACATACTGGTCCTTGGTGATGTGCTTAATTGAAGGCAGAGCAGCTTTTATAGTGGGGGCATCACAGTGTTCCTTGGAGACCAAAGATGGCTCCTCCCATCTCCTGGCTGCTGCTGCTTCGTGTGTGTGTGTGTGTGTGTGTGTGTGTGTGTGTGTTGGGGGGCGGTGGGTGTCCAGGCCTCGTCACGACACAATGAGGAAACGGTATTCACTTTTTCAATGTGTGGCAAAGATTACAGAGAAAGGATATGAGGTGGGTATTTTAAAAATGAATTTTCTTAGCAATGAATGTGATGATTGAACAACCCTAGCCCACATTGTTGGAGTCCTGGTGTGGCGCTGTGAGTTAATGTGCTAAACTGCAAAGTCAGTTTGAACTACAAGCTCACCAGTCGCTCCTTGTAAACCCTCTACAGGGTCACTATGGGTCGGAACCAACTCGATGGCACACAACAACAACAACAACAACCCCACGTTGTTGTTGTTAAGTGCCGTGGAGTCAGTTCACCCCACATTAATAACCCCCCAAAAAAGACGCTTGTCTCTTACAGGATCCTGACCTGTTCTGGAAACCAATGTTTTTATAATCCCACCTAACAATTGTTGATGTTTATTGAGGGATTCCTTTTCACTCATATGCTGAACAACTAAACATTTCTCAGGGATACCTCATTGAATATTCACAACAAGGTAGAAACCAGTTGTCATCAAACCAGTTGTAATTCACCACACCCCATGTATGTAGAGTAGAACTGTACTCCATAGCATTTTCAATGGCTGTTTTTTTTTTTCTTAAATGTTTTATTGTGAATTATGTGATAGTTTACATGGGAGAACATTAGTTTTACATTCATTCTATCCTATATCGTCTCATTGCCATGGTTACAATCCCCTCCATGCAATCCTTCCCTCGTACCCCCCAGGTCTTCAGCACACAGTCTCTCTCCCTCTCTGGATCTAAAGTCCCCAGCTGCTCCATCGCTCCACGTCATCATCTCTGCCTCCATTTCAGGCATCACTGCTTCTCTAGGTAGGGTCCCACTCTCCACTCTTCTCCCTTGATGGTCCTAGGGACCTCCGCTCCTAGACTGAAAAGTTAATCACTCCCCTCCTTGCTATAAAATGTCTACTGTTACATTTCCAGCCTTCACAATCAGTCCTGATAACAATTATTCACTATTGTATCACAAGAGACCCGTCTGCATTTCATTGCATCAGCCCCGCCCAGACAGATTGGATACTACTCACTGGAGAGTCTACCTTCCTCCAGGCCCTCTGTATGTAGGTTCCCTCTTGAAAGCTTGTAAGCCAGTCACTTCTTGCCTTTGCAGCCCCCCGCCCCCCATTTTGGGTAGCCAATGTCCAAGTTGCCCATCTCTGTCTACTCTGTGTGTGGAGGGCGTAGAAATGATTCTTGCTGTAAGGATTAATTCTCAGTGGCTGATTTTTTGGCAGCCAATCTGTAGAACTTTCTTCTGGGATGCCTCTGGGTAAATTTGAACATCCAACTTTTTGGCTAGCAGCCATGTTATCCTTTTTCACTATGCAAAACAAGGTAGGAGCTAGCTTTATCTTCAAGCAAAGTCACAAAGAAGGTGAAGAAGGGGATTAGAACCCAGGCAGTTAGGGTCCTGGGCTGCTACAAATAACCACGTGTCCTACTCTGTGTTGGCCCCTACAGTGGCCACCAGCCATGTGTGATTATTTAAACTTAAATGAGCTAAAGTTAACTGAAATTCAGAATTCCACTCCTCAGTCATATTAGCCACATTTCAAGTGCACACCAGCAACCCCTGGTAAGCGGCTACCATATTGGATCTTAAACTTCCGTTCATTTAAGTGTGGATGTAGATCGTTTTCCATGAATGGAGAAAATTCTATTGGGCAGTGTTGGTCCTTCTATTTAAAACCCAACCCGGGAGAGACAGCTTATAAAACAGGGTAAATTTGGTAGTGATTACCTACAGATAGATAAGGGCATGTGGGCTCTCAAGAGGCCTTTCTCAGGTGATTTCTATTTACCACAAGAGTGAGATGTTAATTTACAGACCGTTAACTACTTGACAGGAAGCCTGGTGAGAGGGAAGGAGATTGGTGGCCAGGAGCCAGAGAACCACCCGCCCCCTGCTCTTGGGAGATGCTTCCTATTGAAGAGTGGACAGAAGGGCAGACATACTCCTGAACAGAAGTGGGTGCCATGAGCAAGGCAGGTTCAAGGCACACTCTCAGTGTCTTCCTCGAGCTGGGTGTTTGGTCTTCAGAATGGGATATGTGCTTCACAGAGCAGACCTCCAGGGAACCCGGAAGACCCACTGACGGTATCTCCACCCTTGACCGCCACCACCTCCCGCTTCCAGTCCTGGCTCATCACTGCTTTTCTGTGTGACCTCTACCTCCTCATCTGTAGGTAAGAAGGTTGGGCAACCACACAACCGGACCCATGGAAAAGCAGAGTCACATGGTGTCGGAGTAGAACTGTGTACATAAGGTTTGCAATAGCTGAGTTTGGGGAAGTAGAATGCCAGATGTTTCTTCGATGACGCCTCTGTGTGGACCTGAACCACCAAACTTTTGTCTGAAAGTCAAAACACTCTAGGCAACAGTGCATTGTTTTTTTGTTGTTGGAGACCGTTGAGTCCATTCTGACTCACAGAGACCCTGGAGGACAGAGTAGAATTGTCCCCACAGACTTTCCTAGGCTATAACTCTTTACAGGAGCAAATCTCCAGGTCTTAACCCCATGGAGTTACTGGTGGGTTCAAACTGCCAATCTTCCAATTAGTAACCGTGTGCTTCACCACTGCACCACCAAGATTCCAGCACTCAGCCAGTCTCCTCTGCTCAGCCAACCACTGTGTGTGTGGTGAGGGCGGAGTTCAGAGCATGAACAAGACAGGCAGGATCTAGTGACGCAGGTGCTCATGTACCATTTACTGAAACTCCTACTATGTGGGGGGCCAGCTCTCTCAGCCAACAACATGTTGATAAAAATGGAGGACTGGGTGGATGAAGGAGCCGTTCCGGTTGGTATGGGAATATGGAGTGGGAAGTCCTTGTTTACAACATGTAATGCAGGAATCTGTGGTGGTCCAAATGGTCAATGTGTCCAACTGCTAACTGCATGGTTGGAGGTTCAAGTCCACCCACAAGCACCTCCAAAGAAAGGTCTGGTGACCTCCTTCCTAAAACTCACCCACTGAAAACCCTTAGAGCATAGTTCTACTTTGACTAACATGGGGTCACCGTGAGTTGGAATTGACTGAGTCTCAAAAGACAGCTGTAGGGAACTGAGAGAGAGGACTGCGGAAGGGGTTAACCAAAACTGTTCATTCTGGTAGATTTCAGTCTCTGCCCTACAGGAACTTTGGAGTGTGAGTTACATGTCAGAGTTCTCCATCCCTTCCTTCCAGAGGGGAGTAGTCTAGTCGTTCATAAGCTCATACCAGATAGTTATTGGCTGTATTCATTCACTTTACTCACTCACTCGCTCAATATTTCAAGACTCAATTTCAATATTCAACTCAGGCACCTCCAACCAAAGGCAATCCATTGGTCAAGGGTAATTTTCCAAAGAAAGTGTAGTGTGAGCTTTTAGCTGCTGGAGGTGATGGTGGTGCCGGCGGGGTATCTGCAGGGGTACCGTCTGATTCCCAAACACATCTTTAGCGTCTTCCTTGCCATGATTCTCCAAGTGATGCCCATTTATTGCATTTCCTTCCTTCCACCTTCTT
Organism: Chrysochloris asiatica; assembly: GCF_000296735.1. Taxonomy (NCBI): domain Eukaryota; kingdom Metazoa; phylum Chordata; class Mammalia; order Afrosoricida; family Chrysochloridae; genus Chrysochloris; species Chrysochloris asiatica. Next base: position 507,672 of record NW_006408541.1, on the reverse strand, counting down.
GGTCTTCCTTATTTCAGGTTTTCAAGTAAAGGTGTGTTTTGATCCCTCCCAGTCTTTCTTGGGGACCCTGTAGCACCCATTGCTTTCTCCTCCCAGAAGAAACAGATGCATCTGGTTCTGCCTCCAGCTGCACCAGGCTAAGTAACGGCCCACCAGTGTTCTGAGGTCTCAGCACAAAGCACCATGAAAAGCCAGCTCATTAGCCAAGTGTATCACTGCATGTTCTGAAACTATCCATCTCAAAGGGGGCTGCATTAATTAGACGTATTTTCATTCAACATGAGGCTGTGGCAGAACATTTGGTGATCTGCAAAGAGGAAGGAGACACTCTAATTGCCCAGTTCAAGTGCTTTGCAAAGCCTTGGTATTTAAGTATCCCTAAAAGATAAAGGCCCCCCAACTACGCGTTTGGCTTGATGCAAACTCTGCTGAGTTTCCCATTTAAAACCCTTGCCCTATACGTGTGATGTTCTTTTACTTAGTCTGAGTGGTGCCTTCTGATAATAATGGGAAATAATTCTTTTCTTCCCAGACCAGAGAGAAAGGAGATGTTTTGAAAGGCCTCTTCTTGTCTGTCAGTCAACATCTGAGAGAAGTCTTAGGTTCCAGCTCTGCCATCTCCAAGGTCTCTGGTACCCTTCCAGCACTGTGACCACGAGGAGAGGTGGAATGCTGCAGGAATGGTCCTGTCTCCTTTGTAGAAGACCAGAGCTAGAGCTGGACCAAGCCCAAAGTCCTGAGCTTGTAGCAGGGGTGCACTGGAAGTTGTACTAGAAACAGCGTGCTGCCCACTGCTCAGGTAGACCATGAGTTGGAATTTCAGATGGATTTGAATTCTAAAGCCAGTGCTGCTATTTGTTAGATAAAGACTTTGGATAGCTTCACTTACCCTTGAAGGCTCACTAGCCTCATTTGTAAGGAGGCCCAGTGGCACAGTGGTTTAGAAACATCAGTGGTTTGAATCCACCATCCACTATATGGGAGAAGGATGAGGTAGTTTGTTTTGATGGTGCAATGCGTAAGCATTCACCTGCTAAATGAAAGACTGATGTTGAAGCTGGTGATCTGCTTCCGTAAAGTTTACCACCTAGGAAACACTGCTCTGTCCCTACAGGGCCACCATGAGTAAGAACCAACTGGACAGCACACAACATCATTATTACTGCGGAGTTGCCAGGTAGCGCAAATGATTAACTCATTCTGCTGATAGTTTAAAGGTTGGAAGTTCAAGTCCTCTCAGAGATACCTTGGAAGAGAGTCTGGTAATCTATTTCTGAAAACTCAGCACAGTTTTACTCTGACAAAAAGGGGTCACCAGGAATCAGAGTTGGTAACTGGTTGACTGATATTATTGTCGTTGATAATAATGGTATTACTGGTCTGTTCTTATCATCCATCTCCAAGGTGAGGGACTCAAAGGATGGTCTTCCTTCCTGAGTGGGGAGCTCACACCTGGGAAGTGGGCTTCTCTTTTCTTTCACTTTGCGGGTTTTCTGCTAAGCAGGCAAGCCAACTCAACTTTCTTTGTGGAGACTCGTCCCCCACCCCCACTGCCCTGGAGTTGGGCAGTTAGAGCAGCACAGACTCCCAGGGTCCCTTTGAGTCTTTTTCTGGAAGGCAACAGGCTGAGAATATATGTGTGTAGGTCAGTTGGTGTCCCCAGAGCTTAGAGTTCATGTGGCCTGTGATGGTCCTGTTGATAAGATGGACATGGAAATTCCTAGAGAGGAGGGTTCAACAAGATTCCCACGCTGCCGAGAGGGCTGGAGTGCAGGCGGGTGAGAAGGTCGTTAAAAAAACCTTACCTTTTCTTCTGCTTGGGTTCAATCTCTTCCATCTTTGAGCCCATTATGATCTAGCTTCTTAGCTCATCTATGTTTGCCAGGGTTTGGTTAGGATGTACCATGCTCTCTGGCAGCTGAAGGAAGCAAGAGAGGCAGACAGCAATACTTGTGTGAGTCTTGATCACCTGGCATGCACACAGAGCTGCCCCCTGGGTATAGTATCCAGGCATGATGCTGTCTTAAAAAGCAAATTGTGGGAGTTGGCTCAAGGGAGGGTCACCTAAATGGTAGTAGATGGGTCTATGCTAAGAAGAGCCTCTGCCTCTCCTCTAGGGAACCCTCCCCCCACACTTTCCAAGCTACTGTTCTGTGTATCAATATAATTCCTTTGCAAAATGTAGAATGTACTCAAAAGTGCTTCCAGACTTGGGGGCTCTGGGTGATGCAAAAAGGTAAGAAGAACTTAACTACTAGTTGGAAGCTTGGAGGTTTCATCCCACCCAGAGGATCTTGGAAGAGAGACCTGAAGATCTGCTTCCAAAAGACAACAACCTTGACAACCCTCAGGAGTAGCTGTCCTCTGCAAGCCTGGCTTCAGCATCCATCAGAATCAACTCGAGCTCAGCTCACAGCAACCTGTGGCTCTTAAACAAGGCTGCTTTGTGGGAAGCGTGGCAGAAGGAACCTCCATCTCTCACTGTAAGCATGGTATAATGAACATTCATCTCTTACTGGAAATGAAATCATTTCAAGGCTCCTCTAACTCGGAGAACATCTTACCCAGGGCCAGTGTCATATGCAAGGTCAGAAACAACCACTGAAGCACATCACATAACGCTGGAGAACTGACCCACAACACAGACCCACAGAAGTGGAGACAGTGCCCTTAGAACGTCAGTAGGAAGACAACACTGAGAAGGTGACCTTTGAAATTCACCATTTTCTCAAGCAGACCCTTGGAGTTGGCTTGCATTATCTTCTCTTGGAGTTTGGGGTTGGTTGGTTTGTTTTTTAGAGGATTCTAAAAATAGTAAAGGTGTCATGTTAAAACATCATAGTCTACAGGAAACAGGCACTCACACTTCTCTCTGAGCTGGGACAACAATCCCATGATGTTTCTTACTCCTCATTCCTGACTCCATGGTGCCACCTAACACCCCATCCTGTGGGGACATAGTCCACATAAATCTAGCTGAGGTGAAGGAACACCCAGAAGTGGAGAGGTACCGCCACCCCAGGGGAAATGGCTCATGACTGAGTCCATCTCAGAAGCAAGGCCAGAACCACTGCTAGCACTAGTGCCTGGAAAGAGTCCCCAAGAAATCAGTGCATCCCAGGCACCAAACAGCCCCTGACCACCGTGACCCAGGGCCCATGGGCTGAAAAGGACAAAGCTGGAGACTACAGGTGCCATTTGGAATCTGTTGGGTCCAGTGAAGAATGAGTCCTGCGGACTCCAGACAGATCGGCTGCTGGGCTTACAACATTTGTTTTTCTTCCTCTTCCTCTTCCCCTTCATTCTCTGACCCCCTTCCTCCCCCTCCTTCCTTCCTTCCATTTTTAGCTGGAACATTCCAATTTAGTTGTTTATATAGGTGAAATCAACTGGCTAATTGTCAGTTTTTCTCTCTGCTTTGTAATAAGCAGTGTCTTACCTGAGCTAAATGCTTACTCACGCAAGATAATAAGAAATCCAGAAAGCTACAGAAGCATTTAGAAGACAAACAGGCTATAAAATTGCCTATTAGGAACTCTAATTTAAAATCATTTCCAAAAGGTTCTGCATTCTTTCTCTTTGCACCAGCTGCCACCCTCTCCTTCAAATTTCCAGTGCTTCCTGTAACACTGTGGATGTTTCCAAAGGCCATGTTGTGGAGGGTCGCTTGGGGCCTCAATTATTTTCTCATGAAAGGGAGAGATGGAGAGGGGAGGGAGGCACCAAGACATTCTGTCGTGATTCTAATTAGGTACAAAAAGGCAAATGCGAATCTCATTTTTTTACGTCCCCAAAGCTAAGATGAAATTGCTTCACCAGATTACCTGCTGCTGAGAAAACTTGCTGAACTTGAGGAAACAGCTCGGTGTTTTAAAGCTGTGTCCACAAAAGTGCTGTAATACACAAGCTAAAAATACAGCCAAAAGATTTCTGCAACCTAATGTAAAGAAAACTGTGTTATTTTCATGCCGTGTTAATGTGTTTGCCTCTCTCCCCCCCCCCACTACTAATTATGCTATTTCAAGAAAATAATTGGAATTGGCTAGAAGAAATTAAGAATAGAAACTTGCAAATTATGTAACCTAATGAATCTAACTTTTGATAATGAACCTAGCTGCTACTTACCAAGTATCCCTGGAGTCCTCCTCATTCTTTTAATTCAACTGAACCATTCCTAATAATTCATAATTAAGTCTGCTTCAGAAATTATAATCTCCATGGTGATATTGATTCATTTGCTGTCTGTGTCTCTGCCAAATGTGGGGAATGACAAAATCCCAAATCACACAAAGCAAGCACCGTTCACAAAGATCATAGAAACAAAGAGGTAACAGAGGGGCTTTACCAGAAAGCCCCTTCCTCTAAACTGAGAAGAAAGATGAGATTTTAAATGGTGTTCACCAGTTTGATTTAAGAGCAAGGTGAAATCGCATACTAGAAAACAGAAAAAGTAGAAGCTCAAGCCCATTAAGACATACACCTAGAGGTATAATAAGAAGAAATGTCTTACCAACTGCTCTGAAAGGGATCCCTGTATAAAGTGGGAGGAAAATGTGGGACCAGACTGAAAATCATAAAGCAGACCAGGCTTACTGGCTAAACAAAGACCAGTGGGACATGGTCTCTAGTCATTCTTCAATTCTCAAAATGGACCCACTCCCATGGTTCAATTTTCAACCAAACAGTAAACAGGTCTATAAGTGGGGAATGGCATGTGGTGGGGGATAGAGGGAGACACACACAATAACCAGCTATCTGAGATCAGAAGGGCAGCCAAGGACAAAGTTGAGACGGGATAGGAAGGAAGGAGGCATGGAAGCGAAGAGCTCAGGGGGGAGGTGTGTTGCATTCTGGGATTGCTATCAATAACATGAAACAAGATGTGCGCGGAGTGTTGAACTGAAAACTCATCTGCTCTGCAAAACTTTCATCAAATTCACAATAAAAAAGTTTAAAAACTAAGAAAAGAAGAAGAAGAAATGTCTTCTGAAGACCAGACTTCCCCACTCATCTTTTTTCGAGGGTACGTTCTGCTTGTCAGGTAGGCAGAGTCTGCATTACAAAGAAAATGAACCAAAGAGCAAATTCGGAAAAGCCCTATTTGGTCTTCATGACCTTCTGAGTGGGTTCTTTCACTGTACCCACTATAGACTTGGGAGTTCTGGTGTGGCTCTGTAGGTCAGAAGTTCAAACCCACCAGCCAAGTCTCAGAAATCCTATATAGGATCGCTGTGAGTTAAAGCAGTTAACAACAACAGTAACAACACAGACTTAAGCAACTCGAAATTGTCCTCCAACTGTGATCTTGCCTGCTCCTCATAAAAATGTTGTTCTGCTTGGGCGGAAACACTCCCCAAAGACCCGTCATCTGAACCCTGAACTCTGACACAAAAGGAGATATAGCCAATTCTAATGCCCAGGTCACAAAGCAGTCTTATTATTTTTAGAATGCATAGTAATGAGAACAGTAATATGTATAATAAAAGTAATAGAATCAATTACAGTCTATCTTCAGAGATACAAGCAGAAGCCAAAAAGCGTTTAAGCATCGTTTTTTATTAAAGTCCAATTAAAAGGCTGCTTTAAAGGGGTTTGGAGAAAGATACCCAGGGCACCATCAAGACTGTTCCAACTCACCACATCTGTCTTAGAAGGCTGTGTCCAAACGTCTTAATTTTGTTAACTCTTCAGGTCTTCTGTGTATGATTTATTGTGCTTTTTCCATTAATGCCTTCCACTCAGTTAGGCAACAACATTTTATTGAATGAGAATCTGGTGTGTGTTGAATGGTGTACTAGGAGCTTTTAAAAATGGCTTAAAATAGTCCAAGGCCAAAGTCTTACAGATGAAATTGCGTAAATATTACTGGATGAGGGATGTAACATCTGAAAGATGTGAATGGATTGCACATCACATGCACGCGCCACTACCTTCTTGGCCTGCACAGTGAGATGTGGGGCTGATGTGGGAGGCATGGTCACGAAGTAACACACAGACTGAGGTTCAAGTCTTAGCTGCCATCAGCTGGCTGCATGGTCTCCACCAAAGTCCTAGTGCTTCTCTGAACCTCAGTTTCTGTAGCTACAAAATGATGCGATCATCCCTGTCCTACCTGTTTCTAGGTGGATGCGAAATTCAAAGGACACGGGAGATGGAAAAGACATAGACTTGCGGAAGAGGAGTCTTCCTTCTTCCACACACCAGCTGTGTGACCTTAAGCAAGTTCCTTCCTCTGTCAAGTTGGTTCCAACTCATAACCAGGCCACGTACGACAGAATGAAACACTGCCCAGTCCTGTGCTTTCTGCACAGCGGTTACGTCTGAGCTACTGTGTCAATCCGTGTCATTCAGGGTCTTTCTGTTTATCACCAGCCCTCTACTTTACCAAACACGATGTCCTTCTCCAGGGACTGGTCCCTTCTGAGGACATGTCCAAAATGTGTAAGATGATAGCATGCCATCTGATAACATGTCCAAAATATATAAGATGAAGTCCTACCATCCTCGCTTCTAAGGTGTATTCCGGCTATAGTTCTTCCAAAACAGTTTTCTTCATTCTTCTGGCAGTCCCTAGTATATTTAATGTTTTTTCTTATCAATGTGATGATTCAAAGACCTCCATTCTTCTATTCTGAGCACTCCATATTTAATTCACTTCCTATTCATTGCAGTAGTGCCTAGTACATCATAAATGCTACACAAGTACTTTTATGTACTAATAATATTAATGTTTTGTTGAAAAGGAAAAGTGATCATATTTTCCTCTCTGAGAGTAATTCAGTTTATGTCCAGATAATCTTAGGAACTTCATAGAACTTCTTGAGAGGTTCCTTGAATAATATCTATCTGTTCGTGTTGACATTAAAAGGGTGTCTATATGAACAGATACTTCACCAAATAAGGCAGACAGCTAACAAGCACATGAACACATGCTTGTGATCATCAGCCATTAGAGAAATGAGAACCAAAACTACAATGAGATACCATCATCCCGAGCAAGAATGGCACTGATTAAAAACAAAACAAAACAAAACAAAATACTACCGAGAAGAGCAGGACTCATAGACACTGCTGGTATGACTGCAAAATGGTACAACCACTATGGAAAACAGTATCAAATACCATATGATCCAGCCATCCATTATGGTATATATCCTAGAGAAATGCATACCCATGTTCATCTCAGCATTATTCACAACAGCACAAAGTTGGAATCACCATGAGTGTTCATTCACTTACAGCAATTGACAGAACAGAAGGTGGTATCTACGTAAAATGGAATACCATGCAGTGGTCAAGATTAATGATGAGTTTTTGAAACATAGCATGGAGGTATCTCTAAAGAATATTATTGTGAATGAAACAAGTCTACATCAAAGAACAGATATGTATGAGAACACCATTATAAAGAGTCAAGAATACATCTACACAGAGAGAGAGAGAGAGAGAGAGAGAGAGAGAGAGAGAGAGAGACACGCAATGGTTACCAGGAGAGGACAGGGAGACAACACATCCATCAAGAGGAATACAACGTGTAGGAAACCCAAGGGAGCTATATGGGTTCTGTGACAAATATATTAGTAATTAGACATTTCTTCATTCTTCACATGCACAGTTTAGTGACATTAATTACATTCATCCTGTTGTTCTCTATGTGCTCACCTGCCCTAGATCATCGCTAATGAACTGTGATCTCTGCGCACATACCTGTTCTAGAACTTCATATAAGATCATAGATTTGTCCTTTGTGATTAACTTCTTGCATTCAACATGATGATCTCAAAGTTCAACCACATCTTAGTATGTTTCAGGACTTCATGTCTTTTCATGGCTGAATGATATCCATTGTATGAACATGCCAAATTTTGTTTATCGATTCAAGTTGATGAACACTTAGATTATTGACAAAAGTGTTGTAATAAATATTGGTGTACATGCAACGGGGGAAATGGAATTAAAAGTCAATGGAATCCTGTTTTTAATTTTGAGTTCTGCTTTCGGGAGTAGAATTGTTGGGCAATATAGCTATCCTGGAAGGAGCTCTGGTAGCGTAGTGGTTATGAGCCACCTCCAGTTCAGCGGTTCGAAACTACCAGTTGTTCTGCAGGAGAAAGATGAAGCTTTCTGCTCCTGTAAAGATTTACAGCCTCAGAAACCCTGTACAGGGTCACTATGAGTCAGAACCGATTCCACAGCACACAACCAACCAACCATAGCAATCCTGGTGTGGCACTGTAGGATAATGCACTGGACTGCAAGGTCTGTTTGAACAACAAGATTGGTGGTTCAAACCTACTCAATGGCACTTAACAACAACAACAAACATAGCAACTCTATACTAACTTTCAGAGTTCTGGTGTGGTTCTGTGAGATAAGCACTGGACTGTTATCCACAAGGTCAGTAATTCAAACCTACCAGTCATTCCTTAGAAACCCTACCGGTTGCTTTGAGTCAGAAATGACTCAACAACACTTAACAACAACAATGTATTAGTTTTCGGAGACAAATTCAAACTATTCTCCACGGTGACTATATCATCGTACATCCCCACCAGCAATGAATGAAGGTTCCAATTCCCCATCTCCTCACCCATGCCTGTGGTTTCCTGTTTATTTGTTTTCCCATATCCTAGCCAGGTGATAGAGTTTTTGTGGGTGAAGGGGAAGAGGATTGGAACTGAGAGAGTCTTGATCGGATGGACAGGATCAGTCCTTCTGGGCAGAGGGAGCTCAGAGGTCTGGCAATATTGGCATGCTGGGTGTGGGAGATAAACTAAGTGAAGCCAGTGAAGAGCTTTGACCATCATGCTGAGAACTTTGACCTCACACAGAAGGTGGTGAGCATCCACAGATATTCTAAACCTGAGCAGGTGAGAGCTCTCCCGTAGTGAGCGCTCACTCTAGTCAGGGTGGAGTTGCATCAGGAAGGGGCCAGAGGCACAAGGCTGGAGCAAGTTCTCAGGGAGTCCAGCAAGAGGTATTGGAGTGGCTGTCCTTGGCCCAAATGAAACTCTCCTCTCCTGACTTCAGCACCGCTTCTCCCCACCAGCAGCGATCCCTGACTCCCCTGTGCTTCCAAATTCAAGGAAACATGCAGAAACTGGAGATGATGGGACCTGCTTGTCTGAGAAGATGTCAAAGGACAAAGAGCCCCTTCCTCCCTGTGCTAGCATTGGCTTTGTGGAAATAAAGGGAAGGCTAAAGCATCCGACTCTGATCTCCTTGGGGAAGAGCTGTAAAATGCCGTAGCATCCGTTCTGGACCATTCTCAAGGCAGGGGGCAGGGTCCTCAGAAGTCATTCCATCACCCTTGTTTACAGAGCCGCCATCATGGGTACCACGCAATCCAGTTCACGCAGAACACATTAACCGGCAGAGGGTGGCTGGGCATGCGGCAGGATGCAGACATTCCTCATTGATATGCAGCACTGAAATTAAAGACTGCTGCAGAACAGGATTGTGGGAGAATCTCCAGCAACCCCAAGGCAGTCATAAACCCCAGACAAATCCACAGGTAGCCCTGTAAGCTATCCCTTATCCCTGCTCCCCTGACTTTCTCTCCCACTTTAACTTAAAAAACTATTGATGGCCTGGCTCAAAGATCCCTGTTTGTTTTTTTTGTTGTTGTTGTTGTTGTTGTTTTTTATTCAGTTTTCTTGGAGTTTGGGAAATAGAAAACATTTCCCTGGGGATAAAGAACACACATTTCAAGAATGAGTAACCTGGTAAAGTGGAATTAACAAGTTGGCTGTAGATAATACAGTTGTCAGGCACAAGGGTTTTATTATCACGGTTCTTAAACTAAGCAGTAAGTGAAGGTTTCTTCCACCCAGACAGCCAGAGGGCTAAGACCTCAGTCTCAAAGCCAGGATTCTGCACTCCCTAAGCATGCTTCCACTCCTGTTCGTACATACCTGAGATTAGTTCCCTATCTTTCTGTGTATCTCTCATCATATATCTCTCTTTCTCCTCTCTCTCTTCCCTCTTTCTCTCTCCTTCTCACTATCCTTTTTTCTGTCTCTCTCCTCTTATTCTCCTTTCATTCTACCCTTCTTTGTCGCTCATCTATCTCTTTCTCCCTCTTCACTTATGTTCTCCCCCTCCTTTTCTATCTGACTCTTTCATTCCTTTTATATCTCTCTCTCTTGTTCCTTTTCTCTCTCAGAACAAGCAAAGTCAAACACATACTGATCATTTGTCCTGTGAAATCACTAAGGTTGTGAATGTCAGCAATAGCTGAATAATAAAACAAACCAAGTGCTTTCCAGACAACAAAGCAGCTGATAGTATAAAAGTGTTGCTGTTGGCTCACATTCATGGGCTCTGTGTGCATTCTACCATGGATACAGGCCGGGCTGGCTGGGGAAGGTAACCTGCACCACTGTGATGCTTGAGACCAGATGATGGATGGATGCAGAGAAGCTGAGCACATTTTACATTTCACAGGAAACTAGTATTACACTTGGCACAGGGACACTTGGCTCTCCTTGCTTTCCCGAGTGCTGCTCAGATTGAGCTGGAACAAACACTCCTTTAGGGAAGGGAGGGGGACATTGATGGCTTGCCCTGATCCAAGATGAGCTGTATTTGCACACGGGTCCCCTTAAACAAATGTCCAGATTCACCCTCCAGCTCTCAGAAGACTTTTCTAAGGCTGCTATACATGGAATCAGAAAAGCTGAGCTGGGAAAAACTTCCACTATTTTCAGGCATGATTACTCAGACATCAAGCAATCTGTAGCCCTTATGAAATGGTATTCATCCTGCTTCCACGTGGTGTAGAGTCCAGCTGAGTGGGTCTGGGCAAGGCCCTACCTGCATAGCTCCATTTCTCTCTTTCTCCATAGTTACATATTCATCTGTTTCTTCACTCACTCACCCGCCCACTCACCCATCTATACACCTTCCCACACACTCATTTATCCATCCATTCACCCACTAATCCAACAACCCACTCATCCACCCTCCTACCCATCTATCCATCCATCCATTGACATACCTACCCATCCATCCATCCACTCACCCATCCATCCATCCATCCATTCACACACCTACCCATCCTTTCATCCACTCATCCATCTATCCATCCATCCATCCATCCATCCATCCATCCACCCATCCATCCATTCATACACCTACCCATCCCTCCACTCATACACCTACCCATCCCTCCACCCACCCACTCATCCACCCACTCACCCATCCATCCATCCCTCCA
>NW_006408541.1:489468-496354 GCF_000296735.1 Chrysochloris asiatica | reverse complement strand
CCATCCATCCATCCATCCATCCATCCATCTATCCAATCACCCACCCATCCACCCATTCATCCACATATCCATCCATCACAAACACCTGTACAGACCAGGCACCATGTCTGGATATAGAGTCATGAATAAGGGGACACATGCCTGCCTTTGTACATCCCACATTCTAATGTAGAGTTAGCATTTTAGGCTTTGTTGAGTGCTAGGAAGAAAATAAAGCAAAGTGATGCTTACCAAGTGGCTGAGCAAGGTGGGGTGTGGTCATAGAAGTCAACTCTGGGGAAACTGCTGTGGTTCTCAAAGACTTTTGTAGTAGGGACTGACATTTATTCACTGAAGGAACACAGAAACATATCAGCCAGCAAGCTTTATGAGGGCTGAGAAGAAAAAGTGCCATGGTTGGGGATTCAACCTGGCAGGAAAGGTCTAGACAAAGCTCCCTGGGCTATGGTGCTTGAGTAAGACCTATGGAGAAAAAGCAGAGAGGTGCTGAAAACTCTGGTGCAGGGCTGTGAGAGCAAGGTAGGCAGGGTTGGTTCATGGTCATGGCCTTCCAGTGGACTGTGGGAGCCAGGCTGGACAATGGATAGAGGTCAGAACTCTTGAACTGTTCAGGGGAGGGTCACCTCAAGACGTGGACACTTACACCTTCTACTCTCTTTCCTTTTGTCATCTCTCCTGTCTCTCCTCCTTGCCCTCCCTGGACCAGGAAGGGCCCAACGTGGAAGTGGCTGTTGAGCCTACCTGGAAGGTACTAGCTTCTTGTGCCTCCTTCCAGAGAGATGTTAGGAATACAGCCATGTGTTCTACCTTCTTTCTTTGGCCTTCAGTATATACGCTCTTCAGTCTATTCACCACGACAGAATGACCAGGTGCAAAGTTAGTATTTGCAGTGAGGGATGCTTATAACAGCAAAAGATGGACTCAGTAGGGGATGGATGATGGATTAAACAGGATTTCTCCACCTTGGTACTATTGACAATTTGTTGTTGCTGTTTTAGGTGCCATGAAGTTGAGTTCACTCGCGGTGAGTTCACACCTCATGTGACAAAGTAAAATCTTTGCAGGAGTAGATCACAAGGTCTTTCCTTCTGTAAACCTGCTGGGTAGGTTAGAACCGCCAAACTTATGGTGAACCGCTGAACATCTAACCATTGTGCCAGCCAACCAACCAAAGCCAAATCCATGGTCGTCAAGTCTGTTTGAGTCATGGTGACCTTGTAGACAGAGTAGAACTGCTCCCACATGCTTTCCAAGGTGATGGGACTTTTCAAAACCTGCCACACTGTTCTCCCATGGGGTGGATTGGTGGGTTTGAACAGCAGACCTTTTGGTCATCAGCTGCATGTTTAACCACTGTGCCATTGGAACTCCTTGTTGTGACACCAGGGGTCCTTACATCCTCACTGTGGAGGGCTGTCTGTGCACTGTAGGGTTTCAGCAGCATCCCTGGTCTCTACCCATGAGATGCCAGTAGCCCACCCTCCCTAGCTGTGACAATCACAAATATCTCCATTCCATGCCAAATGTCCCCTTATGTGTGTGTGTGGGGGGGGGGAGGGGGTGAATAGTAGTGAAACAATCAACTGCTAACTCAAAGGTTGGCAGTTCAAACCCACCAGTTGCTCTACGGAAGAAAGACGTCGTGACAGTCTGCTTCCGTAAAGAATTCAGTCTTGTATCCTATAAGACAGTATTTGTCTTATAGGATCACTGTGATTTGGCATCGACTCGAGGGCAACATGCTGGATTTTCTCCCTTTGGAAAACCGCTAGACTATAGGATTTACATCTGTCATGGAGCTCAAAGTAAAAGGGAGACTTGCTGAGCTAACAGGGAAGCCCCTCCCCCTGAAGTCAATGACGTTGTGCCCAAAGCTCCCAGATCATCTTTGGTAGGTTTGGGAGGCATGGAGGCAGATGGGGTCTGCTCCACCACAGAGAGAGGACAAGGCCACCTGTACCCCATTTCCCTCTGAGCTGGCCAGTTCCACAACTGCAATGAGAAGACTTGGGAAGGTTGATGAAGTGTGGCCCCACAGCCAGCACAGATGTGCTTCCTATATACATTGCAGAGGCCGGCAGAGAGCCCTCTGGGACAGAAGAGGCCTGTTTTCTCCAGGACCACTTTGTCCACTCTCCTCATGACTGGGGATGTTGGCTGGGAAACCTGAGAACCAGTTGGAAGCATGCTGGAATCCCACGAGCAGTGGAAAAGCGAGCCAGCTACCCTCACAGTACCTCACACTGCCCAGAATTCCAATCCGCTCAGTTCATTCCAGTTGGTGTCAAGTTAGCAAGTTTTGCCCAACTGTCCTCCTTTCTGCAAGGGGGCCTCACTGGTTTTATTTACAAAGTGGACTGGATTTGCTGGCAGAACAGTCTACCTTGAAGAACAGGCTTTTTCCGGACATTGCACTGATGTTTGCTTTTCCAAACATGGGAGAGGTCGTGCTAATGGCTGCCTTATCCACTTTCCACATCTTGCTTGCTCTTTCTTTAATGCATAAACGTGAAAAACAAACACTTCTTTCCTCTCCTCTCCGTCCCCTGCCTGCCTCATGATCTTGAACCTTGCTTCATGCTGGCTCAGCGGAAGCAAGGAGCTGAGACCTTGGTCTCCTTTTGAATATTGCAACGGGAAACAGATTGCCTACGCTGGGTGTCCTCATGTCACAGACATGAGTACTGCCCGTCCGTATGATTAGGGGAAGGGCCCCCTTTAGGTCATAAAAAACATGGCTGGAAAACAAAGACCATCTGGCTGGAGCGGATTATTTTATTGGATCTTCTCCAAGAGCTTGCCGCTTGCCAGACCCCTGTTGGATAATGTGGGCCCCAAGAAATCTCACAGACTCAAACTTATCCAGCCAGCCCCTTGCCATGGCGGCACCGGGAAGTTCAGACACACCTTCCCCTGACATATGAGGTATGAGGGTATTGAGTTCACATGCCATTCTAGAAACGAAGGCCCCAGAGACTCAGGTTCAAATCCTGCTTTCTCACTTTCTACATGCCTGGTAGCGTAGTGATTACGAATCGGGCTGCGAACCTTAAGGTCAGCAGTTCGAAACTACCAGCTGTTCCGCAGGAGAAAGATGAGGCTTTCTACTCCCGTAAAGATTTACACCCTCGGAAACCCTGTACAGGGTCGCTATGGGTCGGAACCGACTCAACGGCACATAACAACAACAACAACATGACCTTGGGCAAGTGACGAAGCACTCTGAGATGCTACATAGCACGGGCAGTCACATCTACTCTGGGGAGTGGGAAGGGATTATGAGGACTAGAGAGGTTGTTAAGCATTGAACCCACGGCCAGGTATTACAACACTGAGCTACAGTTACTCCGTACTGTGACACATCATAGTACATTGTGACAATGTGTATACATTTTGATGCATTGTAGCCAGTCCAGGGTCAGGTATTATTATACTGTGACACATTGAAGGCAGTGCAGAGCCAGATTTCACTACATTGTGACAAGTTATTGCACATTTGACACACCGTAGACAGCATTGGACCTGATATTATTATTGTGACACATTGTATGAAGCCTATGCAGGGTAAGGCATTGCACTGTGACACTTTGGGCTATGTGGTGACACATTGTGACCAGCACAGAACTAAGTGTGCTACACTGTGACAAGCTGCTATAATCTTGATAGAACATGGTAGCCAGTACTAGGCCAGCTGTCATTATATCGTGACATGTGGCTGCACACTGTGACACATTCATTCTCAGGGCTGCTCAGTGCTGGCAATGTTCTCGTATCTCCCCAGTGTGTGAGACCATAGCAGGGGCTCCCCTGGGAAAGTGAGTATCACAGAGGAACAGCCCAGGTCTGTCAGGATTCTAGTCCTGTTTCAGAGCTCTAGGCAGATGAAAACTCAACAAGTCCTTGGACTGCAGCTTTTCCATTTTCCCTGAACTGCTCATTTGTGAGACAATAGCACCCCCTGTGGTCAGAAAACAGAATTTCCTCTAGAACTTTCTGTGGGTTTCTGGGCTCTTGTACCCAAGGGGCGTGTCCTCCAGAAGGATGCAGGCAGCCTGCGGTTCCCCCTCCCAGGTGTGTGTGTGAGGTGTTGCACTGATTCCCTCCACCCCAGCACCTGACAATGTTTTCTCCAGAATTTCTGATGGTGAGGGGAGACTTGTGGGTGTCTGCAAGAACCCACAGTCTCCCCACCCCACCCCTGGCCTAGTACCACCTGTAGACTTCATCCAATCTCCATGCCTGCTCCCAGCTCCATGATGCCCTAATTTAGCAAGTATGAACTTAACATAATCTAGGGCTTGCTCTGACCCTTTGTAGTCCCCCCACTCTAACCCTTCCCTATTGCCCTCCCCACCTCCACCCACCGCATGGGAACTTGGATGCTGTTTACCTTTAAAAACTTCATAGAGCTAGGTTCTGAGAGGCTCCTCTGTCTCCACAGATTAAGGTCTGAAGGAAAATGAGCAAGAGTTCTCCCCTGCTTCCCAGTTGGAGGCCCAAACCCCACCCCACCCACCCATCCACAACAGAGCCAACAGAACCTTGGGTAAGTCTTTTGCTTGGTGGAGAAAGGGTGATGAGCATGGGCAGGCTGCACCCCTCTCTGAGTTCTATTCCTCACCTGGAAGGTGGGCCCAGTGGGCTCTTGTGAAAGTCACGTAGAATAACCTGTAGGATATGCCCGGCCTGTGGCCAGCACACACTGTGTTCACTACAATGTAGCAAACTGAGCACTGGCATCACTCGGGGTAAGAGGGGAGCAGACCTCACTGAATGACATCAAAATGATGATCTATAAAATGTTGTTGTTGTTGGGCGCCATTGACTTTGGCTGACCCATAGCAACTGCGTACACAACAGAACACACCACTGTCCAGTCCAATGTCAGCCACACATTCGTTATTCTGTTTGAATCCATTGTCGCTGCCACTCTGTCGATTCATCTCTTTGGAATTCATCTCTTTCACTGACTTTCTACTTGACCACGAATGAAGTCCTTCTTCAGGGACTGTTCCCTCCTGATAACATGTCCAAAACATAAGAGATGAAGTCTCAACAGCCTTGTTTTTAAGGAGCACTCTGGTTGTACTTATTCCAATCAGATTTGTTTGTTCCTTTGGCAATCCATGGTACTTTCAATATTTTTCACCAACACCATAATTCAAATGCATCAATTCTTCTATGATCTTCCTTATTCAATGTCCAACTTCCACTTACTCATGAGGCAATTGAAAATACCATGGCTTGGGTTGGGCACACCTTAGTCTTCAAACTTGTATCTTTGCTCCTGGACATTTTAAAGATGTCTTGTGCAGCAGATTTGCTTAATGCAATACATCATTTAATTTCTTGGCTACTGCTTCCATGAGTGTTGATTCTGGAACCAAATAAAATGAAGTCTTTGACAACTTTAACCTTTTGTCCATTTATCATGATGTTATTTATTGCTCTGATTGTAAAGAATTGTGTTTTATTTACATTGAGGTACAATTCATACTGAAGGCTGACACTTCTAGTAGATGAACTGCTGCAGCCATTTTTGAATTTTCTTCAGCAAGATTTTGCTTGCATGTGATATTAATGATATTGTCTGATGATTTCTGCATTCCATTGGGGCACTCTTTTTGGAATAGGCATAAATGTGGATCTCTTCCAATCGGTTGGCCAGGTAGCTGTCTTCCAAATTAGTTGACATAGATGACTGAGTGTCTTAAACGTTACTCCATCAGTTTGTTGAAACATTTTAATTTGTATTCCATCAGTTTCTGGAGCCTTGGGTTGGTTTTTTTGCCAAAAGCTGTTAGTCCTGCTTGGACTTTTTCCTTTAATACTATTGGCTCTTGATCATATGCTTCCTCTTAAAATGGTTAAACATCCATCAATTATTTTGGTACAGTGACTCTGTGTATTCCTTCCATCTTCTTTTGAAGCTTCTTGCATCATTCAACATCATGCCCAGAGAATCCTTCAGTATTCCAACACGACTCATAAATTTTCTCTTCACTTCTTTCAGTATAAGAAATGCCATGTGTGTTCTTCTTCCCTTTTGGTGTTCTAACTCCAAGTCTTTTTACATTTCAATATAATACTTCACTTTGTTTCTCAAGCTGCCATTTGAATTTCTTTTGTTCATCTTGTTTCTGTTCATACTTCATATTCCTTCTGGTTGCTTTAGCTTCTCTATGCTTAACTGCAAGTTTCAGAGACTCTTTGACATCCATTTTGATATTTCTTTCTTTCCTGTCTTTTTAATGACCTTTTGATTTCTTCATGTATGATGTTCTTGATGTCATCCCACAACTCTTCTGGTCTTCGGTCATTATGTTGAGTGAATCAAATCTGTTCTTGAGATTGTCTGTAAATTCAGGTGGCATATACTCAAAACCATATTTTGTCTCTTACGGACTTGTCATTTTCTTCAGCATGAATTTGCATACGAGCAATTGATGGTCTGTTCCACAGTCAGCCACTCACTTTGTTTGGGCTGGTGATATTGATCTACCCACAGATGGGGTCAATTTGATTCCATCTGGTGAGGTCCATGTGCCTGGTTGCCTTTTATGTTGTTGATAAAAGATATTTGAAATGGATTAGTCATTGCTCTTGCAAAACTGTTTCATGTGATCTCCAGCAACATTTCTATTACCAGAGCCATGTGTTCCAATATATCCTTCCTCTTTGCTTTCTACTTTTATAATAGCATTTTTCATAAACCCAGCTTACATGCATCAATAGACTTACGAGGCTAATGTTGTTATTGTTGTTGTTAGGTGACATTGAGTCGGTACCAACTCATAGCGACCCTATGTACAACAGAATAAAATATTGCCCGATCCTGGGCCAAACTCACAACTGTTGCCACTTTGACGCTGCCACTTTGCCAATC
>NW_006408541.1:454521-480638 GCF_000296735.1 Chrysochloris asiatica | reverse complement strand
AATTGTTTCTAATGTTGTATCAATCTTGTTTGATTGCTCTTGTAGTACTTTCCTGATTTCTTCCTTGTTTTCCTCCACCCCTTTCTGGGGCATTTTAATTTGTTTCCATATCATTCTTCTGAAGTCTTTCTCAGGCTAATCCAAACCCTGCTCTTCTTCTTCTTGGAAGCCTTTTTCTGTCTCCAGCTCATTTGTCTCAGTTACTCTTTCTGTTTTGGGACATGTTTTGAGATCTTTTGTTGTTTTTTATTTGTCATTTCCAGTGGTTATATTGGTTTTCTAATGCTTAAATGGTTGTTTGTTGTTGTGTTATTAAGCTTACTGGGTGTTTCCTGGTGGATATGATCAGGAGATAGGTTTCCCTTTTCACATGTAATGCTTAGCAGTTGTTGTTGACTCTTGTCTCAGTGGTGGAATATTATGGGGTATGCTTGTAGCTTTGCTATATTGACACAATTGCTGACTCTTCTTGGGTAATGTAGGGAGAAAAATCTCCCACCTCCAGGAAAAATTTGTGATCAAAAGTACCGAGAGCAGAAGCAATATAAAAGCAGAATCAAAAACCACCACTTTGAAACAAAAATAAAACTGTGGCTGACTGTCCAGTCACCTTGCTACACAGGCAGTGTGTGTGCACCGTAGAGGCCTCCAGCAGTGGGTGGGGGTGTCTGCTTGATCAGGCTCCTCCTTTAGTCACCACTGTAGAGGTGCGCTGATAGATATTGAGAAGTTGATGTGAGAAAGATTGTCTACGAATTTTGCCTCTGAAAGTCAGTTAAGTATCTGCGTGTGCACAGCATAATTCTCAAGATAGTTGCATCCTTTTATGTTGGGGCTTTACAGATTCTTCATATGGTTTGTCTATCAGGCCAGACCAGTTTTTTTTCTTGCTGTATAGATAGGAGTAAAGGGTCCCACACAAGTTAACTTTTTCATGATCAATATATCTTGATCACATGTTTGATCAATTTCAGAATAAAGAAGTTGGTAGAATTCTTCTATTTCGTCCACACTGGCTTTAGTGGTTGGTGAGTAAATTTGATCCATAATGGTATTAACTGGTCCTCTCTGTTGGCGCATGGATATTATCCTATCACAGACAGCATTGTACCTTATGACTGATCTGGATATATTCTTTTTGACAGTGAATGCAACACCATTCCTCTTCAATTCCCGGCATAGTAAACCATGTGGTTTTCAGATTCAAAATGACAAATACCAGTCCATTTCAGCTCACTAATTCCTAAGATATCGATGTTTATGCATTCCATTTCATTTTTGACAATTTTTAATTTTTCTAGATTCATACTTTGTACATTCCATGTTCTGATTATTAGTGGATGTTTACAGCTATTTCTCTTCATTTTGAGTTGTGCCCCATCAGCACACGAATGTCTTGTGGGCTTTACTCCCATGGGCCTTACTCCATGCACATTATCACAGTCAACTCTACTTTGAGGAGGCAGCTCTTCCCCAGTCACATTTTGAATGCCTTCCAACCTGAGTGGCTCATTTATTGGCACTATATCTGACAGTGTTTCTCTGCTATTCATAAGGTTTTCAGTGACTAATTATTCAGAAGTAGTTCATCACTCTTTCTTCCTAGTCTGTCTTCGTCTGGAAGCTTATCTGAAACCTGTCCACCATGGGTGACCCTACTGGTATTTAAATACCGGTGGCATAGCTTCTAGAATCACAGCAACTCACAAGCCACCACAGTATGAAAAACTGACAGATGAGTGGTGGTATGAGGCTAATACTCTATGTTAATTTACTTGTTGAGCTTCCTAATGCTCTGAGGTCAGATCTGTAATTATTCCCAATTACAATGATCTGAAAATCACCTGTTTGTTGTTTCTTGTTTTCATTGCTGCTCATGATTTTATAGTCACTGAGTTTTTCAAAATTTCTGATATTTCAGCCACAATGTTGTGTTAATTAGTGTTTGTGTACCTATATCAATAACTTTTTTGAGAATGTAATAATTAAAAGAAAAAAAACCCGACTTCTGTTCAGTTGCTAGTGATGTTATAACTAATGATGTTAGGGTGAAGCAGGATAAGTGCTGGACTGATAACTACAAGGTCTGTGGTTCAAACCCACCAGCCACTCCTTGGAAACCCTACACAGGGTTGCTGTGAGTCAGAACTAACTCAATGGCACTTAACAACAATAAACAAAGTTGTAATTTGGTGTAGAGAGATATTATAAACCAATGTTGTTATTAGCATTTATATAATCTAAGAAATATTTCATTTAAGATGTTTACAGCTATGTTTGGAGTCCTGGTGTGGCACTGTAGGATAAGCACTGGACTTCAAAGTCAGTTTGAGCTGCAAGGTAAGCAGTTCAAACTCACCAGCCACTCCTCGGAAACTTTATACAGGGCCGCTATGAGTCATAGCTGACTTGACAGCACTTAACAACAACAGTAATATTTATCACATGTTATTAGTTATGAATCGGGCTGCTAACCTCAAGGTCAGCAGTTCAGAACTACCAGCGGTTCTGCAGGAGAAAGATGAGGCATTCTGCTCCCATAAAGATTTACAGCCTTGAAAACCCTGTGCAGGGTCACTGTGAGTCAGAATTGACTCCAGGGTACTTAACAACAACAACAACATTCTAGGATTAAAGCTGATAATCAGTATTACTAATGGTTCTGTGTGGTCTGGTATAGGAGGAAGTCCAGGGAGGGGAGGTGACACCATGAGTTACCTCACTGAGTGACACTTACCCTGGTGACACCATATCATCCTGCCCACTGGGCAGCGGAGTGGTCAGTCTGGGGACATAGCCTCACATTGTCCATGACGTCACCTGGAGGTCCATGTTCTCTTCAACACTTTACAGCTGGACGTGAGCAGCTCAGGGAGGTGGGGTCATCAGCCAGCAGTTGGTATCCCTCCACTCAGGACAGATCCCATGTCTGCCCCTCCCAGCACCCATTCATTGTCCTCAGAAAACAGGGGTTCGATAGTCCCTACTTCTCACAGTCCCAGACTCAAGCTGAGGGAGGTTGGGGTGCGAGTGCTTGAAAATGAAGGGTCCTGCCCCCCACCCCCACCCCACCCCAACCACCACAGGTTGCTCCAGACAGAACCTGGCCTGACACAGGAGCCAGAAAGTATGGCTTCACATCACCAACCACACTCACCCTCTCGGTGATGGCTGCTCAGGAGCCTCTCACCTTAATCAGTTCTTCCCTATTTGCTACTAAATGGCACCAGGGAGATCCCAAATGGAGCTACCTGATTTTGTGAATGAAAGTAAAGGTGATGTATCTCCTGCTACCCTACACTGTCGTTTTGTTGTTGTTAAGTGCCGTCGAGTTGGTTCCAACCCATAGCGACCCTGAACAGGGTTTCTGAGGCTGTAAATCTTTACGGGAGCAGAAAGCCTCATCTTTCTCCCACGGAGCAGCTGGTAGTTTCGAACTGCTTACCTTGAGGTTTGCAGCCCAATTCGTAACCACTATGCTACCAGAGCTACACTGTCATAACATGCTTAATTCAGTACCACCAGCAATCACCCACCTGCCAGGCAGCTGTCAACACCTTTCCCCCACACCAGACTCTTCTCTGAGCTCACAGCTTCACTGATGTAGGTGTTGCCTCTGAAGGTGAGTCCCCTAAGGAACACTGGGATTCCATTTCTGGAAGAAAAGGATTATGGGCCCACCGGAGCTGAGCCAGGTGTGGATTCCAAGGTTTTTTTACAGTGTGTGCAAACACCACCGACCTCACTCTGCAGGAGATGGCCAGTCCACCCACAGCCTCCCCAACCCCCAGTCTCAGGCACTGTGCTGTCCCTGTGGTTCACATCTTCGTAGACATCCCCACATCTACTTCCCTCACTGCACGCCCGGCTCCTTCTGTGTCCTGACCAGTTCAGAGGCTGCCTGTCACTGGCTTGCCTGCTTGGTGGAGGGGACTCTGAGACACAAGAGTAACTTATTCTATAAGGATCAACACAAGCAAGACTGGTTCCTACTAGCTGGAGCTATCCTGCTCCATCATCTCTGATATCAACCACTTCTCCTCCCCTCAGTGTTCCTGCTCAAGTCCCCAGGGCTCCACAATTCTCTGCAACGTCTCACAGAACTCACGGACCATCAAGGAAATGGCTCACAAGATTGTAGAGGCTGGCAAGTCCCAAATCCACAGTTCTGACATCAACGTGGAAGATTCTCCTCATACACATGACAAATCGGCAGATCAAACAAGAAGCCACTGACTGGCAAGGCTGTGGAAGCTGTGAATGGGGTCAGGAGATAGGCTGCTGGCTCAAGTGCCAAGAACTGGAGACTGGACAGAGGTGAGCCAAGTACAAGATCCAGAGCGAGAGAGATGATGCTGCTAAAGTGTTGCCCATCGATGGCCTTGAACACTTGAAAAAGTTCATGCGCAACAGATTTACCCAATGTAATATGTCATTTTCATTTTCTAACTGCTGCTTCCATGAGTGTTGAGCAAGATGAAGTCTTTGACAACTTCAAAAAAAAAAAAAGTGTTGCCCGTCGAGGTTATAGAAACACAACGAGAAGAAGGTCTCACTTCGCTGGCCAAGCAAAAGGGTGCCTGTGACTCATGTCACCAAGATGCCACAGATCGAGGAGGTGGCTGAGCCAGATTGGTGGCCAGGCTCACGTTCTTGTTTTAGGGCTGTATTCTGAAGGAGTGGGGTGACACAAACCCCACATATGATTGAGGCACTACGGGGGAACCCTTCTCCTGGGACAGAGATGATGGTGGGGGGTATCAACTAGCACTGAAAGGGTATGGGGGCATCCCAGTTGAGGCTGGAGGCTCTGATTTGGAGGACTGCATGGCTGGGTGCCCCTTCTCTGAGGAGCCCAGGGGTGGCAGAGGAGGCAATATTTTGGAGACTTGCCACCTTGAATCAGCTTCACAGACTCCTCTGTCCAACTCAGAGCCTTAGAAATGGGGAACAGAGCACCAGGGCCTGGTTCTAGCCCCCAATTGCCCTGTGAACCCACTGACAATCCTCTGCATGCATCTTCCATGATCCTTCCTTTCCATGAACCCCGAAATACATCCGTGGGAGATTCACTGCAAACTGCTATCTGGAGTCTGTTTCCAGTGAGCTAGCCAAGTCTCCTGTCTGTTGAAAACCACCTCACCAGGGCTGAGCTGAAGCAGGAAGCAGAATGTTCCTTAGAGGAGACTTCATTAAAGGAGGACAAAGGACAGGAGCCCAGAGCACAAGCAGTCAAGTTCTTGGGCTTCCCTTGCCTCAGTGCCCTCCCTCTTGTTTGCTAAGAGTCCTGGGAGAGCTCTCTGCTTCCCCCACTGTGCCCCAGCCCACAGGTAAGCACTGCAGCTAGATGGTATCCAGGAGTCTTCCCTGAGCTCTCTATGTGCTGGGCACCATACTGCAAGGCTGGCCACCACTGTGGCTAAGAGAGTAGAGTCCTTCTCAAGAGGCTCTCACCTGGACAGGAAACAGACAACACCCGAAACAAATAAAGAAGAAATTATTCACAGAGTGTTAGAGTTCTGGGTGAGAGTGGGGGGTCCCTAGTGGTGAAAACAGTACACTAGCTGGGCAGCAAACTGTAAGGCGTCAGTTCAGACCAGATGCACCGCAGAAGAAAGATCTGGAATCTGCTTCTGAAAAACCAGACATTAGGAATGCTGAGGAACACAGTTCTACTCTGACCACAAGGGGGCACCATGAGATGTGGCCAACTCAATGACAAACCAAGGAAGAACTATAACACATTGGCCACCATGTTTACCACCACCCAATACCCGGAGAAACACATCTTTCTTGGTAAAGTAAAGGGGCAAAAAAAAGAGGTAGACCCTCAGCAAGATGGACTGATACACTGGCTACAACAGTGGGCTCAAACAGAGCAATGATTTTGAGAATGGTTCGGGACCAGGTAGTGTTCATAAGGTCACTAGGAGTCAGAGCCAATCCAATACCACTTAATAACAACAACTGTGCCAGACCTGGAAATAAGTTTGTCAGCAGGTTCCCCTGGTCTTCTAGAACTGGGGGTTACCCTGGAACCATCTCACTGGGCTACATGGGAAAGAAGAAGATGGACCTGCAGAAGCCACCTCAAGAAAAAGTGAATGCCAAAGTTAGAAATCAAAGACAGTGAAGAGACTCCACAGATGATTCAGCCAACAGACTGAACTCTTCCCTCCATCCAAAGAGTACCCGTTACATGACACTCTGGTCTGTGATGATGGGTGGAGGAGAGACTCATGCAGGATCCCAGCTGTGGGAGGCCACAGTGTCAGCCCCCATCCTGGGCCCCCAGGCCCCAAGGACCAGCTGGAGCAGAGAGAACAAGCATGGGTCTGTCACCATGCCAGATGAGATCATGACTGGTGGCTCTGTCAGGCCCTGGGGACCCTGGGGGCTCGGCATAGCAGATGCTCCAAGATTAGGAGGGAACTGAGGCAGGGGGAGAATCAGAGCTGGCAGCCCCCCACCACAGGGGCCAGGCAACCTCAGATACAAAAGTCTCACCATCAGGGTGGGTGGCAAGCAGATGGGTAGACCCCGTAAAAGTAAACCATACACAAGGGGTCTGCCCATCTGTTCCCAGTTAGCAGCACAATCTCACAATAATGTTTTCTTAACCTCAACAACAACAAATCTTTTTTTTAGAAGTTAAAGTGTTTTAAGTCACCATATGCTGATTCCAATTAGACCACTTGGCAGAAACTTATGTAATGAAGGTATGAGGCTGAGTTCCCTAATATGCCTGCAGAGGAATCCAACTGTCAGACTCTGAGGTGCGTATGTGTCTAAAGGGGGAGGGTCTCCAAAGGAAAGCAGGCTACCATTCCCCCCAGAAAGAGAACTTAGAATTAATGGCAAAGATACACTGACACCCCCTCCCCGCAGGGCCACAAGTTCTCTGACTGGGCTGTACCTAGGAATCGTTAACTGAGCCAAACTTAACCAGTTGCCATTGGGTGTATTGCAAGTCAGAGTGACCCTCCAGGACAGAGCAGAACTAGCCAGCAGAATGAGGAGCCCTGGCCTTCACTAGGGAGGAAGAGGGAACCAAGACTCTCAGAGGTGAGAAGAGAGAGCTCAGAACCGAGCAGTCAACTCTGAGGGCCTCTTCAACAGCTTGCATTGACCCATAGTCATGGCAAGACTGAGTGTCCTCGCCTGCTTTCCAATGGGTGGAGGCGAGACTCATGCAGAGTTAGGGTTAGGATTAGGTTTAAGGTTAGGGTTAGGGTTAGGGTTAGGGTTGTTGTTGTTGTTGTTAAGTGCCATCGAGTCGGTTCCGACCCATAGGGTTAGGGTAAGGCTTTCAATTAGCGCATGTATTTCCATTAGGGTTAGAGTGAGCGTTAGGGTTCCGGTTAGGGTTAGGTTTAGGGTTAGGGTTAGGGGTAGGGGTAGGTTTCTTTCCTCCGGGAGAAAGCATCCAGTCTCTTACCCTAAAGTACGGTATCACCCATACTTAGTTGATGCCACCTGCCCTACAGGACAGGATGGAACTGTCCCACAGGGTTTCTGAGCTTGTAAATCTTTGCAGAAGCAGACTGCTTCATCATTCTCCCAACAAGTGGCTGGTGGGTTTGAAACACCAAACTTTCCGTTAGCTTAACCAGCAGTGCCACCATAGCTCTTCAAGTTTGATGTTAGCTATGGATTTTTTTTTTTTTAACAGATTGTCTTTATCTAGTTGAGGAAGTTCGTTGAATGTTTTTATCATGAGAAGGTGTTGGATTCAGTCTAATGTGACAATTTCATCTACTGACATGTTTGTATGATTCAAGTCCTTTATTTTAACATGAACCCTGGTGGTAAGATGGTCACTTGCTCCACTGCTAACAGAAAGGTTGGTGGTTTAAACCCACTGGCCACTTCATGGGATCTCTTTCCATAAAGATGATGACCAAGAAGTCCTGGCAGGGTGGTCCTACTCTGTGTATGAAGTCCCTATGAGTCAGAATTGCCTTGAAGGCATGCCACAACATTATAGTCATTGCTTTGGATGTGTTAAGGCAAGCCTTCTTACCAAGGAGGAATCCCATATGGCCACGGGGTAGGGTCTTTTGGGTATGCTGCTGGATTGGGTTGCTAGTATTTTGTGAAAGATGTTTGTATCTAGATTGTGACTGGTTTATAGTTCTCCTGCCTTGCGACGTCCTTGTCCAGTTCTGATACTGGGAATATTTGGGGCTCATAGAATGAGTTGGGAAATGTTCCCACCTTTTCCATAGTTTTGGAAGAGTTTGGGAAGGATTGTCACCAATCCTTCTTTTAATACTTAGAAGTGAAGTTATCTGGGCCTCTGCTTCCTTTAGCCAGAAGATTTTCAATTAGTGATTCAGTATCTATTTGCTTTACATCTATTCAGATTTCTGGTTCTTCTTAAATTTTAATTAATTTGTGTCTTTCTATATGTGTTCATTTCTTCTGAATTACCAAACCTGTTCATGGATTTGTTCACATTCTTGTTGGCGGTTTTAAGTCCGGTGGAGTAGATTTTCCACTCGCAGGAGCCTCGTGTAACAGAGCGGAACTTGCCCCATTGGGTTTTCTAGGCTGTCAGCTTGATGGGAGCAAATCAGCAGGTCTTTTCCCCCACCCAGGACCCCTGAGTGGTTGTAAACTGCCAACTTTCAGTTAGTAGCCAAGTGCTTAACTCTTGAGCCACCAGGGTTCCTTCACTTGGTCTTGTTGTTGATGTTGTTAAGTGTCATCCAGTCAGTTCCGACACGTCTCTGGATACGGTTTCCAAGAGTGACTGGTGGGTTTGAACTGCCCACCTTGTGATTAGTAGTCCAGTGCTTAGTCTACAGCAGTCCCACAGCAGAGCTCATAAGGAGGAGTGTTGTTGTTGGTGTTAAGTGCTATCAAGTTAGTTCCAACTCTTAGTGACCCTGAATATGTTTTCCAAGACTAAATCTTAGCCAACACAGAAAACCATGTCTTTCTCCTATGGAGCAGCTGGTGGACTTGAACCACTGACCTTGTAGTTTTCAGTCCAGTGCTTATCCTATAGAGCCACTGCATTCCCATAAGGAGGACTATTATGTCCTAAACGGAGCCCTGGTGGCATTGTGAGACAAGAGTTGGACTTCTAACTGCAAGGTTGGCTGTTCAAACCCACCAACAGTTCTGAGGGAGAAAGATGAAACAGTCTGCTCCAATGATGGTATACATTCTCAGAAACCCTACGCAGGGCCGCCATGAGTCAGAATCGATTCAACAAAAGTAGGTTTGGATTGATTTTACCACATATTGAGACGTTGCACCATCATGCCTTGGACCGTAGGTCAGTTTGAACCACAAGGTCAGTGGTTCAAACCCACTAGCCACTCCTCAGAACCCCTATACAGGGTCGCTATGGGTCAGAACTGACTCAACGGCACTTAATAACAGCAACAACAACAAGGAACCCTGGTGGTACAGTAATTAAGTGCTCTTTTGCTATTGTAGTCCCTTGTCTGACACGTGATTGACAAAACATTTCCCCCAGTCTGTGGGTTCTCTTTTTACTCTTTTGGTGAAGTATTTTGTTTCACAGAGTGTCTAGTTTTGGGGAGGTCCCAGTCATCTATTATGCCATGGGCTGTTTGCATGTTTTCAGTTACATTTAATATTGTCTTTATGCCATCAGTCAGAGTCCTGAAGTTTGTTCCTGTTTTTTCATTGATAATCTTTAGAGTTCTAGGTTTTACATTTTGGTTTTTAATCCATGTTGAGTTGGTTTTGTATATGGTATGAGATATGGTTCTTGTTTCATTCTTCTTCAAATGGATTTCCAGTTTGGGCGGTACCATTGGTTGAAAAGACTGTCTCTTCTCCATTTAATGCATTTTCATCCTTTGTCTAAGATCAACTGAGTATAGGTGGATGGATTTACTTCTGGGTTCTCAATCCTGTCCCATTGATCTGTGTGTCCTTCATTGTACCAATGAAGTAGGTTTTGGGATCCGGAAGTGAAAGGTCTCCTATTTTGTTCTTCTTTTTGAGTAATGCTTTGTTTATCAGGGTCTCTTTGCTTTCTGTATGAAGTTAGTGATTAGTTTTTTTCATCACTTTAAAAACATTGCTGAAACCTGGACTTGGATTGCACTGTATCTATAGATTACCTTGGGTAGTGTTGGCATTTTCACAACATTAAGTCTTCCTATCCACGAGCATGCTATTTTTTGTAGGCTTCTTTAATTTCCTGTAGTGTTTTATAGTTTTCTTTGTATACATCTTTTATTTTTCTGGTTACATTTATTCCTAAGTATTTCATTTTTGGTGCGACTATTGCAAATGTTGGAGTCCTGGTGTGGCATTGTGGGTTAATGCATCAGACTGCAAAGCTGTTTGAACTGTGAGGTCGGTGGTTCAAGCTCACCAGCTGCTCCTCAGAAACCCTATATAGGGTCACTATGGGTTGGAACCAACTCAATGGCACTTAACAAAAACAGCAACATTGCTAATGTTATTGTTTTCCTGATTTCTTTTCTAGAGCTCTCATGTTAGTATAAAGGAATTCAACTGGTTTTTACATATTGCCACTTTGCTGAATCTTCCAATGAGTTCGAATAATTTTCTTGCAGAGTCTTTGGGATTTTCTAAGTATAGAATCTTTTCATCTGCAAGTAGAGTCTCACTTCTTCTTTGTCAATTTGGATGCCTTTAATTTCCATTTATTATTTATTTATTTATTTAAATGTTTTATTATGTATTGAGCGATAGCTTACATGGGGGAACATTAGCTTCACATGCATTCCATCCCACATAGTTTCATTGCCTTAGTTACCATCCAGTCCATGCATCATCCCCCAACAAAAGAGTATACCTTGCATGTCCTCCCCACCCCCCATGGTCCCCAGCACCCAGCCCCCTTCCCTCTCTAGGTCCCAACTCCCAAGGCACTCCATCTCTTCATGTCATCCTCTCTGTCTTCATCTCAGGCTTCACTGCTTCTCTGGGTGGGGTCCCACTCTCCGCTCTTCGTTGATGGTCCCAGGGCCCTCCGCTCCTAGACTGAAAGGTTAGTCACTCCCCTCCTTGCTATAAAATATCCGCCTTTACATTTCCAGTCCTCACAATCAGTCCTGGTAACAATTTTCACCATTGCATCACATGAGACCCATCTGCATTTCTTTTCATCAGCCCTTCCTAGACAGGTTGGGTACTATTCACTGTAGACTCTACTATCTTCCCCGCCCTGTGGATCTAGGTTCCTTCTTGAAAGCTTGTAAGCCAGTCACTTCTTACCTTTGCATCCCTCCCCCCATTTTGGGTAGTCAATGTTCAAGTTGCCCCTCCCTTTCCACTCTTTGTGTGAAGGGGGTGGGGATAATTCTTGTAGCTGGGAATTGTTTCCTCTTTTGAGCTACTGCAGTCACAGGTGTAGGTCCAGTTTATCAAGTTGTATCAGATGACACTTTCTGTTTTTTTTCTTTTTCCTCTTCTTTCTTCCTCGGGTTGAGTTTAATTTCCCTTTCTTGTCTTGTATGTCAGACTAAGATTTCAACACAATATTGAATAGGAGTGATGATAAAAGGCATCCTTGTCTGGTTCTTGTTCACAAGGGGAATGACTTTAGTTTCTCTGTGTTGAAAGTGATGTTGGCTGTTGGCTTTGTATCTGTGCCCTTAAGGATGTTGAGACATTTCTATTCCTGTTTTGTTGAGTCTTTTTATCAGGAATGAGTATTGGATTTTGTCAAGTGCCTTTTCTATATCGATTGATTTGATCATGTGGTTTTTATCCTTTGCTTTTTATTTATGTGGTGGATTATGTTCATTGTTTTTCTAATATTGAACCATCCCTGTATATCTGGTATGAGTCACATTTGATCATGTTGCATTTTTTTTTTATACTGTTGAATTCTATTGGCTAGCATTTTGTTGAGACTGTCTGCATCTATATTCCTGAGGGATATTATTGGTCTATCATTTTCTTTCTTAGTGATTACTTTGCCTGGTTTTAGTATCAGTTTTATGCTCACTTCATACAACGAATTTGGGAGCTGTCCCTCCTTTCCTAGATTTTGGAATAAATTGAGTAGAATTGGTGTCAGATCTTCTCTTGAATGTTTGTTAGAATTCACCAGTAAAACCATCTGGGCCTGGACTTTCTTTTGTTGGGAGTTTTTTAATGGCTTGATTGATTTCTTCTTTTCTTATAGGTCTAGTCAAGTTTTCTACTTCAATCTGTGTTAGTTTGGGTAGGTCATGTATTTCTAGAAATTTGTCCATTTCTTCTAGATTTTCACATTTATTGCAGTACAATTCTTCTTAATGTCCTACTGTCCTTTTTATTTTCCTTGGTTCTGTTGTAACATCAGCCACATCATTTCTTATTCATGTTAGTTGCATCGTCTCTTTTTCTTTTGTTGGATTTGTTAATAGTTTGTCGATTTCATTAATCTTTTCGAAAAACCAGCTTTCTATTGATTTTATGTTTTCTATTCCATTTATTTCTGCTTTGAACTTTATTATTTCCTTTCTTCTGGTGACTGTAGGCTTACTTGGCTGCTCTTATTCTCATTGTTGGACGGGTTATGTTAAGGTGTTGACTTGGGTTCTTACTTCTTTTTGGAAGTGTAAATTAATTGCTATGAATTGTCTTCTGAGCACTGTTTTTGCTATGTCCCAAAGGTTTTGGAATGTAATATTTTCATTATCCTTTGATTCAGAGGAAATTTGTTATTTAATTTTTTTATTTCTTCTATTGTTGCTCTTGTTAGGTGCCATCGACTTGGTTCCAACCCTATATACAACAGAACAAAACACGACCCGCTCCTGCACCAACCTCACAATTGTTGCTTCACTTGAGCCCATTGCTGCTGCCACTGTGTCAGTCCACTCCTTGGGGGTCTTCCTCTTTTCCGCTGACCCTCTACTTTACTTAACATGATGTCCTACTCCAGGGATTGGTCCCTCTTGATAATATGTCTGAAATGTGAGAGATGAAGTCTGGCCATCTTGGCAACAAAGAAGAATTCTGGTTGCAATCTTCCAACACAGATTTGTTTGTTCTTATGGCAGTCAATGGTGCCTTTAATATTCTTCTCCAACACCAAATGCATCAATTCTTCTATGGTCTTCCTTATTCACTGTCCAACTTTCACATGCACACGAGGCAATTGAAAATACCATGGCTTGGATCAGGTACACCTTTGTCCTCAAACTGACATCTTTGCTCTTAAACACTTTAAAGAGGTCTTGTGCAGCAAATTTGCCCAATGCAATTTGTCCGTTGAATTCTTGACTGCTGCTTCCATGAGTGTTGATGGTGGATCCAAACAAAATGAAGTTTTGACAACTTCAATCTTTTCTCCACTTATCTTGAGGTTATTTATTGCTCCAGTGGTAAAGATTTTTGTTTTCTTTACACTGAAGTACAATCCATACTAAAGACCGTGGTCTTTGATCTCCATTAGTATTTTAAGTCCTTTTTGCTTTCAGCAAGCAAGGTTGTATCATCTGCATATTGAAATTTGTTAAAGAGTCTTCCTCCAATCCTGATGTCTCCAATCCTAATCAGCTTCTGGGATATTTGCTCAGTTTACAGACTGAATAAATATGGTGAAGGAATACAACCTTCGTGCACATCTTTCCTGATTTTAAACCATTCAGTGTACCCTTATTCTGTTTGAGTGACTGCCTTTTTGGTCTATGTACAGAGTTCTCATGAGCACAATTAAGTGTTCCAGAACACTTATTCTCCACAAAATTGTCCATAGCTTGTCATGATCTACACAGTCGAAAGCTTTTGCAGCCAATAAAACACAGGTAAACATTTTTTCTGGTATTCTTTGCTTTCAGCCAAGATCCATCTGAGGTCAGCAGTTATATCCCTGTTCCACATCCTCATCTGAATCCAACTTGAACTTCTGACCATTCCCTGTCAATGTGCTGCTGCAGTCATTTTTTAAAATTATCTTTGACAAAATTTTTCTTGCATGTGATATTATTGATATTATCCAATGATTTCCATATTATATTGATTTACCTTTCTTTGGAATGTTGTTGTTGTCAGGTGCCATCGAGTCGGAACTGACTCATAATGACCCCATGCACAGCAGAACGAAACAATGTCCGATCCTGGTTCTGCCACACTTGATGCCATCAATGATGCCACCTGGCTGGTCCATCTCATTGGGGGTCTTCCTCTTTTTCTCTGACCCTCCATCTTACCCAGCATGACATCCTTCTCCAGCAACTGTTCCCTCCTGACAATATGTCCAAAGTATGAAAGACAAAGCTTAGCCATTCTGGCCTCCAAGGAGCACTCTGATTGCACTTCTTCCAAAATGGATCAATTGGTTCTTTTGGCAGTCCATGGCACTTTCAGTATTCTCCTCCAACACCACAACTCAAAGGCATCAATTCTTCTATGATCTTCCTTATTCACTGTTCAGCTTTCACATCCATATGAGATTATTGAAAATACCATGGCTTGGGTCAGGTGCACCTTAGTCCTCAAGCTGACATCTCTGCTCCTCAACACTTTAAAAAGTTCCTGTGCAGCAGATTTGCCCAATGCAATACGTCGTCTGATCTCTTGACTGCTGCTTCCACGAGTGTTGACTGTTGATCCAAGAAGAATGAAGTCCTTGACAATTTCAATCTTTTCTCCATTGATAAGAATGTTGTTTATTGGTCCAGTGATGAGGATTTTTGTTTTCCTGACATTGAGATACAACCTATACCGAAGACTGTGCTCTTTGATCTTCATCAGTAAATGTTTCAAGTCCTCTTCACTTTCAGCAAGCAAGGTTGTATCATCTGCATATCGCAGGTTGTTAATGAGTCTTCCTCCAATCCTGATGCTATGTTTTTCTTCATAGAACCCAGCTTCTCGTATTATTTGCTCAGCATACAGGTTGAATAAGTATGGTGAAAGAACACAACCTTGTCGCACAAATATGTATCTCTTCCAGTTGATTGGCCAGGTAGCTGTCTTCAAAATTTCTTGGCATAGATGAGTAAGTGCCTCCAATGCTTCAACAATTTGTTGAAAGATTTCAATTTCTGGAGGCTTGTTCATTGCCAATGCCATCAATGCTCATTAGATGTCTTCCTTCAGTACTATTGGTTGTTGATCATCATATTCTACCTCTGGAAATGGTTGAACATCAACTATTTCTTTTTGGTACACTGATTGTGTGTAGTCTTTCCTTTTTTTTTTTTTTTTTTTTGCTTTCTGTGGCGTTCAGTATTTTGCCCATGGAATCCTCCAATATACCGCAAGTCAAGGCTTGAGAAATGCTGAGCATGGTCTTCCCTGTTGGTTTTCTAATGCCAGATCTTTGCATATTTCATTATATTCTTTTACTTTGCCATTTGAAATTTTCTGTTCAACTCTTTTATCCCCTCATTTTTACATTTGCTTTAGCATCTCTACACTGGAAAGCAAGCAAGTTTCAGAGTCTCTTCTGGCATCCATTTTGGTCTTTTCTTTCTTCCATGTCTTCTTAATGACTTTTTTGCTTTCTTCCTTTATGATGTTCATAATATCATCCCACATCTCTTCCAGGTTTTTGTCATTAGTGTCTAATGCATCAAATCTGTTCTTGAGATGATCTCTAAATTCAGATTGGGTATGTTAAAGATCATATTTTCTTCAGCTTCAGCCTGAATTTGCCTATAAACTGATGGTCTGTTCCACAGTCTGCCCCTGGCCTTGTTTTGGCTGATGATATGGAGTTTTCCACTGTCTCTTTCCACAGATGTAGTCAATTTGATTTCTGTGTATTCCATCTGGTGATGCCCAAGTGTATAGTCATCTTTTATGTTGTTTAAAAAAGACATTTGCAATGAAGAAAGTCATTGATTGGTCTTACAAAATTCAATCATGCAATCTCCAGCATAATATCTATCGCCAAGGCTATATTTTCTGACTACTAATCCTTCTTTGGTTCCAACCTTCATATTTCAATCACTGGTAATTATCAATACATCTTTTTTTTTTTTTCATGTTTTTATTGTGAATTGAGTAATAGTTTACACGGGAGAACATCAGTTTTATACTCATCCTATCACATTGCATTTCATTTCATTGCAATGATTAAATCCACTCCATATCAATGCATCTTGATTGCATGTTTGATCAATTTCAGACTGAAAAAGTTAGTAGAATTTTTTCTATTGCCCAACAGCTTTTAAGCAGGGCGTTAATCAATTTCCACATATTTGATTTTCATTTCTTGATCTTCCTGTGGCTGATATCTAATTTTATAGTATTGGGATCTGAAAAGATGCTTTGTAGTATTTTGATGTTTTAAATTTTATTGAGATTAGTTTCTGGAGAATGTTCCATGTGCAATAGGGAAGAATGTGTATTGTGCCCTTGTTGGGTTGAGTGCTCTGTGTTTGTCTATGAGATCAAGTTGGTTAATCCGGTTGTTTAGTTCTTCTGTATCTTTGTTGAATTTCTTTCTAGTTGCTTTGCCCTTCATGGAAGGGATGTATTAAAATATCGTGATGTTATTATAGAGTTATCATTTTCTTTCTTCAGTTCTATTAGAGTTTGATTTATGTATTTTGAGGCTCTTTCATTGGGAGCATAGGTGTTTCTTTTGGTTATGTCCTCTTGTACAATTAAAATTTTAATCATGATAAACTGTCCTTCTTTGTCTCTTATGCTGGTTTTTGCCTTAAAGTCTTATTTTATCAGAGATTAATATTACCATTCCTACTTGTCTGATATATTTTTAGTCTCTTTGTCTTTGTAAGATGTATCTCTTATAGACAGCATATTAAAAACTCCTGTTTTCTTATGCAATCTGCTTCTCTCTGTCTCTTGATCAGTGTAGTTAATCCATTTGTATCCAGTGTAACTATCATAGGTATGAATTAATTGCTGTCATTTTTCTGTGTGTTTATTTATGGTGCTGCTGGCTTCTTTGTTCCCTGAAATTTTCTGCACTGAGTTAATTTTGTTTGTGGGTTTTCATTTCATTTTCTTCACTGCTGTTGTTTCAGAACTTACTAAAACTTTCCAGTTTTCCTTTTTTATTTTGTTGTGAAATTGTATCAATTTTCTTTGATGTTACCCTATGATTTATTAATATCTTTCCCAGTTTAAAATAGTTTGTTTTATCTTGAAATATACTTGACTTTCTCATCTATGTCTACACTATTCTCTCCTTTCATTTTGTAGTTGTCTTCATTATAAATTGATATTTCTAGTTCCATATTTTCAGTCTTGTGAGTTTGTTTCAGTTTAAATACTTGTATATCTGAATTGAGTTTTGAATGATATGGTCATGTTTCTTAACCTCAAATTATTGTCTGCTGTTGTTAATTCTCAGTCCAAAGATGTCTTTTAGTATATTTTATAAAGTTGGTCTTGTTTTTGTTGTTGCTAAATGTCATCGAGTCAGTTCCATTTCACAGGAACCCTGTATAAGGTTTCAGAGGAATGGCTGGTAAGTTTAAATTGCTGAACTTAAGGTTCAAACTGACCTTGCAGTCCATTGTTTACCCTACAGCATCACACCCACCAAGACTCCAAAGTTAGTCTTGTTATCACAAATTCTTTTAACTTCAGTTTATATGCAAATGTCCTTATTTCTTCATTATACTTGAGGGAACGCTCAGCTGAGTACATGATTCTTCGTTGGCAATTATTTTCTTTCAAAATTTTGTATGTGTCATCTCATTACTTTCTGGTTGCATGGTTTCTGCTGATAAATCAGAGCTTAGTCTTATTTGTTCTCCTTTATAGACAACTTTTTGGTTTTCCTGAGCTATTCTCAGGAGTCTTTCCTTTCTTCGATTTGGAAAGCTTGATTATGATATGTCTCAGTGACTTTCTTTTGGGGTCTGTGCTGTTTGACATTCTCTCAGCTTCTGGAATGTGTATCTTCTCATCGTTGATGATGTCAGAGATGTTTTCTACAACAACTCTTCAGAAATATCTCTGTGTCTCTACCTATTCTAGAATTCCAGTTATCCATAAGTAAGTTATTTCTCTTCATCGTATTCCACATAAATCTTAGGCTTCAGATTTTTTTACTTCTTTTGTCGGATTGTTCTTCTAGTTTAGTAATATTGAGAGTTTATCTCCAAGCTCACTAATTCAGGCTTCCATTGATTCAAATCTACTCCTTTGTCCTTTCAGTGTATTGTCCATTTCTGGAATCTTAGAATTAAGCTTCTGAATTGCTCTTTTGAAGATTTTATATGGTTTAAAATTTTCACTTATTTTGTCTTATAGTTCTTGTAGTCTTTTCCTGATTTCACTTAGATTTTTTTCTGTGTTCTCTGTGCTTTCCTAAGTATTTTCTCAATCCATTGAAAGTACCTAAATATCACTCTTCTGAATTCCTTCTCAGGTATCTCCATGATATTTTCTTCCTCAATGTCTTCTTGGACATTGGTTTGGGCTACTCTCCTTTGTTTCTTGATTTGAACTGAAATCATCTGTTGTCTCCAAGACATTGTGGAGCTGAATTGAATTGATGACTGTATGTTGGTGTAGTCTTAGATTCTCACCAACTGCCTTCTGGTGGGTGTTATCAGAGACTAGAAATGTGCTCCCATTTCTCCATTAGTCATTCATACAGATCAGTTTATGGTGGGTTTGGCTGGTGTTGGCATCTGATCAGTTGGTATAGGAGTTGGTATTGTGGGTGGCACTGTGGAGGGTAGAGTTGTGTCTGGGCTGTGTGGGCACAGATTCTGCCTCCTTGTGGGTGGGGCAAGAAGAGAAAACACGCATACAGGAGATAAAACAAAGCAAACAAGCAAACAGTAGTGAAAAAAGAAAATAATAGAGTAGGAAACATTTTTTTTTTTTTTAAAAAAAAGAGGAAACAACAAGAAAAAGCGTAATATCTAATAAGATAAAAAAAAAGGGGGGGGGACACAGTAAAATAGAATTATAGAAGAGAAAAATAAGAGAAGAAAAAGAAAGCACTAGATAAAACCAGGGGGAGGGAAGATGGAAAAAGAAAGAGACTAAATGAGCTAATGTGCTGGACTACAAAGTTGGTTTGAACCACAAGGTCGGAAGTTCAAGCTCACCTGCCATTCCTCAGAAACCCTATAGAGGTTTGTTATGAGTCACAAACAACTCAACAGCACTCAACAACAACAACAAAGAAAGTTGTACAGAAAGATCAAGAGGGGGGAGAACAGAAAGAAGAGGGGGGAAATGGGGAAAGAGAAACAGAAGAAAGGAAGAAAAAGCTTAAGCAGAGGCAGAAAAGATAAAAGGAAGGGAAAAGAGAGGAAGAAGAAGAAGAAGTAAGCAAAGAAAATCAACAAAATGAAAAAAAGAAACAAACAGTGTAGTTGCTGGACCCAGAGAGAAGAAAACTCTGGCAGGTTCCTGTTTAGGAAGTGAGGGGATGGCTGGGGGAGGGTCTAAATGGAGTCCCTATAGGAACTGACGTTGTTCATCTGGACCAAAGAGTCTCTAGGGATTGGACCAGTCCAAGACCTCTGAGGCAGCTCTGTGGACTCTGTATGTCTGGAGCAGAATCGGTTCAAACATGAGCACCAAGGTGGCACCAACTCTCTCTATCTGGGTCCACACTGTCAGGCTGTGAACTCCCAGACAGCAAGAGGTGTGCTAAGAGTGGATGAGGGTGGACATTGGCCACACCTCAAGTCACCAGAGGAACTTGGGGAACAAAACAGAAGTCCATCTTTCCCATTGTCAGCCACCTGCATGAATCTGCCCTAACAAACCATGGTCTTTGAAGCTGTCTGCCCACAAAAGTTCAAAATGGACAGACCGTGCGTGTCCAGTTGGTAGAGCCTTCTCTTGTCTGTCTCCCTCCCTCACCAACGCCACTTAGTCTCTCTTCCCGTCTCCAACCTTTCCTCTGAAGCTTAGGCTTCCAGAATTATCATGTGTGCATTTCCTTTGGTGTCTTTGTTGCCAAGGGCTTGAGTAGTGTGTCTGTCTAGTCTACCATCTTGGTTCAGCCTCTGCATCAAATCTTCTGTGGTCTTCCTGATTCATTGTCCAGTTTTCACATATGCACATCCGTCTCATGAGTCCTAGTCATTAGTTCTAATGAAGTACATGTATAGCTGTCTATAAGGACCCCTGGTGACATAGTGGTTAGTTTAGTGTTGGACTGCTAGCCAAAAGGTCAAAGGTTCCAACCCACCAGCGACTCTGAATATGAAAGATGTGGCAGTTGGCTTCCTTAAAGATGACAGCCTAGGAAACCCTACAAGGTAGTTATACTTGGTCTTATAGTAGCTTCATGGCACTTAACAACACCATTGATATCTATCTATCTATCTATCTATCTATCTATCTATCTATGATCTATGTATCTATGTATCTATGTATCTATCTATCTATCTATCTATCTATCTATCAGGACTCCTGGTATGGTGCTGTGGGTTAATGTGCTGGACTGCAAAATTGGTTTGAGGCTCAGGGTCAGAGGTTCAAGCTCACCAGCCACTCCTCAGAAATCCTAAATAGGGTCACTATGGGTTGGAACTGACTTGACAGCACTTACCAACAACATTCCATCTATCTATCTATCTATCTACTATCTGCTTGTCTTCATTCCTTGAGATTTTTGAACATGTACTTTCATTCCTTATGGAGTACCTGGTTTGGCACTGTAGGATAAGCCCTCAACCATAAGGTCAGTTTGAACCACAAGGTCAGTGATTCAAATTCACCAGCTACTCCTCGTAAACCCTATACAGGGTCACTATGAGTCAGAACTGACTTGACGGCACTTGACAACAACAAATCACTTTTAGCAAACAGACAATGTAGTGTCCTTGTTTCCAATATTTATACCATTATTTTTCTTGTCTCAATATCCTAATTAAGTCCCATGGTACAGGTTAAGCAAAGGAGCTAAATGTGGGGACCCTTCCCATTCCCGGTCTCTCACCCATAAGTATAATATTGTTGTTGTTGTTGTTAAGTACCATTGAGTCAATTCTGACCCATAACACCCCTGTATAAGGTTTCAAAGGAGCAGCTGTTTAGTTTGAACCATCAACCTTGCAGTTCAAATGACTGCAGTCTGATGCATTAGCCCACAGTGCCACATAAGAATAATCAAATTGGTTCCAATTCATAGTGACCCTGTATAGGGTTTGTGAGGAGCAGTGGTGTGTTTGAACCACCAACCTTGTGATTAACAGTCCAGTGCTGATCCTACCATGCCTCCAAAGTGTGATATTAGCTGATGATGCCTTTTATTATGTTGAGGAAGTTTCCCTCCATTCCGAGTTTGCACTGTAGGTTGGGCAGGCAGTGGACTGCTAACTGTAAGGTTGGAAGTTCAAATCCACCAGCCACTCTGAGGGAAGAAAGATGAGAATGTAAGTATTTACAGCCTGAGAAACCCTGTGGAGGGTCGCTCTGAGTCAGAACCGACTCTGTGGCAGTGGGTTTGCCTTTTTGGCTTCGAGCTAGTCTAATGGGAGACGTTGCAGCCCAGGAACCTGGCTGACTTCACCAGGGAAAGGAAGACGATTAACACCAGCCCCAGGCTGCTTCCCAAGAGGAGCAAGCCGGACACACCTCCACTCTCCAGCCCTCTTGACCAGTTATGACAGCAACGCTCCCTCCCACGTCTCTGCTTCTCTTCTGGGTGTGATTGGATCAACCATTGCAAAGACCACACAGACACACAGACCATACTCACGGTGAAGTGGTTTATCAGGGTCAGGACACATGTGGGCCACGTCTCCTCTCAGCCCCTGACATTTGTTACCACCCACTGTGCTGCTGGACTTGGGACCTCTTCCTATCTTTTTTCTTTTTTCTGCTTCTTCCTGCTGTTTTTCTTCTTGTTTCTTTCTGTCTGAAAAACCTGCGGGGGTGTAGGATAAGCACTGGACTGCTAACCATAAGGTCCATAGATATATATGTTGTTGTTGTTGTTAAGTGCCATCAGTTTGGTTCCAACCCATAATGACCCTGTATAAGGTTTCTGAGGAGCAACTGGTGAGCTTGAACTGCTGACCTTGTGGTTCAAACTGACTTTGCAGTCCAGCGCATGAACCCACAGTGTCACCCAGGACCCTGTTAAGACCATTAGTGGGAAATAATCACCCAAAGGTGAGCTGCTTTGCCTTTCTAGAAAACAAACTTTCTAGGAGCACAGATGTAAGCGTGACCAAATGTTGCTGAATGGACACTAAGTACTGAGTGAACATTGTTGTTGTGAAGTACTGTCAAGCTGATTCTGACTCAAGAGAATGTGTGTGAATAGGGTTTCCAAGGAGCAGCTGGTGGGTTCGAACCAATGACCTTGAGGTTCGAAGTCCAGTGTTTAATCTACAGTGACACACCAGGATTCATTAAGTGAATGTTCAGGAGAGAGCTTCAACAAGTTAATGAAAACATTTCATTATCTTTTCATTGCATTTTTCCATGAACATTTTGAAGCCCCCTCATGTGTGTGTGTGTGTGTGTGTGTGTGTGTGTGTGTGTGTGTATACATACTATACAATTCTGTCCATCTCAAGCTATAACCCTCTCCCAGAGAAGGTTACAAACTGACCAATCCTCTCTTGATAAGACACAGGCACTTCATTTGCATAGTACAAATATGCAGGCTGGGTTATAATTCACCTCATTTGCATAGTCTACTAACTAAACCTTATAAGGTGCATACCAATCAAAGGACAGGCTGCAACCCAAGGCCAGACAAAAAGTATCAAAACCAAGTTGTCTATAGTTTGTCCAAGAAACATCTATCAATCTAATAAAAGTAACAAACCCTCTGGGGTAGGAAACTGGGGCAAAGATAACTGCTCAGGCCTTAGGGGAAAATTTTTCCAGCTGTTTTTCCAACAAGCCTAGGTAAAAGGCCACAAGAAAGGAATTCATTTCGCCATAATGTTGAACTAGGCCACATGCCTTTTCTGCGTCTCTTGAGATAATATGGTTTTCTGTCCTTTACTCTGTTTATTAGGTGATCTACATTGATTATTTTTCATATTAAACCAATGTTACAGTCGAGGTATAATCTCCTTTGCTTATGGACTATTATTTTTTTACATGTTGGTGGATTGGGTCTGTTCCCATCTTGTTAAGGATATTTGCTGTGAGGTCTTCGAAATTGGTTTTTGTATACTTATAACTCTGGCTTTACTCAGTGAGTTCGGTTGGGTTCCTTCATCCTCCTACTATATCAAAAGCTGGCATAAGACTGGTGTTACTTCTCCCTTATATTGGTGGACTTGACCAGCGAGGCCATCTGTTCGAGAGTTGTCTTTGTAGAACAGCTTTCAGTTATGAGTTCAATTCCTTAATTGTTACACATGACTATTTGGTTTCTGCTTCCTTCGAAAACAGTGTTGGTACTTTTTTGTCTTTCATGGAATTTGTTCATTTCATCTAACTTGTCAAGGTTATTGGCATAAAGTTGTTTGTCATATTCAGTTA
The DNA here is from genome assembly GCF_000296735.1 of Chrysochloris asiatica. Classification (NCBI taxonomy): domain Eukaryota; kingdom Metazoa; phylum Chordata; class Mammalia; order Afrosoricida; family Chrysochloridae; genus Chrysochloris; species Chrysochloris asiatica. The sequence goes on along the minus strand of NW_006408541.1, from coordinate 457,280 downwards.
TTTCTCTTTGAATGTGTACAAGATCTTTAGTGCTCTGTCTTTTTTCATTTCTTATAATATGCTAATTTGTGTCTTCTCACTTTTCCTTGAAGTTTGACTAGAAGTTGATCAATTTTATTGGTCATTTAGAATAACTTTTTTTTATATAGATTTTTCGCTCCTATTTTTAAATTTTATATTTTTTAATGTATACTTTGATTATTATTTTCTTCCATCTATTTACTCTAGGTTTAATTTTCTGCTGATAGTTTTTAAGGTAGAAGCTTGGAATGTTATTTTTCACCACTATATTTGGTCATTCAATTTTATTAAGGTTCAATGTCACTCTAAGATTTTGAAAAAACAGCCTTTATATTTAAAACAAAGTAAAACAAAAAGAAGACATTATCATTTAATAGATACAAACCTTAAATTATTTTAAGAGAAAATTTTCAAAAGAAATGGTGTTTAATCCAAACCACTTTAGGCTGCTTGGTCCAGTAGTTAGCTAGCAATGATATATTAGAACTCATGACTAAAGTTTCAGGAATTTCATAAGTTTCCTGTTAGCCACAGGCGTTATTGAAAATGAACTGGTTCAAATTTACAAGGAAATAAATTATATTAAAAGCATAGTTGATTAATATCTGTTGTTGTTAAGTGCCATTGAGCTGGTACTGACTCATAGTGGCCCTGTACAGAGTGTCTGAGGAACAGCTGGTGAACTTGAACCACCAACCTTGCAGTTTAAAGTGCCCTTGCAGTCCAGTGCATTAACCCACAGTGCCATTCCAGGGCTCTGAATACCTAGACATCCTAATCATTTAACTACATGTTACTATTATCCATACACTTGTGCTCATGTGAAACCTGTATGTAAGCCAAGAGGCAGTCGTTCAGATAGAACAAGGGGATGCTGAATGGTTTAAAATCAAGAAAGGTGTATGTCAGGGTTGTATCCTTTCACCATACTTATTCAATCTGTATGCTGAGCAAATAATCTGAGAAACTGGATTAAATGAAAAAAATACAGTATCAGGACTGGAGGAAGATACTTTACTAACACTCTGTGGGTATGCACATGATACAACCTGCTTTCTGAAAGTGAAGAGGCCTTGAAGCACTTACTAATAAAGATCAGAGACTACAGCCTTCAGTGTGGAGTATACCTTAACACAAAGGAAACAAAAATCCTCACAACTGAACCAATAGGCAACATCACAATAAATGGAAAAAAGCTCCAAGTTGTCAAGGATTTCATTTTACTTGGATTTACCATCAACACCAGTGGAAGCAGTTGTCAAGAAATCAAATGATGTATTACATCAGACAGTCTGCTGCACAAGACCTCTTTAAAGTGTTAAAAAAAATAAAAATAAAAAAAATAAAAATATTATCTTGAGGACTAAGGTGCACCTAACCCCAGCCAAGGTCTTTATACAGACCTCAAATATGTGCAAAAGCTGGACAATGAATAAGAAAGACTGTAGGACAAGTTATACCTATGGGGTATGGTGTTGGCAAAGAATATTGAATATACTGTGAAAGACGTACAGCAGAATGCTCCTGAGAAGTGAGGATGGTGAAACTTTGTCTCACAGACTTTAGGCATGTTATAAGATGGGTCCAGTCCCTGGAAAATGACAGCATTGTTGGTAAAATTGGGGTCCAGTGAGAAAGAAGAGTCCAATGAGGCAGGCTGGCACAGTAGCTACAGTGGACTCAGACATAACAGTGATTGTAAGAACAGTGCAGGTCCTTCAGGACAAACCCCCCTCCAAGATTGAAACTCAAAAGGAACACATGAACAGGGATGTAACTTTGCTGGCGATCACATTGGTCTACTGGTAAGTGGAAGAGGGGGAAAGGCAGCAATAAAGAAATGGACTGAGTTCAACCACGTTCCATAGATGAGAGAGAGAAGAGGAAGGGCTGGTTGGTCCAAAGTGTGGTGAGACCTAGGGACACCTGAGACCATGGACAAAGACATAGCCACGGAGGACTAGAGCTGAGAGTGAAGCATCCAGCTGATATGAAGTGAAGGGAGATGCACAAGAATGCCCAAACTTGCAGATAGTATCCATTTGACCTAACCTTGATGGCTTGATGATCAGAACTCAACTAGAGGAAGATTTAAATATATATATATTTGATAAAGAAAACAAGTGTAAATTGCTACAATTTGATGAACTTGATCTATACTATGGACGTAGTAACTCAAAATACCAACTGTGAGGGAAGGAGTCTTCACATCAAGTATCGATCCTATCCCTTCTGTATACAGGGTTCATAGGGATGGGCAACTTAGACATTGGCTACCTCAAATGAGGGGGCAATAAAGGCACAAAGTGACTGGCTTTCAAGTTTTCAAGAGGGAGTATAGTTTCAGAGGGTGGGGGAAAGGTAGAATTCCCATTGAATAGTTTTCATCTTGTCTAGACGGGCCTAGTGAAAGGAGATGGGAATAAGATTCTTATGATTCAATAGTGAATAATTGTTATCATGACTAATTGAAACTGTCACAACTGTAAAGTTAGAATTTCTGTAACAAAAAGGGAAGAGTATTTAATCTTACATTCCAGGAACAGAGAACCCTAGGACCATCAAGGGAGAAGAGCACAGCAGAATGTGATACCCTATCCAGAGAAGCAGGGACACCAGAGATGGAGGCAGAAGTGAGGGCATGGAGAGATAAAGCAACCGAGGACTCCAGACTCATGTAAAGAGAAAGACTGAATGCTGGTGACCAGGAAGCCGGTTTGCAGAATGTGCCTTTTGGT